>NC_092162.1:34539011-34866261 GCF_045791955.1 Oncorhynchus clarkii lewisi | reverse complement strand
AATGGTAGGCTACAGTCTTCTATTTTGACTGGAATTGTGTTGGTCATTGTTACTAAGTGCAGCATTTATTCCAGATCCAAATAGTTTGGCAAAATACTTTAATCATCCGATTTTGCTGTTTTCCCCCCTTCTTGTGGTAATTGCTGAGTGAGTCCGACCACTGTTGCAGGACTTTATTTTGGGTGAGGTGCCATTTGTTTAAGCACAAAAGGTCTGTGCATGGCCCTGACTAAATGTGTGTGCCTAGCCAATAGAAGTGATCCATCTTAGTACAAACCAACTACCATTCATTTAACTAAGTAAATAAGTATTGAGCTGTCAAATACAGGTGAATATGCCCTCAGTCAGCGGCACAGGCAGGCTTAGTGAATAAGGAAACAGTTTAGATGAAAACTACCATCTAGCCTACAGTATATGAAGACCTGAGGCTGAGGCCTGAATCCTAACCAGTTCTGCTCCCTTGCTTGTATATGCTGCCTTACCAGTTTTTACGATAGAGCTGATCCAAAGTCAGTCTTCAAAAGCAGAACTGAATGTGGTGATCCCCTGTCTGAAACCCATCAGATACCTATTCCTCATGAGGCCGAGTCGACTTGTCACCTCGGATTGATTTATGGCCCCAATGATGGAGTCCCACTGTGAGCTAAGCAAATCACTTGGCCTTGTCCAAGCAAACACTTACCCCGGGTTCCCACTGCCACCAACCCCGTGTCATCCCTCTCTGCAGATGAAATGGGCAATCCGCAGGTGAAACAATAACAAAGCGGCCCTCCGCCACTGTTACGTTAAAAGGCTAAGGGATGGGGCTGGGGAAATGGAACCACTCTAGTTGGAACCATGTTTTGAGGCTACAGTGTTTGTTTACATTTACTTTGTTTACAAGTCAATTTGGGATTCTGTTGGGGTTCGACAGTTGAACTAAAATGAGGCATTTCTAAGTTACTTTTTTCAATAATCAATGGGTACATATCGTTAATATCTAAGTTAAATTCTTCAATAAGCAATGGGTACATATCATTCATTTCTAAGTTAAATTCTTCAATAATCAATAGGTACATATCATTCATTTCTAAGTTAAATTCTTCAATAATCAATGGGTACATATCATTCATTTCTAAGTTAAATTCTTCAATAATCAATGGGTACGTATCATTCATTTCTAATTCCAAAATGGATGTGTAAGTCCAAATGTTCCAGGGAGATTCTGTTGACATGGCCATCCAGAAGATGCCGAGTGACTACCCAGTCACTCACAAACTTCAGGCCGAGATAAAAGCCTTTTGGGAGTTCCAGTGTTTTTCTCATTTGATTAGCCCAGCTGTTAACAAAATAGTACTGCCTGAGTTTGCAAGTTTAAACATACAGCGTTAATCATTTGGTTCTCTTGTAGCTCTCTGTCCTTTAGCCCTTTTGAACCACCGTACGTGAAAGAAAAGTTCCTAAATACTGTATTATTGTGTTTAGAAAGACATTGTGTGTGCTTTTCTTCAGTCTTTTTACACAGGTGTGAGGCAGTGAATTGAAGTCAATACGCCTCCTGAGAGCAACACTCAGTATTTATTGCACTGACCTAATAAGTGAAGGGTCACTTGTGTGTGCGGAGGGGAGGCATGTCGGGGGAGTGGTGTCGTGGTTAGGGGGCGACAGGTAGCCTAGCGGTTTGTCTGGGGCCAGTAACTTAAGGTCGCTGGTTCAAATACCCGACCTGACAAGGTGAAAAATCTCTGTGCCCTTGAGCAAGATACTTAATCCAAATGGCTCCAGGGGCACCGTACTACTATGGCTGTAAAACAACACATTTCACTGCACCTATCCGGTGTATGTGACAATAAATACATAAAAATGTCAGTTTGGGTCATCTAGCTGCCTGCTGCTGGCTGTTGTCAAGAAGCACCTGGAACACATACCTCTCTGTTGGACGTCACTATGGCCGAAGACACCGGCAGACGTTTCGACCCTTCTTCAACGTCCCTTTTTATTTAGTTCTACTTTCTTTTGGATCTTTCTGAAAGGAAAGGCAGCTGGCGATGAGGGGACGATGAAGAGGGCGTTTGAAAAGGGGACCCATTTGAATGTGAAAAGGAATGCAAATGCCAGCTCAAACATGGATGGGGCTTGTATGACTGTGTCGTTGTCTGTTAAGTGCCAAAATATTCCCCTTTCATTTGAGCCAGGCTCCCTGCACTCCATGGTTCTAAGAAAACACTTCCCCCTCTCTACGCCACCATTCATCAGCCAATCTCCTCTACAATTCAATGACATGAAAATCACTCATGACTGCATGACTGATGGGGATTCAGTTGTCGTTTCGTTCTGTGTTTGATCCATTATTGTGTACGAAAGCTAATAAGAGCAAGGGGTGTTTTCATGTCCATAGAGTTACGGGACAGTTGAACTGAATTGTAGCATCTGAAAGGACTGCAGTCTGCCGAGTGCTGACTCTGCATTACGTTTACTGAAGGAGGCACTTTCTAGTCACTTCAATCTAGTGCACCGTAACCCTAGTCCCTTACCACTTCTCAACCTAGCAACCCTACAGTTGAGCATTTCCACAATATTTCAGCTACAATAACCCATGGTGATATTAATCAGTCAAAGTGCATTAAAGCTGATTTGTTGAGTCTTAAAACGAAGAATGTCTCAGCCATGGGGTCTGAGCAAAGTGAGAGGCCTATTTAGACGTTGTGCGTGTGTGTGTGTGAGCGTGCTCTTGGCTTGTCTGGTCATCCTCCATTACAGATTCACCTGCAGCAGCTCCCGAGCCTCCGTCCTCGGCCGACATCCATAGAGCACCCCCCTTAAAGCGAAACTAATGAAATTGTTGCACTGGATTCCACATGCTTATTGCATTAAGTGTAATGGATAAATCCCTTTTGTGTGCCGGCACAACTGCACTGAATCTCAATAAAGTAGTGCTCTCCTCGTGATGAAGATTGCTCGGGAACTTGATTACTTTTGGTGTGTTCGGAGCGAGGGGGCCATGCTGAATCTGAATGAAGTAGAGTGCTCTCCTTGTGGTGAAGGTTGCTCGGGAACTTGATTACTTTGGGTGTGTTCGGAGCGAGGGGGCCATGCTCGGTAGTTTCCCAGCACGGCATGGGCCACGCCGTCACTTTTTAAATGTGCGAGTCATAAAAAAATTGCCCCATGTATTTTAATTCAAGTGACAACACAATAGCCATGACTGGCAGGTTTTATTCTTATTTAATCTACTCAAGTATAATTTTTTAATTATTGAAAATGTCCATGTTGGAGTACAATTGTGGTAGTCTTTGAAACTTTGAGCTGCGCAGTAAGACAACCTTGAGATAAAAGAAAGGGGATACCTAGTCAGTTGCACAACTGAATGCATTCACCTGAAATGTGTATTCCGCAATTAACCCAAATCCTTTGAATCAGAGGAGATTTGGATCAGCCTGTGTCAGATCGACTAGCTCAAAGCCCTAGGGGATTGACTTGGCCTAATAGCAAGATTACAGCAGCCGTCACTTTTATTCTGTTGCCAGCAACTACGGAACAATTAAACCGCCGAAGAATGAAAGCGTACTTGCCCCAGTTACCTGATGAGCAGTTTCCCCACAGTAGAGACTCAGGGACTCTGAGCTCACCGGCTACTCTCGTGACCCAGACAAGATGGAAGAAGAAGTAAATGGAGAGGAGCAGTGTTATTATGTCTAGAAGTCTGCTGCCGTGGCAGGCTTTCTCTGCATCAAGGCACCAACTGACTGATCTTGCTGATAGTGCAAGAGTCTCTCTCTCCTTTTAAGATGCCTCAGATTCTTTGAAATTTGGCCCCGTTTAAGCTGAAGGAACCAGGTTGACCTAACCCAAAACCCACCTTGTGAAATTGAAATGTGTTTCGCTGACACAATTTTTTTCAACCCACAGAGCGTCTCAGATAGGATGTGAAATCATCCAAATGTGTGGTTAATGCCACATAAATTACGCTGTGTTACCTATGGGCCGGTTTAGGCATATGATTATGTTTCAGTGCATGTCACTGAGCTGACGGACGGCAGTCTAAGCAGGGAGGAGATGTTTTTCCTCCGTCCACAGTCCCTTCGTGCAGTATGAAGGAAGGTAGAGGTAGTTTCGTGAAACAATGCTAACTAGCGTTAGCACAATGACTGGAAGTCTACAGGTACAGTAGTATATGCTTGGCTCGCGAAACTACCTCTAACTTCCTTCATACTGCACGCAAAAGCATTTGCATTATTATTCTTGTGTCATTTAGCAGACACTCTTATCCTTAGTAGTGAGTGCATACATTTTCATACTGGCCCCCCTTTGGAGTTGAACACAACACCCCTGGTACTGCAAGTGCCATGCACTACCAAGTGAGCCACAAGAGACATTAAAATGGTACCATCTGACACGTGGTTTTTCTACTTACCCAGAATCTCGCACCTTTAGACCCTTTTAAGCTGCAAATGCATATAAATGAATGCAACGTTCTTACAGTTGGATTCTGGCTGAGGTAAAGCACATGACTTGATGTGGATGGTACCAGTACTGGAGGAAAGGGCAGACACTATCGGAATCATTTACAACAATCTATATGCATCTCTGCTGTGAAATGCGGAGGCAGGCTTGTGAGGTTGAGCTTTTTCCACTGTGTCATTATGTGTTACACGCTGACAGAAAGGGCTGTGGTAGGATGATAGGAGAACATCCCCTGCCAGTGTCTTGTCCACTGAAGACATTCTCTCACACAAAGTCTAGACACAGCATTTTGCTTTGCATTGTATTGTGTTGTCCTATGTAGCTCAGTTATTAGAGCATGGTGCTTGCAACTCCAGGATAGTGGGTTCGATTCCCGGGACCACCCATATGTCAGTGTGTTAACGGGAAGTTTGAATGTTCCAGGTGAATTGTCTAATTTTATCTTCTCTCTCCATTTCTTTCATGTCCCATCTCTTCTTGAACCGTGGACAACCTTTCAGGTAAGACACACTCTTTTAGTTTCATCTGTGTGTCATAATGTTCCATGCTCTTTTCCCAAACCAGGTTTGCCATACGTCCCCTCTGGGGCCCATCATCAGTAATGGATCCACTCATTTTACACTCCATCTCTCTCTAGGAGAATGGGCAGACATTTTCGATCAGCACAATAGAGACTAGTGGACATAGCAATCACATACAGTGCATTCGGAAAGTATTCAGACCCCTTGACCCTTTCCACATTTTGTTACATTACAGCCTTATTATTGTTTTTTCCTTATCAAATGTTTTCCTCATCAATCTACACACAATACCCCATAATGACAAAACAAAAACAGGTTTTTAGAGTTTTTTGCAAATGTATTACAAATGTAAAAAATTAAAACACATTTACGTAAGTATTCAGACCCTTTACTCAGTACTATGTTGAACCACCTTTGGCAGCGATTACAGCCTCAAGTCTTCTTGGGTATGGTGCTATAAGCTTGGCACACCTGTATTTGGGGAGTTTCTCCAACTCTTCTCTGCAGATCCCCTCATACTGTGTCAGGATGGATGGGGAGCGTTGCTGCATAGCTATTTTCAGGTCTCTCCAGAGATGTTAGATCGGGTTCAATTCCGGGCTCTGGCTGAGCCACTCAAGGACTTTCAGAGACTTGTCCCGAAGCCATTCCTGGGTTGTCTTGGCTGAGTGCTTAGGGTTGTTGTCCTGTTGGAAAATTAACCTTCACCACAAGTCTGAGGTCCTGAGAGCTCTGGAGCAGGTTTTCATCAAGGATCTCTCTGTACTTTGTTCCGTTCATATTTTCCTCGATCCTGACTAGTCTCCCAGTCCCTGCTGCCTGAAAAACATCCCCACAGCATGATGCTGCCACCACCATGCTTCACCGTAGGTATGGTGCCAGGTTTGCTCCAGACGTGACACTTGGCATTCAGGCCAAAGAGTTCAATCTTGGTTTCAACAGACCAGAGAATCTTGATTTCATGGTCTGAGAGTCTTTAGGTGCCTTTTGGCAAACTCCAAGCGGACTGTCATGTTTCTTTTACTGAGGAGTGGCTTCATAAAGGCCTGATTGGTGGAGTGCTGCAGAGATGGCTGTTCTTCTGGAAGGTTCTCCCATCTACACAGAGGAACTCTGGGGCTCCTTCAGGGTGACCATCGGGTTCTTGGTCACCTCTCTGACCAAGGCCATTCTCCCCCGATTTCTCAGTTTGGCCGGGCGGCCAGCTCTGGGAAGATTCTTGGTGGTTCCAAACTTCTTCCATTTAGGATTGATGGAGGCCACTGTGTTCTTGGGGACGGTCAATGCTGCAGAACATTTTGTGTTCTTCCCCAGATCTGTGCTTCGACCCAATCCTGTCTCTGAGCTCTAGGGACAATTCCTTTGGCCTAACGGCTTGGTTTATGCTCTATCAACTGTGGGACCTTATATAGACAGGTGTGTGACTTTCCAAATCATGTCCAATCAATTGAATGTACCATTGGTGGTCTTCAAGTTGTAGAATCATGTCAAGGAAGATGGAAACAGGATGCACCTGAGCTTAATTTCGAGTCTCATAGCAAAGGGTCAGAATACTTATGTAAATAAAACATAATTTCAGTTTTTTTATTTGTAGTACATTTGCAAAAAAATCTAAAACTGTTTTTGCTTTGTCATTATGGGGAATTGTGTGTAGATTGAGTAAAATGTTTTATTTAATCAATTTTAGAGTAAGGCTGTAACGTAACAAATACTTTCCGAATGCATTATATATACTAAAGAAAAATATAAACTTAACGCAGTGGATGCTGCTGAGGGGAAGACGGCTCAAAATAATTGCTGGAACGGAGCGAATGGAATGGTATCAGATGTATTTGATACTATTCCCGCTTTAGCCATTACCACAAGGCCATCCTACCCAATTAAGGTGCCACCACCCTCCTTTGACGCAACATGTAAAGTTTTGGTCCCATGTTTCATGAGCCGAAATAAAAAGATCCCAGAAATGGTCCATACCCACGAAACAATTGGTTTAGGTCCCAATTGCCAAGATAATCCATCCACCTAACAGTTGTGACATATCAAGAAGCAGATTAAACAGCATGATTGTTACACAGGTGCACCTTGTGCTGGGGATAATAAAAGGCCACTCTAAAATGTGCAGTTTTGTCACACAACACAATGCCACAGATGTCTGAAGCTTTGAGGGAGCGTATGTTTGGCATTCTGACTACAATAATGTTCACCAGAGCTTTTGCCAGATAATGTTATGTTAATTCCTCTACCGGAAGCTGCATCCAACGTCGTTTTAGAGAATTTGGCAGTACGTCCAACCGCAGACCATGTGTAACCACACCAGCCCAGGGCCTCCACATCTGGCTCTTTCACCTGCGGGATAGTCTGAGACCAGCCCCCTGGACAGCTGATGAAGCTGATGCGTATTTCTGTCTTTAATAACACCCTTTTGTGGGGTAACACTCATTCTGTTTGGCATTCACCCCTGCCCAGTCATGTGCAATCCATAGATTAGGGCCTGATGAATTTATTTCAAATGGCTGATTTCCATATATGACCTATACCTCAGTAAAATTGTTGAAATTGCTGGGTTTATATATTTTTTTTCTGGACTTTGATGGACACTAAAGGGTAGCTGAGGAGGTAGAGCTAGTCAAGCATGGTGCACAAAGACCACTGTCTCACAGTCAATCACCAGCCACCATACCACATCTTTGTTTAAGTTTGACCATCCCAAGAGGCCTCTTGTTTGCCATAAATGGCATATGTTCTTAAAGGGATGTTGTGATTACTGCACAGTTTCCCAGAACAATGCATGAGTCTCCCCAACATGAAAGCTCTGTCCTTTACATGCGAGTCCAGTTCAGGTATCACATGGGCTGGCCAGCCATGGTTGGTAGCAAAATAGTAGCTACTGTTGCATCAATATGTTTTTACAGTTTACAATCCAGGGTTACTCTCTTCAATTTGCTCAATTTCCACATTATTCAGTACAGGACGGTTTAGGGTTTAGTGAAGGATTTGTTCCCTTTTGGGTTTTGAAATGTTTAGGACTTATTTCTTGCCACCCATTCTAAAACTGAGTGCAGCTCTTTGAAGTGCAGCAGTGATTTCACTGTGGTAGTTCATGTATTATTATCCATTTCTCTCAGCCAATCATCAGTCATTTGTGTAATTGCTGTACATGTTGAAATCCCTTCCTGAAAATCTGTTGTTAATTTGTTTCCTGTGAAATAGCATTGTATCTGGTCAAACCCATTTTTTTTCAAAAAGTTTACTAAGGTTTGGTAACATGCTGATTGGTTGGCTGTTTGAGCCAGGAAAGGGTGCTTTGATATTCTTGGGTAGCGGAATGACGTTCGCTTCCCTCCAGCCTGAGGGCGCACACTTTCCTGTCGGCTGAGATTGAATAGATGGAAAATGGGAGTAGCAATATCGTCCGCTATCATCCTCAGTCATTTTCCATCCAAGTTGTCAGACCCAGGTGGCTTGTCATTGTTGATAAACAACAATATGTTTTTCACCTCTTGCACACTCACTTTAGGGCAATTCCAGCATTATGGATGTGACGTTTGCACATGAAGGAGAAACAAAATCTCTCACAGAGATGACTTATCAAGCATAAATGAAAATGTTAACGTGTCTATTTGTAGAACCCTATAGGGAAAAGTGTAGACACAAAATCACACAATTCTATGTAATACCACATTGAAGTAACGGAAAAACAAAACTTGCTTTATGGATGTAACAGAAATGGACAGGCATTTTTCGGAGAATGGACACATCCGCAAAACTCTGTGAATCTCAAAGTCTTCGGGTAAAATATGAATAGCCATTTTGAAAGTAAGGCTCGATTACACACAAAAACAACAATGATGAAAATAGAAACATTTCATACACTTTAGAGAGGAAAATGTACTGTTATGGATGTGATGCTGTGCAAAATGAGTCTTTATATATTAAAGATTTATTCACCAAACATCCTCAAAGAACCAATAAATGGCCAGTATCTTGAATAGTTATTGCATAGACTATCAAAGTGCACTCCTGGATCCAGTCTTAACCAACCAGAAATGCACAAATGTGCAAAAAAATGATTTACAATTCTTTATTTGAAAATCTATATTTTCATTGTGAATTAGAGTGCTGCATTCCTCAACAGTTATATAAATCATTCTACTTAAATGATAACACTAGAGCAACATTTGGTTATGGATGTGACAGGGTCCCAAAACACACAGCAAATGTTGACACTGCATTTCAAATTTACAACATTTCAGTAGTTACAGTCTAGATCATTATTAATGACAGTTGTTTCATTTAAAATATTACATGTTACTTTAAATCACCTACTGAGTAACAGAATAAACATATGTTGACTCCATTGCTTCCCACTGTTGTGTCAAGTTGGCTTGATGTCCTTTGGGTGGTGAATCATAATTGATACACACGGGAAACTGTTGAGCGTGAAAAACCCAGCAGCGCTGCAGTTCTTGACACCTACTACCATATGGCGTTCAAGGGCACTTAAATCTTTTGTCTTGCCTATTCACCCTCTGAATGGCACACACACCATACATGTCTCAATTGTTATTTTAAATGCTTTAAAATCCTTCTTTAACCTGTCTTCTCCCCTTAATCTACACTGATTTGAAGTGGATTTAACAGGTGACATCAATAAGGGACCATGGCTTTCACCTGGTCAGTGTATGTCATGGAAAGAGCAGGTGTCATTAATGTTTTGTAGACTCAGTGTATACCTCAGACTCAGGGATTGATGCACACATTTCATGTCCTTGTTTATTTGAGCTAGCTGGACTCATTCCTCACTCATCCCTTATCATCTCGACTATATCTTGACATACAGTATTCAGACCCCTTCACTTTCCACATTTTGTTACATTACAGCCTTATTCTAAAATGGATGAAACAAATGTTCCCTGATCAATCTACACAAAATACCCCTATAATGACAAAGGGAAACAGCTTTTTAATGTCTGCAAATGTATTAAAAATAAAAAACAGAAATTCCTTATTTACATAAGTGTTCAGACCCTTTGCAATGAGACTCAAAATTGAGCTCAGGTGCATGCTGTTTCCATTGATCATCCTTGAGATGTTTCTACAACTTGACTGGAGTCCACAGGTGGTGAATTCAATTGATCGGACATGATTTGGAAAGGCTCACACCTGTCTATATAAGGTCACACAGTTGACAGTGCATATCAGAGCAAAAACCAAGCCATGAGGTCGAAGGAATTGTCCGCAGAGCACCGAGACAGGATTGGGGAGAAAAGCCTTGGTCATGGAGGTGACTAAGAACCCGATGGTCACTCTGATAGAGCTCTAAAGTTCCTCTGTGGAGATGGGAGAACCTTCTGGAAACCAAGATTTAACTCTTTGGCCGGAATGCCAAGCATCATGTCTGGAGGATATCTGGCACCATCCCTACGGTGAAGCATGGTGGTGGCAGCATCATGCTATGGGAATGTATTTCAGCGGCAGGGACTGGGAGACTAGTCAGGATCGAGGGAAAGATGAATGGAACAAAGTACAGAGTATTCCGTGATGAAAACCTGCTCAGGACCTCAGATTGTGGGGAAGGTTCACATTCCAACAGGACAATGACCCTAAGCACAAAGCCAAGACAACGCAAGACTGGCTTTGGGACAAGTCTCAATTGAGGGGCCCAGCCAGAGCCCTGGCTTGAACCCGATCGACAATAACCACACAACATTGAAACACATGTGTAACTGTATGTATATTTGTAAGGCAGGACCAAATATCACTCAATAATAGCAAAATTGACTTGGAAAGTTACCTATTAATCAGCTGCCAAAAAGTTAAACTAGTAGTCCAAGGAAAGGCAAGGCAGCCTTCCACCTCCACCAGCCTCACCAAATGGGCTTTTTATTGGGCTTCGTCCTCTGGGGTAGAGGGCTTCTGTCCTGGTTATTGTCTTTGACAGGTCGGGTATGGACTAGTTTCTACTCCGCCTCAGAACTGAATGTCTGCAAAAGGACCAGAATGCTAATGTTAGCTACACAGCTCCCTTGTCCTTCTTTTATGTTCTTTATAGTAATGCAAACAGCAGATGCTTCTTGCTCATGTTTGACTTTGAACAGTTTGAGGGGGCGAAAGGAGACTTGAGATTTGTTTTGTTGAGGCAGTTCAAGTGGAGGATAGCTAGTCTAACTCAGCATTTAAAGTGCCTCAGAGAAAGTGCTATATAGTGTCACAGTCAAGCACTGGAGGCTTTGTTCTGCTTAATAGGATATTAATGCCTCCACTTCCCTTTGTGGGCTGCAGGAGTTAACTGTTTAAGACTCCAGACTGTCTTGTGTAACGAAAATGTGGCACCCGGTTGAACTGATGCATTATCTGGAAATATTAACATTGATAGGTTGGCAAAAGTATAAAGCAGTATTTGTTACCCCCACATAGTTCCAGATCCTGGTATGTGTATCAAAGGTCATTGGCATTGCGTTATGCTAGACTACGGCATCTCTGTATTACCAGGACCTTAGAGCAGAAATAAATATGTTGACATGGCCCTTATATCAATCATCGAAGAGTCAATTAGAATTCTTGAAATATGACCGTGTTTTGAACAGTATGGAATATCAGTACTCCTTTACCTTAGTCACACCCATGTCACACTGCTCTTACAAGCGAGACAAATACTTGCCATGTGGGGTCACGCTTCCTAAAAGGGCTATTAAAGTATGAGGTCCTTTCTCACTCAACGGAACGCCCATTTGTATGCAACTGATTGACTCTTTTTTTTAGAGCAGCGGTTCATGTTCTCTTCATCTGTCAATCAGCAGGTTGTGAGCCTGGGGTGCTGTGCACAATGCCAACGCTCTCTCCCCCTCCCTCCCTAATTCCAGTGGGAAAGGTGAAGGTCTTACAGGACCCTGATCTGACCGCCAGCTTTTGATGTGGCCCGCGTCACAAAGGGGCCCCACTTTAGAGAGGGGAGGGGCGGTGGAGGGACCAGCACTGCGACCCAGGGATAGGTGGGGCTGGGATTGGGGGTGATTAAGCTGGAATGCCGATTTCATACTCTCCTAGATAATGAGATTAAGGACGTGCTGTCTGAGGCAGGAATTCCAGCTATCCCGTTTCCACCCACAGGCCTCTGCTTTTCCGACACGGAGACGAAGGGAAAGGTGCAGCTCTCCCCCTCTCTCGTCTCTCTCACGCCCTCTTTTTTTCTCCATCTGTGGAACAATAAGAGTAGGTTGGAGAGGTCTTACCTGCCCGGGCAAAATTACTGTTCATTTTTGGCCAGATAATTATTAAGTTTATTTGAACACGGTACAAAAACATAAGTCTCAGTACTCATGAGAAAATATGTGTTGTACCATATTTATCTAACAGCTCATTTACTTCTGCAGTCCATACCCATGATATACAAAACAACCCCAAAAAATGGCACCGACAAGTCCCTCGCAAAGGATGTTCTTTACAGAGATGTTGTTGACCTGAGTAATCCAATGTTTAGTTGGTGTGAACCAGCAAGACCGCAGGACAATACATCCATGCTTGTATGACGGTCTGTGTGCATGCATGTGTGTGAAAACACTGAGTGTATAGCATGTATATGCAACAAACTCCAGAGGCCCCACACAACGCCATTCATCCCCGTGCCTCATTCCCCAGTGCCTCCTGCAGGTATAACTGTTGGTCTGGTGGTATGGAGGGCAGGGGGTGGTAACTTGAGCCACAACGTGTGACAGCCACACCAGCACCCTGCCCATTCACTCAGAATGACTGGTCTGGTTGAAACCAAACAGTCCCCATTGTCCTCGCGTCCCCTCCCCTCCCGTGGCTGCTTCCGCTGTGAAAGAGGAGCCACCGGAACACACATTCCTATTGAGGTGCATCTTACTGAGTCTTACTGAATGGTTGTCATTCCTCTTAAACATGGAGGACTTGTGATGGAAGCCCGCGTTGCCCTTTTCCCATGCAGAGACATTAGCATGCATTTCTCTCAGCAGTTTGACAGGGACTTCAAAGCAGTGTGTTTGAGAAGCATACACACACGCACGCACACACACACACACACACACACACACACACACACACACACACACACACACACACACACACACACACACACACACACACACACACACACACACACACACACACACACACACACACACACACACACACACACACACACACACACACACACACACACACACACACACACACACACACACACACGCAGGCAGCAAGGCAGAGATATCAGGCACAAATGGCAAAGTTTTTGAGTGTGAAAGACCTATAGAAAAGTAGAGGGGGTAAAGATGTGTGGACACATGTCCCAGAGTGGTCCTGTGGTATCCTCCACTGCATTCCTCCCTCTCAGGCACTCACTGCATTCCTCCCTCTCAGACACTCACTGCATTCCTCCCTCTCAGGCACCCACTGCACTCACTGCATTCCTCCCTCTCAGGCACTCACTGCATCAGGCACTCACTGCCTCTCTCTCAGGCACTCACTGCATTCCTCCCTCTCAGGCACTCACTGCATTCCTCCCTCTCAGACACTCACTGCATTCCTCCCTCTCAGGCACTCACTGCATTCCTCCCTCTCAGACACTCAATGCATTCATCCCTCTCAGGCACTCACTGCATTCCTCCCTCTCAGGCACTCACTGCATTCCTCCCTCTCAGGCACTCACTGCATTCCTCCCTCTCAGACACTCACTGCATTCCTCCCTCTCAGGCACTCACTGCATTCCTCCCTCTCAGACACTCACTGTATTCCTCCCTCTCAGGCACTCACTGCATTCCTCCCTCTCAGGCACTCACTGCATAATCATTACATCCATATTTTTTGTCTTGTCTTACTTTCTCTCTCTTTCTTATTTCTTCTCTCCTCCCCCCCCCTCCCCATTCCACTCACAGTTACACACACTATTGTGCTCTGGTGTATCAGTCTCTGTACAGAGGTAGACGGACTGTACTGCAAATCTTGCTTTGTCACTATGCAGCATGCTTAAGCTCTATTCGCGTGGGACTAGTATTGGAACGTTGGTTATGTCATTATTATCCTACAACTTGTGCGTTTTTCCAGTTGCTGATTCGGATGTGATTAGTTTACCAAACTGCCCCTGTCATTATATTTTTTCCTCATAAAAAGTCTCCAGTTATGAAGGAAGCCTGGAGGTTCTTCTAGGCATGATGATATTTCAAATGTCTAGGGACAGCCTAATGTTGGCCTTAGTTTGGAGAAAGTCTAAATAATAATGCATATCAATAAGAACCATGAACTATAACCTTTGCAGACATTTAATTACCTGATGTGTTTGGAAATTTATCAATTCATGGGCACGATATTGTCCACTTCATCTTCTATAAGAGAAGTATGTCACTAACAAAGTTGATATGTGACAAAACAATTAATTAATCTGTAGGCTACGTGCACAGCACATTGTTTTAAACCTACATTCGTTCCCTACTTACTCAAACTGGGTGCAGCACCTGTTAAAGTCTATAATATCCCTCAAAACACAGGGATGACTATTCGCACAGGATAAGTATTATCAGAGAACCTGGGAGTTTAACGAAAAACAGGTTTTTAAGGCTGGGATAATAGCCTACTGACATGGCAGATTTGGAAGGGACAAAATTATGGATGTGGTGATTTGTGTTCGTGCACATACAGTGCACATCGAAAGTATTCAGACCCCTTCCCTTTTTTCAAATTTTGTTAAGTTACAGCCTTATTCTAAAATGGATTAAATAGTTTTTTCCCTTATCAATTTACACAATACCTCATAAATGTAAATGTATTAAAAATAAAAAAACAGAAGTACCTTACAAACATATGGTAAGTATTCAGACCCTTTGATATGTGACTCAAAATTGAGCTCAGGTGCATCCTGTTTCCATTGATCATCCTTGAGATGTTCCTACAACTTGATTGAAATCCACTTGTGGTAAATTCAATTGATTGGACATGATTTGGAAAGGCACACACCTGTCTATATAAGGTCCCACAGCTGACAGTGCATGTCAGAATCAAAAACCAAACCATGAGGTCGAAGGAATTGTCCCTAGAGCTCTGAGACAGGATTGTGTCGAGGCAAAGATCTGGGGAAGGGGACCAGAACATTTCTGCTGCATTGAAGGTCCCCAAGAACACAGTGGCCTCCATCTTTCTTAAATGGAAGAAGTTTGGAACCACCAAGACTCTACCTAGAGCTTGTTGCCCCGGCCAAACTTAGCAATCGGGGGAGAAAAGCCTTGGTTAGAGAGGTGACAAAGACCCGATGGTCACTCTGACAGAGCTCCAGAGTTCCTCTGTGGAGATCAGAGAACCTTCCAGAAGGACAACCATCTCTGCAGCACTCCACCAATCACGCCTTTATGGTAGAGTGGCCAGACGGAAGCCACTTCTCAGGAAAAGGCACACGACAGCCCGCTTGGAGTTAAAACCAAGATAAAACCAAGATTAATATATTTTGCCTGAATGACAAGTGTCACATCTGGAGGAAACCTGTTCCAGAGCGCTCAGGAGGTTCACCTTCCAACAGGACAATGATCCTAAGCACACAGCCAAGATGTCGCAGAAGTGGCTTCGGGACACGTCTCTGAATGTCCTCGAGTGCCCCAGCCAGAGCCCGGACTTGAACATCTCTGGTGAGACCTGAAAATAGCTGTGCAGTGACGCTCCCCATCCAACCTGACAAATCTTGAGAGGATCTGCAGAGTAGAATGGGAGAAACTCCCCAAATACAGGTGTGCCAAGCTTGTAGAGTCATACCCAAGAAGACTCAAGGCTGTAATCGCTGCCAAAGGTGCTTCAACAAAGTACTGAGTAAAGGGTCTGAATACTTATGTAATTGTGATATTTCACTTATCATTTTTCATAAAAATAAAAAAAAGTTTTTGCTTTGTCATTATTGGGTATTGTGTGTAGATTTAATCCATTTTAGAATAAGGCTGTAACGTAACAAAATGTGGAAAAAGCAAAGGGGTATGAATACTTTCAGAATGCACTGTAATTACATTACTTGAGCTCCCCCATTAAAATATTATCCGGTCCGAATAGGGATTATACACTCACCACGTAACCCAACTTTAACAGATGGCCACAACCCTTTGTTTTCAGACGGCTCTGATTTCACTCCATGCTTTATGTCTGCTCTCTACAGGCCTGTAAATATCGACCCACGGCCCGTCTGCACGCCTCTCCTGAACCTCTTTTCCAGCTCTCCTCCACTAAAATAGAGGAAAACAGTGCTTTTTTTTCTACCCGGTTGATATCTGCACACTCAGTCCATAAACTCATACCCTGTACAACGTTGTTTGTTGTTGGCTTTGTTATTACAGTAAGACTCTGCTCCCTCCCTGATTAGCTCATTTTGGACCAGCTTGAGTTTTACAGATAGGGAACTCCCACCTCTAACTTTTCAAATAGTGAGACAACATGCTTTAGGCACTTTAATTTGCATGACTGATGATCAAAACTCATTTTCTCATGTACTCTCTTGTTCCTGCAGCAGACATCTAGTGAGGAGTATGTTTGGAACGTCTAATCGCAATAAAATCGCAGTATCAGATCCCAATACATCTCCTGTACTCCCTGTTCACCCACGACTGCGTGGCCATGTACGACTTCAACACCATCATCAAGTTTGCCGACGATAAGATGGTGGTAGGACTGATCACCGATGAGGCAGCTTATATTATAGGGAGGAGGTCAACAACCTCTCCCTCAACATCAGCAAGGCAAAGGAGCTGATCGTGGAGTACAGGAAACAGGAAACAGGCTGTAGTGGTGCAGTCGCAAGTTCCTCGTGTCACTAAGGAATTAACATGGTCCACACACTCCCACACAGTTGTAAAGAAGGCACGACAACGCCTCTTCCAGCAAGGATCCCGACCACAAGGCGCTACAAGTGTTGAGTATGGCCCAGTAAATCCAGGACCTCTATACTAGACCGTGTCAGAGGAAGGCCCAGACATTTTTAAAATACTCCAGCCACCCAAGCCATAGACTGTTTTCCCTGCTACCGCATGGCAAGAGTTGCACCAAGTCTGGATCCAACAGGACCCTGAACAGCTTGTGCCCCCAAGCCATAAGACTGCTCAACAAGACTGATAACTAGCTACACTACATGACCAAAAGAATGTGGACACCTCGTCGAAAGTCTCATTCTAAAATCATGGGCAGTAATATGGAGTTGGTCACCCTTTGCTGCTGGAACAGCCTGCACTCTTCTGGGAAGGCTTCCACTAGATGTGATGCCCCCGTCTGCATGATGCCCCCGTGCACAAAGCGAGGTCCATACAGAAATGGTTTGTCAAGATTGGTGTGGAAGAACTTGACTGGCCTAAAAGTAGTCCTGACCGCAACCCCAATGAACACCTTTGGGATGAATTAGCTGGCCTAATTGTGCGCCGCCTCATTGGTCCCCCGGTTGCGGCCGACTGTGACCTGGGATCTACGGGGGCCTTAGACCGCTGCCCCCTCGAGAGGCTGTATCTTTATCTTTAACTGTTGGAAACGTTACCCGTAAGTAAGTATTTTATCTTCAGTCTTCACCTGTTGTTTACGATGCATATGACAAATAAAATGTGATTTTGATTGATTTGATTTTTACATATAGAACCGTGAGAATCATGAGAATCACAGTACCTAAGTATCGTGATAAATTCGTATCGTTAGGCCACTGTCAGTTCCAAGCCGTAGTGGACACTTGGTCAAGATCTGCCATTTTGTTGCAGGAAGTTAAAAGAATAGGAGTGTTGAATGTATGAAAACGTTGCTGATGCCCCCACCCCACCATTATAATAGAGCAATAAGCAATGGCCCTGCAACCTTTGATGGCCAATATGATTTGGATGAAGGCAACTCCTCTCTAAAGTGCATACTTGGCCAGCGTGCCACTTCCTCTCTCTTCCTCCCCCTCTCTTCTCTCTCCTCTCTCTCTATTCTCTGTCTTTCTCTCTCCCCCTCTCTCCCCCAGACAGGGTGACTGTCTAGCGTGGGTTTTAAACCCAGCTGGATGTGGTGTGGGGGAAAACCCATACAATTGCTGGCCACCCTCCTCCTGCACATCTGCTGGTGGTTAGTGTAGCCGCCAGGAGCTAATGCATGTTAACAAGGCTGTGGTCGACACCACTGTGCAGTCTAGTCTACTATATTACTACCATATTATATATAGCCTGGTCCCTGATCTGTTTGTTCTGTCTTGTCAACCTTGATAGGATTAGGGTGCAGGGAATTTTTGTTAAAAGAACATATAAGTGAGTTATTAAACTTCTGTTAGACAGCTCCATCTGGGATTGCTAGTGTTGGTTTTCTCTACGATGTGTTGGACTTTGACAGACAGGTCCTGATATTAGCCGAGTCACCATCCAACCTCTGTGTGAATGGCAAGATGCAATACGGTATTACTGTAGACTTTGGCTTTGTGCCGTTACACTAGATCACATGGTGCCTGCCTAGCCTTGCTGGCATGCCTGCTTCCACAACCACTGATCACACACATTGCACAATATCATTGACATCACATCCCTGTTCTCTGTACTTCAATATATGAACCAGCATGTCCATTAATTTAATTTCTGGTTGTGACATTTAACATTCTGTGTGGATTTCAAAACCCTAGAGGCAATTTATTATGTGATTACACTTACATAATGACGATGAAGATGGTGATAATAATATGTGGGCCGACTTGTTAGTTCACTTAATAAAGTGGAATAAAATAATTGCCTCTATGAGCATACTGCTTTCATGCTGATATGGCGGTTTTAGGAAATCAACAGGGAGTATCACTTTGTCAGGGCCTTTTATGAATTTGAAAAATAAATCTGAAATGTAATCTTTCAAATGAGCAGTACATTTCTCCAATGAATATACAGTGTGAAGAAAAAGTATGTAAACCCTTTCAAATGACCTGGATTTCTGCATAAATTGGTCATAACATTTGATCTGATCTTCATCTAAGTTACAACAATAGACAAACCCAGTCTGCTTGTACTAATAACACACAAACAACTATATGTTTTCATGTCTTTATTGAACACACCTTATAAACATTCACAAGTGCAAGTTGGAAAAGCATGTGAACCTTTGGATTTAATTAACAGGGTCACCCTCCTTTGGCAGCAATAACCACATCCAAAAGTGTTCTGTAGTTGCATATCAGACCTGCACAACGGTCAGGAGGAACTTTGGACCATTCCTCTTTACAAAACTGTTTCAGTTCAACAATATTCTTGGGATGTCTGGTGTGAACCACTCTTGAGGTCATGCCACATCATCTCAATCGGGTTGAGGTCAGGGCTGACTGTGCCACTCCAGAAGGTGTATTTTCCTCTGTTCAATCCATTCTGTTTTACATTCTGATTTACTTTTGGGTTGTTGTCCTGTTCAATCAATCAAATGTATTTATAAAGCCCTTTTTACATCAACCGATGTCACAAAGTGCTACACAGAAACCCAGGCTAAAACCCCAAACAGCAAGAAATGCAGATGTAGACAGCAGGTGCGGTAGAGAGAGAGAGTTGAAAACAGCAGGTCCGGGACAAGGTAGCACGTCCGGTGAACAGGTCAGGGTTCATAGCCGCAGGCAGAACAGTTGAAACTGGAGCAGCAGCACGACCAGGTGGACTGAGGACAGCAAGGAGTCATCAGGCCAGGTAGTCCTGAGGCATGGTCCCAGGGCTCAGGTCCTCCTGAGGAGAGGGAGAGAGAGAGAATTAGAGGGAGCAGGACGACCACTCTTAGGGAGAGTAGCAACAGTGATGGCATTTCTCAATTTCTAGACAATTTGTCTTACAGCGGACTGACTTTTAATAATACTTTTGTAAGCCTTTCCAGCTTCATGCAAAGCAACAATTCTTCATATTAGGTCTTATGAGATCTCTTTTGTTCGAGGCATGGTTCAGATCAGGCAATGCTTCTTGTGAATAGCAAACTCAAATGTTGTGAGTGTTTTTTATGGGGCAGGGAAGATCTAACCAAAATATCCAATCTCGTCTCATTGATTCTACTCCAGGTTAGTGGACTCCTTACTCCAATTAGCTTTTAGAGAATACATTAGTGTCACGACTACCACCGAAGGTGGCTCCCCTTCCCGTTCGGGTGGCGCTCGGCGGTCGTCGTCACCGGTCTACTAGCTGCTACCGAACCCTTTTCCCCTTTTCGTTTTGTTTGGTCTGACTCCACACCCATCACTCTTCGAAGCCTAACAAATACAACCAGTTATTTTAACCTTTAGCCATACTCTTATCCTACTCTTCCTCTGTTCCTCTGGTGATGTAGAGGTTAACCTAGGACCTGCAGCCCCCAGCATCACTCCCATTCCCCAGGGGAACTCATTTCTTGACTTTGTAACCGTAAAAGCATTGGTTTCAACGTTAGAAGCCTCCTCCCTAAGTTTGTTATATTCACTGCTTTAGCAAACTCCTCCAACCCAGATGTCCTAGCCGTGTCTGAATCCTGGCTTAGGAAGGCCACCAAAAATCCTGACATTTCCATCCCTAACTACAACATTGTCCAACAAGATAGAACTGCCAAAGGGGGCGGACTTGCAATCTACTGCAGAGATAGCCTGCAGAGTTCTGTCATACTATCCAGGTCTATGCCCAAATAATTAGAGCTTCTACTTTTAAATATCCACCTTTCCAGAAACACGTCTCTCCCCTTTACCGGTTATTATCGACCCCCTTCAGCCCCAAGCTGTGCCCTGAAGACCAAATGTCTTCGCCCCCCATCTATCTTCAGAGTTCTTACAGTTAGGTGACCTAAACTGGGATATGCTTAACACCCCGCTGTCCTACAATCTAAGCTAGATGCCCTCCATCTCACACAAATTATCAAGGAACCTACCAGGTATAACCCTAAATCCGTAACCCTCTTAGATATCATCCTGACCAACTTGCCCTCTAAATACACCTCTGCTGTCTTCAACCAGGATCTCAGCAATCACTGCCTCATTGCCTGCGTGCAATGTCAAACGCTCCCTTAAACACTTCAGCCAGCAGGCCTTTCTAACCAACCTGGCTCGGTTATCCTGGAAGGATATTGACATCAACCCATCAGTAGAGGATGCATGGTTGCTCTTCAAAAGGGCTTTCCTCTCCATCGAAATAAGCATGCCCCATTCCAAAAATGTAGAACTAAGAACTGACATAGCCCTTGGTTCACCCCAGACTTGATTGCCCTTGACCAGCACAAAAACATCCTGCGGCGTAGCCCTGGCGATATGCAACTCTTCAGGGAAGTCAGGAACCAATATACTCAGTCAGTTAGGAAAGCTAAGGCTAGCTTTTTCAAACATAAATTTGCTTCCTGTAGCACTAATTCCCTGTAAAGTCCATGGAGAATAGGAGCACCTCCTCCCAGCTGCCCATTGCACTGAGGATAGGAAACACTGTCACCACCGATAAATCTACGATAATCAAGAATTTCAATAAGCATTTTTCCACGGCTGGACATGCTTTCCACCTGGCTACCCCGGACAGCACCTCAGCACCCTCTGCAGCAACTTGACCGAACACCCCCCCCCCCCCCCCCCCCGGTTCTCTTTCACCCAAATCCAAACAGCTGATGTTCTGAAAGAGCTGCAAAATCTGGATCCCTACAAATCAGCTGGGCTAGACAATCTGGACCCTCTCTAAAATTATCCACCCAAATTGTTGCAACCCCTATTACTAGCCTATTCAATCTCTCTTTTGTATCGTCTGAGATCCCCAAAGATTGGAAAGCTGCTGTGGTCACACTCTAGACCCAGACAGTTATAGACCTGCCAAACAGTTATAGACCTATATGCATCCTGCCCTGCCTTTCTAAAATCTTCAAAAGCCAAGTTAATAAACAGACCACCGACCATTTCGAATCCCACCATACCTTCTCCACTATTCAATCTAGATTCCGAGCTGGTCATGGGTGCACCTCAGCCACACTCAAGGTCCCAAACGATATCATAACCGCCATCGATAAAAGACAGTACTGTGCAGCCGTCCTCATCGACCTGGCCAAGGCTTTCGACTCTGTCAATAACCGCATTCTTATCGGCAGACTCAATAGCCTTGGCTTCTCGAATGACTTCCTCGCCTGGTTCACCAACTACTTCTCAAGTAGAGTTCAGTGTGTCAAATCGGAGAACCTCTGGCAGTCTCTATGGGGGTGACACAGGGTTCAAATCTCGGGCCGACTCGTTTCTTTGTATATATCAATGATATGCTGCTGGTGATTCTCTGATCCACCTCTACGCAGATGACACCATTCTGTATACATCTGGCCCTTCTTTGGACACTGTGCTAACAATCTGCCAAATGTGCTTCAACGCCGTACAACACTCCTTCTGTAGCCTCCAACTGCTTTTAAATGCTAGTCAAATTAAGTGCATGTTCTTCAACCGATTGCTGCCCGCGCCCGCCCACCTGACTAGCATCACTACCCTGGACGGTTCTGACCTAGAATATGTGGACAACTACAAATACCTAGGTGTCTGGTTAGACTGTAAACTCTCTTTCCAGAATCACATTAAGCATCTCCAATCCAAAATGAAATTGAGAATTGGCTTCCTATTTCGAAAAAAAAGCCTCCTTCACTCATGCTGCCAAACATATCCTTGTAAAACGGACTATCCTACCGATCCTTGACTTCGGCCATGTTATTTACAAAATAGCCCCCAAAACTCTACTCAGCAAACTGGATGTCGTCTATCACAGTGCCATTCATTTTGTCACCAAAGCCCCATATACTACCCGCCACTGCAACCTCTATGCTTTCGTTGGCTAGCCCTCACTACATATCCGTCGCCAAACCCACTGTCTCCAGGTCATCTGTAAGTCTTTGCTAGGTTAAGCCCCGCCTTATCTCAGCTCTATGGTCACCATAGCAACACCCACCCGTAGCTCATGCTCCAGCAGGTATATTTCACTGGTCACCCCCAAAGCCAACACCTCTATTGGCTGCCTTTCCTTCCAGTTCTCTGCTGCCAATGACTGGAACAAATTGCAAAAATCTCTGAAGAGTCTTGTATCTCCCTCCCTAACTTTAAGCATCAGCTGTCAGAGCAGCTTACTGTACCTGTACACAGCCAATCTATAAATAGCACACCCGACTACCTCATCTCAATATTATTATTATTATATAATATCCCAATATTATTACTATTACTAATATTATTATTACCCTCTTGCTCTTTTGCACCCATTATCTCTACTTGCACATCATTGTCTGCACATATATCACTCCAGTATTAATGCTAAATTGTAATTAATTTCACCTCTAGGGCATATTTATTGCCTACCTCTCTACTCATCTACATTTACACACACTGTACATAGATCTTTAAATTTTTATTTTATTTTGTGTTATTGCCTTAACGTTTGTTTATGTGTAACTCTGTGTTGTTGTATATGTCACACTGCTTTGCTTTATCTTGGCCAGGTCGCAGTTGTAAATGAGAACGTGTTCTCAACTGGCCTACCTTGTTAACTGAACTTAAAAATAAAGGTAAAATTAAAAAATGAACATTACCACCTCCATCAACCATCCTGGAGTGGATCAACCAGTCAATGTTGTCAGAGAGTAAAATTATTGGCAGGCGCATGGCGACAGCCACAGTTTGGTACCATTGTTCGTTCCACTCCTGCTACTAGCTGTGTCATTTCTTACGCGATCTTAGATGATCTCTTCAGTCACCCGTTTTATAGTCGAGCCATGATTAACGACCAACGTTTGCGCTCCTCATCAGCGTAATGTACAATCCCCTAATAGAGCGCACTCTGTTTGAATACAAGTACTGCTGTCATGCTGTCTTTACTGTATGTCTCTGCTGTATGTTGCCTGAAGTGTAGCTGTAGTCTCACTAAGGGCCACTGCTCTATTGGTTTCACTGTGGTTCATAGATACCACAAGAGGGCCTGGACAGCTGGCAGCTAACCATACTACTGTACTAAAATATACCCATCTATCTGTTGAGTGACGGGGTGTGTGCAAAGTGTTGAGAATCAGGACGCAGCCACAGACGTCCATCTACACAGAGCCCAGTGGCTTCTGATAAAGATGTTCCCATCCCATCAGGCTAATGCGGCAGTGACATTCCGTTCCCCATAATGACTAGTGCTTGCAAAGTCCCCCTCTGGGATAAGAACAGGGTCGAGGGACGGGTTACGGCAGAAGACCAGGTAGAGGAAGGGAGGAGGGGCTCTCTGCTTCTTTATTCTATCCGGTTGAACAATCGCTTAAGGTGCTGTAGCATTCTCATGTCATCTCCTGCTCTTTCATTGTCGGAACAATTAAGCTTATTGCTTCTGATGTGACCTTTCAGAGATGGGGGAGAGCATGTGAGAGAGACAGAAAGGGAAGGACAGGAAGACCAAGAGAGTGAAGAAAGAGAGGAGAGGGAGAGAATGAGACATACCATCAAAAAGCTCCATGATGATAAAGTGTCCATAAACAGTTGAAGTCGGAAGTTTACATACACTTAGGATGGAGTCATTGAAATTAATTTTTCAACCATTCCACAAATTTCTTGTTAACCTTTTGCATGTATGGGGCAGTATTTTCGTTTTTGGCAAAAAAAATGTACCCATTTGAAACGGCCTATTTCCCAACCCCAGAAACTAGAATATGCATATAATACTTATGTAATGCAATAAAATGCAAATTAATTACTTAAAAATCATACAATGCCTGCAAAATCGGCAGTGTATCAAATACTTGTTCTCCCCACTGTATATACATACATTCAAATTGTTGGGGGGGGTTGATCTCGCCCATCTCTGGTTAAGCCTATTTGAACTTTACTGGCGCCACACGGTGAAGAACGGAGTCTCGCACATTATGGCAGCACACAAGTGACTTTCTGAGTAAATTGCCTATTCCAATTTGCTATAGCCTATTTCAATAAATAAGTGATACAAAACGCAAGAGTAGGCCAGACAGAACGGAGAATTCCACACCAAAGCAGAGCAAACATTTCCAGACAGAAAATATTCTCTCTCTCATGGGATTCATAGCTTAAACCTATTACTTTTTTAATAAGGACAGTCAACTATCTTTTTTAGCTGTTCGATAGGCTATATGAATATGAAGCTTCATCGTTTTATGCTTTCTCCTGATCAAATATATGAATGTATCAGAGTTCCATTTCAAAGTTCAAATTGAATACCCTAAAAACGTAAGGTAGCCAGGGGAATAATATTGAGAGAGAAAAAAACAAGATCAATATTCTACACCACATTAGAATGACAAGTTCAATCAAGTTTAAGTGTATTAAGAGAGAAATGATCCATGCAGGCCTAGAAAATCGCTCTAAGCAAGGTTGAAAACCAAATGGCCAATAACATGTCCTCATTCTCCTACTGGCCTATTGTAAAAGCTTGAAGACAAGTTAAAGTTATGAACAGTTTCCCAAATATTCTAGCCTACGAAGGTGTTGTTCTAAAGTTGTGGCTTTCCAAATATAATAAGAATGGAAGTCTATAGCCTAGGCATAGATTATACTCAATCACAACTTTATGATAGTTTGAACAAACAATGTTATTTAAAACCAAATATTATCCAGTTCTGAAGACAGTAGACCGCTTCTATGTCACTGCTCTCTCACGGAGCGCCACGCCGTCCGACTCGCAGACGCAGACGCAGACGCAGACGCGGGCGGGCGGGCGGAAGGACGGACGGACGTTCCTCTCCTCTCACAGGTCCCCCTTCCTCCATGCTGAAGCTCCTCCACCAGAAAGGAATATTAGAAAACATTTAAACAAGATTCATTGAGCATTCGATCTTATCATCATGAAAATAATTACATCATTTTGGTTGGCCAATAGGGGGCAATATCATTGTATATCACAATGTTTTTTGGGTACATAATCACGATAGGACAAAGGTTGACATAGCCCAACCATAGTGTCTTGGCCTTATGTGTTTTGTGTTAGAGAATTGGTGGTGTGACTGTTTCCTAGTACTGTGTGTGTTTGTGTTAGAGAGTTGGTGGTGTGACTGTTTCCTAGTACTGTGTGTGTTTGTGTTAGAGAGTTGGTGGTGTGACTGTTTCCTAGTATGGTGTGTGTTTGTGTTAGAGTTGATGGTGTGACTGTTTCCTAGTACTGTGTGTGTTTGTGTTAGAGTTGGTGGTGTGACTGTTTCCTAGTACTATGTGTGTTTGTGTTAGAGAGTTGGTGGTGTGACTGTTTCCTAGTACTGTGCGTGTTTGTGTTAGAGAGTTGGTGGTGTGACTGTTTCCTAGTACTGTGTGTGTTTTTGTTAGAGAGTTGGTGGTGTGACTGTTTCCTAGTACTGTGTGTGTTTGTGTGTGTGTGGTCCTAGACTGCATGATGTAGTCTCTTCCATCTTTGGGGAGAGGTGGATGCACTTCATTAACGTAGACGTCAATTACTTCATCTCCCTCCCAGAACAGAGGAGGAGAGAGAAATGACACAACCTTCATTAACGCCAAGCTAAACTATAGCCCATGCCACCCAGGATGAAGATTGATTGCAGCCTTTTCAGCTGTTTTATCTTGCTTAACACAAGGGAAACGGAGGGCTGAGCATTTTCTCTCTCTGTGTGTGTGTCTGTGTGTGTCTGTGTCTGTGTCTGTGTGTGTGTGTGTGTGTGTGTGTGTGTGTGTGTGTGTGTGTGTGTGTGTGTGTGTGTGTGTGTGTGTGTGTGTGTGTGTGTGTGTGTGTGTGTGCCTGCCTGACGTTCATGGATATTTATGGGTTCAGGGGTTCAGAATCAACTACTGTGACTGTGTCCCATTTTTTAAATGGCTGCAAATGAATATTCTGGTGTTGAAAAATGCCCATCTTGACTAATATGTTCCGCAAGAAAAAAGTAACAAATAAAATCTGTTTTGATGATGAAATTGAGAGTTTCATGCTGAAAGTGCTGTGTCAAAGATTGAACATAATGTGCACAAAAAGTTGAAATAGTATTCAAAATGGAATAATGCTGGGCTTGGACTTGAAATGATAGATTGGGCTGGTGCATATTAAACGCAGGGGGCCGACTGAGGACTGTTTGACGTCATCGCCGCCACCGCGGCATGTGTCACGCCCTGACCATAGAGAGCCCTTGGTTCTCTATGGTGTAGTAGGTCAGGGCGTGACTAGGTGGTGATCTAGTATATCTATTTCTATGTTGGTGCTAATGTGGTTCCCAATTAGAGGCAGCTGTTTATCGTTGCCTCTGATTGGGGATCATATTTGGGTAGCTATTTCCCCACCTGTGTTTTGTTGGATATTGATTGTTTGTTAGTGTGTTTGGGCACTCCGTCCTCACGTTCTTTGTATGTTTTGTTATTTTGTTTTTGTTAGTTTCACTTAAATAAATATGTGGAACTATACTCATGCTGCGCCTTGGTCTGCTCATTTCCAAGATCGTGACACCATGACTCATCACTTTATGGACAGCCTGAGTGTTCTGAATGTTCCCTCAATTACTTTTTGACAAGGGCTGAATTTAACGTCTCACTTAAATTACACAGCCCATTCAAAGACATGGTAATGCCTTTACTCCAAGCTCATTAGTCTAGTCATGGTTTTGAACCCTATAGAGAGTGTGTCTGGGACTGGTAGGCCTATATGTTCACTAAAAAGATATCACTTAAAAGGTTAGGCGAGCATAGTATGTCTTGCAGAGAGAGCCATCATCCATTAGCCTGAGCTCAAAAACTTTTCAAAGGGTGAACGATGCTCAATTGTAAGCGTTGATAGATTTGCCGGGGGATAGAATATGCACGCACGAGAACACACACACACCCCTTCAGGCCACTGGGTACAGTGTGAATCCCCCTCCGATCTGCAGGCAGCCCATCTCTCAACAGTGCAGGAATCTAAGAAATGTGTGACTCTTATTTATTATTTAACATCAACAGTGGCTGAGCAGGGTGTGAATACATTTGTGTGGGAGGGTTTTTAGCCACTCGATGCACCCTTACAGCTCGTACCCTACCTTCACCTGACCTCCATCACTCACCCAGGCAAATCCGCCAGTGGAGTCTACCCAGGGGAAGCAAGGGACCCTATGACCCCCTCACCTCTTGTCAAAATGTGGATAACCCAACTCCCTCCCAGCACCCAAACAGGGAGCTGTACTCATGCTATCTCTTCCACTATCTCTCTGCTGAGTTGTGGAATAATGACTCGTACTGGAGGGGAATCACACGTTTTTAGGAGTTGTAAATACAAGACAAAGTTGCTGAGTGAGAAATTGAATTATCTATAATTCCATAGAACAATCATATTTGACGAACTTGACGGAAAAGTAATTATGCCAAAAATCCTCTGCGTTGCACTAATTTCATTTCATTGATTAAACTTGGGGGGGGGTCCTTCCCAGCACCCCTGTTTGCCCTGGAACGATGAGGTATTTAATTCCTCACACTAAATTAAACAAGGCCGTCTTACTCGTAGCGGAAATGAGGAGTTCCACGCTGTGAAATTGTGCCTATTGTTGAAAGGAGGCAGTTTGAGCGAAAGGAATCATTTTAACATTTCCATCATCTATTCCTATCATATAATTATGGGCCTGGGCGCCAGATATGCTAATGACGCTCAATACGAACCTCAATGGCGATCATCTTAGATTAAGCTTTAACCCCCCCACCCCTTCCTTGAAAGGAAAATAAATGGGACCAGCATGATATGAGGGGAAGGGGAGAGTGTGTCATGGTCCTCACGCCGTTTCTGACAACTGAACTGATGCCTCGGCGGTGAAGACAAGCAATTTTGCTTTCTCTTGGCGTCCTTTTAGCTATTGTCTCAGGAAGTTCACTTTTAAAAAAATGGGAAAAAGAACCCTTCCTACCCTACCCAATTTCTTAGCTAGCCCCCCAATTTATTCAAGTGGCTAGAGAAAAGGGGGACAGAATGGTGTTTATACGCTTCACAGCTGGAAGCTGATGGACGCCCCTTGTCTCTCACTGCTGACCTGCAGATTCCAAACAGACCCACGCATGTTTTAAACTGTTACAGTTTTCTTCCTCCTCTGAAGAGGAGGTGTAGCAAGGATCAGACCAAAATGCAGCATAGTTGGTGTTCATGTTCTTTAATAAAGGAAAAACATGAACATAATACAAACCAATCAACGTAGAAAAACTGAACAGCCTATACTGGTGCAAACTAACACAGAGACAGGAACAATCACCCACAAAACACTCAAAGAATATGGCTGCCTAAATATGGTTCCCAATCAGAGACAACGATAAACACCTGCCTCTGATTAAGAACCACTTCAGGCAACCATAGACTTTTCTAGACTTTTCTGCCACATACCTCTTGCGTTGGAGCCGTTGAATTGCGACTCTACTTTGTCTCTATACTGGAGCTTAGCTTGTTTAATTGCCATGCGGAGGGAAAATCTACACTGTTTTGTATTCGGTCATGTTTCCGGTCGCCTTGCCCTGATTAAAAGCAGTGGTTTGCGCTTTCAGTTTTACGTGAATGCTGCCATCAATCGGTTTCTGGTTGGGGAAGGTTTTAATAGTCGCTGTGGGTACGACGTCACCAATGCACTTGCTAATAAACTTGCTCACTCATCAATAGTATTGTCCGACGCTATGCGGAATATATCCCAGTCCACGTAATCGAAACAGTCTTGAAGTGTGCAATCAGATTGGTCGGACCAGCGTTGAACAGACCTGAGCACGGGCGCTTCCTGCTTTAGTTTCTGTCTATAGGCTGGGAGAAGCAAGGATCCAGTGTTTTACCAGCCCTGGTCGCACATTTGATATGCTAATAAAATGTGAACAAAAGGACTTGAGTTCCTATATGTTGTTATGATCACACCACGTCTCGTCAATCATAAGGCATACACCCCCGCTCTTCTTCTTACCAGAGAGATGTTTGTTTCTGTTGGCGCGATGCGCAAAGAAACCAGTTGGCTGTACCGACTCTGACACCAGAGTGAGCCAAAGAACAAAGAAAGTTACAATCTCTGATGTCTCTTTAGAAGGCAACCCTTGCTCGGATTTCGTCTACCTTGTTGTCAAGAGACTGGACATTGGCGAGTTGTATACTCGTAAGCGGTGCGGAGCCTGACCAGAAAACCGCTCCGTCTGCCCCTTCTGCTGAGTAGTTGTTTTGGGTCACAGGATGGAATCCGATCCATTGCCCTGGGTGTTTGACCAAACAGAGGATCCGCCTCTGGAAAGTTGTATTCCTGATCGTAATGTTGGTAAGTTGACGTTGCTCTTATATCCAATAGTATGAAATAAAACATAAAAAATCTAAATACTGCATAGTTTCCTAGGAATGCGAAGCGAGGCGGCCATCTCTGTCGGCGCCAGAACATAGATTCTCAAAGGCAGGCAATCCAGCTCATAAAGTTATTCATATATATATGTAGGAGCTACCAAATGTCATTTTTGCGAGTTTGGACATTTACAAGTGAATGTGAACGAGAGACATTTTGCAAATGAAGGAAAAATAGTACTGGCTCTGGAGCAGCATGTGCACATGCTCTGTCTGTGTGGAGTCGCTAGGGCAACGGGCCTGCCTGCTCTGCTCTGAGAATATAGGGATGGAGCAGAGTGGTTGAGAACGGCAAGGAGAAAAAACGCAAGATAACAGTGGCAGCTGTACAGATAACTCATCCAAACGGCTTTGACTTCTCAAACACGGCAGGAAACTAACATAATGTGATGTCCCGTCACCTTATTAATTCAGCCACTTACTTAGATAACTAGCAAGTTAAACTTAGGGGTTGCGCTAGTGCAGAATTCTGTGTTTTTCACGCAGATAAAAAAGATGACACAAAGTATCTTGCTAAAAGCAGATCTAGAATGCTTCTTATTGTAATTTCCGCTCAACATTAGACTTTTCTGCTTCAGTTGCACTTCTCCACTCGGATGAGAATTCACATTCAGTATTCCATCTGCAGACAGCGTTCTGACTGAGGTGTAGATACTTTTCTACGGTACATTTCTCTGTGTAGCCAGCTTACTTTTCTCCGGTAAAATGCCAGAGAAGAAAAACATTAGGAAATGTAGTTTGTTTATTTATTGATTTAACCTTTATTCAACTAGGCAAGTCAGTTAAGAACAAATTGTTATTTACAATGATGGCCTACCAAAAGGAAAAAAGCAAAAGACTGAACTGGGGCTGGGATTATATTATATCTATCTATCTATCTATCTATCTATCTGTCTATCTGTCTATCTGTCTATCTGTCTATCTGTCTATCTGTCTGTCTGTCTGTCTGTCTGTCTGTCTGTCTGTCTGTCTGTCTGTCTGTCTGTCTGTCTGTCTGTCTGTCTGTCTGTGTGTGTGTGTGTGTGTGTGCGACAACATAGCAAGGCAGCAACACATGACAACACAGCATGGTAGCAACACAACATGACAACAACATGGTAGCAAAACAACATGGTACCAACATTATTGGGCACAGACAACAGCACAAAGGGCAAGAAGGTAGAGACAACAATACATCACGCAAAGCAGCCACAACTGTCAGTAAGAGTGTCCATGATTGAGTCTTTGAATGAAGAGATTGAGAAAACTGTCCAGTTTGAGTGTTTGTTGCAGCTCGTTCCAGTCACTAGCTGCAGTGAACTGAAGAGACGAGCGAACCCAGGGATATGTGTGCTTTGGGGACCTTTAACAGAATGTGACTGGCAGAACGGGTGTTGTATGTGGAGGATGAGGGCTGCAGTACATATCTCAGATAGGAGTGAGGCCTAAGAGGGTTTTATAAATATGCATCAACCAGTGGGTCTTGCGACGGGTATACAGAGATGACCGGTTTAGAGTATAGAGTATAGAGTGCATTGATGTGTCCTATAAGGAGCATTGGTGGCAAATCTGATGGCCGAATGGTAAAGAATGTCTAGCCACTCGAGAGCACCCTTACCTGCCGATCTATAAATTATGTCTCCGTAATCTAGCATGGGTAGGATGGTCATTTGAATCAGGGTTAGTTTTGCAGCTGGGGTGAAAGAGCAGTGATTATGATAGAGGAATCCAAGTCTAGATTTAACTTTAGCCTGCAGCTTTGATATGTGCTGAGAGAAGGACAGTGTACTGTCTAGCCATACTCCCAAGTACTTGTATGAGATGACTACCTCAAGCTCTAAACCCTCCAAGGTAATAACCATACCTGTGGGGAGAGGCTCATTCTCCTTACCAAACCACATGACCTTTTGTTTTGGAGGTGTTCAGAACTAGGCTAAGGGGAGAGAAAGCTTGCTGGACACTAAGAAAGCTTTGTTGTAGAGCATTTCACACAAAATCCAGGGAGGGGCCAGCTGAGTATAAGGCTATATCATCTACATATAAATGGATGAGAGAGCTTCCTACTGCCTGTGCTATGTTGTTGATGAAAAGTTGACTACATTCTTTCTATGATTAACATTAGAAATATGATGGCCATGCATTGTTGTTTTGCAAAAATGACCTTGCTCAAACAACAATGAACAGTGCCAACAATGCCACTGTGCTGGGAGATAACCAACCAGGGCCAATGTTTGCTAGCTTACATTAGACTCTAACTAGAAAAGCAAACGGCTCTGGGAAACAAATAATAATGTTAGCTAACGAGCCAGCCTGACAGCTAACATTAGACTCTAACAGCAAACGACCCTGGGAAACCAATAATAACATCAGCTAGGGAGCCAGCCAGCTAACGTTAGCTAGCTAGCTAACAGTAAAATTTAGCTTGAAATGAAAGCATTTTCTGTCAAAATTAGAAATGTGTATTATCTGAAAATGTAGCTAATGAACGCTAGACTATCATCATCCGTGATGTGTACGCCGAGGAACTTGAAACTTTCCACCTTCTCAACTGCTGTCCCGTCGATTTGGATAGGGAGGTGCTCCTCTGATGTTTCCTGAAGTCCACAATCATCTCCTTCGTTATGTTGACGTTGAGTGAGAGATTATTTTCCCGAAACCACACTCCGAGGGCCCTCACCTCCTAAATATAGGCTGTCTCGTCATTGTTGGTGATCAAGCCTACTACTGTTGTGTCGTCTGCAAACTTGATGATCGAGTTGGAGGTGTGCATGGCCATGCAGTCATGGGTGAACAGGGAGTAGGCTGAGCATGCAGCTTTGTGGGGTCCCAGTGTTGAGGATCAGCGAAGTGGAGATGTTGTTTCCTACGGTCGGTGGCACTGTCTTGTCCTGAAAGCGAGCAAAGGTGTTTAGTTTGTCTAGAAGCAAGATGTCGGTGTCCATGATGTGGCTGGTTTTCTTTTTTTAGTCCTTGATTTCCTGTGGACCCAGCCACATACGTCTCGTGACTGAGCCGCTGAATTGCGACTCCACTTTTTCCCAGTACTGACGTTTTGCTTGTTTGATTGCCTTGTGGAGGGAATAACTAGACTGTTTGCATTAGGCCATATTCCCGGTCATCTTTCCGTGGTTAAATGCGATTATAAACTCACTCACTGAATCAGCGTATAAATCTATATTATTCTCTGAGGCTACCTGGAACATGTCCCAACCCCGTGATCAAAACATTCTTGAAGCGTGGATTCCAATTGGTCAGACCAGCGTTGAATGGCCCTAGTCACGGGTACATCCTGGGGGGGGGGGGGGGGGGGGCATGACCCTCCAGCATGACAATGCCACCAGCCATACTACTCGTTCTGTGCGTGATTTCCTGCAAGACAGGAATGTCAGTGTTCTGCCATGGCCAGTGAAGAGCCCGGATCTCAATCCCATTGAGCACGTCTGAGACCTGTGGGCTTGGAGGGTGAGGGTGTAACGGTTTTAACTTGAGGTTATTATTTATAGGGGTGCCAGGTAGGTTGTGCCTACCAGAGAAAACATTGGTTTCTCCTTTTGGTTTGGGAGGGATTTGAGTCCCATCTGGTCCGTCAAGTCTACACCAATACAAAGGACTTGTCAGGATGGAAATAAACTTTTCATTAACCCTTAACATTGGAAAGAACTTCAAGAACAACTATATTATTTTGTGTGGGTTGTATTACCAACATAAATGATTACACACACATATAATATAACACAATGAGTTCTGGTTCCTCCAGAAATGTCCTGTACCTCGGGCCTAAAAAAAGTGTCCAGCCTGGTAAAGGAGTTCAGGAAACTCAAGTTTCACGCAATGTTTGTCCGTTCATTCAAGTGTATCGTAAACCCAGTATTAATCATACAATCAATATAACAATTATTTTACCACAGACCTTTAAAGCGTATCAACTCTTACTAAGTCCTCAACTCCAACTAACTACATAAATCATCACAGTATACCTCACATCAAAACAAATGAAATACCGTATACAAAAAGGTTGTAGTCAGTCGGTCAGTCAGACAATCCAATCCGCCAACAGATCTCCAGCGGAGAAAGGCCACGAAGGACAGAGAGGTGTAGTCCACGGACGCAAAGAGTGGATCCGATCCTGGGTAAACCCTATTAGGCAACAAAACACACGTTTAACGGCAACAAAACAAACTGAATAGAGAAGCTTCGGAACTGAGGGTTGAACACATCCTCATTCACGTCTCCATCACAACCCCACTTTTGCGCAGCTGATGCCAGCTATTTAATTGGGAATTAAAGGGAAAGCGCCCTATTGGAAGGAGAAGCACTGAGACGGTTCAGAAAAATTCAGGGCCGTCACAAGGGCTAGGGCCATTCCCCCCAGAAATGTCCTGGAACTTGCAGGTGCCTTGGTGGAAGAGTGGGGTAACATCTCACAGCAATAACTGGCAAATCTGGTGCAGTCCATGAGGAGGAGATGCACTGCAGTACTTAATGCAGTTGGTGGCCACACCAGATACTGACTGTTACTTTTGATTTCGCCCCCCCCCCCCCCCTTTTTCAGGGACACATTATTACATTTCTGTGAGTCACATGTCTGTGGAACTTGTTCAGTTTATGTCTCAGTTGTTGAATGTTATGTTCATACAAATATTTACACATGTTCAGTTTGCTGAAAGTAAAAGCAGTTGACAGTGAGAGGACGTTTCTTTTTTTGCTGAGTTTATTTCCACCGGTCTACTGTCCATTGCTTGTGTTTCTTGGCCCAAGCAAGTCTCCTCTTCTCATTTGTGTCCTTTAGTAGTGGTTTCTTTGCAGCAATTCAACCATGAATGCCTGATTCACGCAGTCTCCTCAGAACAGTTGATGTTGAGGTGTGTCTGTTACTTGATGAAGCATTTATTTGGGCTGCAATCTGAGATGCACTTAACTCTAGTCCTCTGCAGCAGAGGTAACTTGTGACTGAACTTGAAGAAAAAGTACATGAAATTTTCCGGATTGACTGGTCTTCATGTCTTAAAGTAACGATGGCCTGTCGTTCCCCTGTTCTTGCCATAATATGGTCTTGGGTTTTTACCAAATAGGGCTGTCTTCTGTATACCACCCATACCTTGTCACAACACAACTGATTGGGTCAAAGGCATTACAAAGGAAAGAAATTCCACAAATTAACTTTTAACAAGGCACACCTGTTAATTGAAAAGCATTCCATGAAGCTGGTTGAGAGAATGCCAAAAGTGTGCAAAGCTGTGATCAAGGCAAAGGGTGTCTACTTTGAAGAAACTCAAATATAAAATATATTTTGGTTTATACTTTTTTGGTTACTACATGATTCAATATGTGTTATTCCATAGTTTTGATGTCTTAACTACTATTCTATAATGTAGAAAATAGTACAACTAAAGAAAAACCCTTGAATGAGTAGGTGTGTCCAAACTTTTGACTGGTACTGTGTATATTCCAATTTTTTTAAACTTTGACAATGAAAGCAGGAACTCACATTTCCCATGTTGACATGGGGTTCTTGACTTGTGAAGGTGTGCGTTTATGCTTGTCCATCAACCCCGAACACCTCCTCTGACCTTTCTGCTTCTCCCTGTCACTGTGTCACTCAAATATCCTCATCTGCCCCTTTTCATTCCAGTGTCTAAAATGGTGCCTATGTTTTTCTAATTAGTACTTACTGATTTTGTCTTTTGTCTTCCCTTTTCTCTTTCCCCCTCGCTTTGCCATCTGAAGATCATAGAATGATCAATGCAGGTAAGTTATGCTCTGCTAACTTTCTTTACCAGCTTCTATCCTCTTGCCTGAAAGGGGGATCGGTCACACATGAATGCCATCTTCATAGTGCATTACAAGCACATGTCAGTGTTTCCGCTATATTCATTTAGCAGTGGTGGGCCGCCCCTGCTAATTTGTGGCTGCCACTACAAAAAACAACCAAGATCATATTTTGAGAACTAACAACCACCAGAATAAAAACCAGTCAGGGAGAATCCAAAATGTATAAAATGTAATGTCATGGGGCACCCATTAATTTTGTTATGTTTGAGTCACTCAGATAGCATAAGAACTCGACATAAGCCATGGCAAAATGTGTTCAAATGCAGGACACTAGCTTTAAAATTGTAAAAATGTACAGAACAATTGCAGGAAGGAAAATGTCTGTGGCCCTCTATGCAAACTTTACCATCGCTGCTTTAAAAAATCATTGGAGTAACACTGCATTTATTTAACCAGAATATTTTCCAGGAACAGAAAAAACTGTTTGGGTATTTTAGTTTGGCGGCATCTCGTAATAGCATAAAATAGGCATATCTTAACAAGACAGTACAGTGATTTCCCAGGAAAGACATGACAATTTCTTCTGCCCTTTATTTCTCAATCATAACCCTAGCTCCATTATAGAAGAAATTGCCAGTTCCATCAAAGGTGGTCATGTGAGAGAGACTGTGTTTGAAAAGGCAGCGTAATAATTGTCCCACTCTCTCTCCTTATGAGAATGTTGTCATTTTAAATGGGCCAGGGCCTAATTGAAAATTACCGTTAATGAGTGTGTTAAAGATCAATGCCCTCTCCACACACACAATCTGCCATTGAGTGCTGTGAAAAGATGGAGTGCCCCCTTCAGTCGAGCTATCGTCCCTGCTTTTTCCTAATGGGAATGAACATTTTTCAGCCTGGGAGAGTCAAGGAATGGACAAAAGGATGGAGGAAAGTCGTGGGAGGTACAGGAGAAAGGGGGACCTGTGAGAGGAAAGTGTGTGTGTGTGTGTGTGTGTGTGTGTGTGTGTGTGTGTGTGTGTGTGTGTGTGTGTGTGTGTGTGTGTGTGTGTGTGTGTGTGTGTGTGTGTGTGTGTGTGTGTGTGTGTGTGTGTGTGTGTGTGTGTGTGTGTAGCAATGCAATCTTAAAGGAATATACAACCCTGTGTGTGGTGTGTGTGTGTGTGTGTGTGTGTGTGTGTGTGTGTGTGTGTGCACGCTTGTTCTCAAATGGGGTGAAGGCTCTCAGACTAGGGGGACAACAGAGGTCAGGGTCGCAGAGGTGTGCTGTGTCTAACCAACCCTTCAGAACCTTCCAGAACCTCACACCTGCTGCCGCGTTTGTCCGGGGACCTCATTAGCCGTTCTCCCCAAACAACCAGATACAAAAAAACACCTGGTGGTTGGAATGCAACATGGCTACCTAGCAGAATGTACGTTGTCTTGGTATAGCTTTTACTCCTATTGGAGGAATGCAGTTATGATGGCAGTCAGCAATGACATAAACATTGGTGACATATAGGATGAGGATAAAGGAGACATAGGATATTGGACCAGGATATCTAAATTATTCTCTATCGCACATGACTTTTGCCACTTTCTTATCTCTACATCCATGGCTGACATCATTTGTTCTTTTGAGGTAATTCCCCCCCATTTTTTGACCATTGTAGGAGTGTCTGGTCACAGAACACTGATTTGTGTTCTTTTCACCTGCATTGGAAGATGGATCCCTCAAAGCCCAAGTAGAAGATTGATAAAACATTGTGGTATCAGCTGCATGGGTCTGCTGGTAGACGGACCCCCATTGGGAAAAGGGATACCAAGTCAGTTGCACAACTGAATGCATTCAACCGAGTTGTGTCTTCCGCATTTAACCCAGCGCCTCTGAATCAGAGACGTGCGGGGGGCTGCCTTAATCGACGTCCATGTCATTGGTGCCTGGGGAGCAGTTGTTGTGAGGGTTAACTAGGCCCATGTAATTTAGCTAGCCATGTCAAAGAAGTGCCATTACAAATGTACTCTGGTGAAGATTGCATGCGTTTTGAAGAGGGAGAAGAGGGCCTACCGTGTTTCGGCCAGAGAAGCAAGATGGAAATGTAGAGAACAATGTCAAATCTCTCTTTCCTCCGCTCCAGCGATCACTCCATCTCTGGGCTGAAACTCCATTAACAGCTTTTTAATGTGACTTTCAAACACTGGAGAAAGCTATTTATTTGGCAGCAGTTTTGTTGTTGTTGTGAATCACTTCGCTCACTAGCCACAACACAGCTGAGCTTAGCCATTGTTCAAGTATTGAGCTCTGCTTTCCGGGCAACAACTGTCAGTCACAAGTGTTTGACCTTGATGGATTGCGAGCTTACAGAACAGGGCTGCAGGCAGCTGAGCGAAAATGAAAGAAGACTTAACATCCAGAGGACCAATCATCCTTTCTCTACCTTCTCTGCCTCTGCATCTGCTGATAAAGCCACTTCCTATCACTCTAAAATGCAAGCTTCTGCCTCTAACTATTTTCCACCTTTTCTTCCCTCCTTAATCCTCCAACTCCTCCCTTCTCCCTCTCTGCTGACGGCTTTGTCAACCATTTTGAAAAGAGATTTGATGACATCCGCTGTTCATTCACTAAGCCTATTATTGATATGATACCAGGCCAAGTATCAATGGCGGCAAAAAGTCAGTGGCCTAGCATCCCGTTTGCACTGTTTGTTCCTGTTTTCTAAGTGTCATGGTCATGTGCTACACAAAAAACCTGCCACTGATATTCACACATATTGAATTTCACTTCACACTGTTCACTATATAATAAAATATTGCATCGCATTGCTAATTCCTACCTGTGATTTGGCTGTAGAAATGGGAGGAAGGAATATACATGCATAATGCTCTTCATCTCATTGTGGCCGTAATTTATTTTATTTTATCTTTATTTAACTAGGCAAGTCAGTTAAGAACACATTTTTATTTTCAATGACGGCCTAGGAACAGTAGGTTAACTGCCTGTTCAGGGGCAGAACGACAGCTCGGGGATTTGAACTTGCAACCTTTCGGTTACTAGTCCAACCGCTACCCTGCCGCCCCGGGGAAAACACTACATGAAACCTTCTACTATTCAGTTAACACAGACTCGCCCTCCCTTATACACTCTCTCTGAGAGTCACATGGACTGGGATATGTTCCGGATAGCATCGAACAACAACTTTGATGAATACGCTGATTGGGTGAGCTTAGCAAGTGTATTAGAAAGTGCATCGGTGATGTTATACCCACGGTGGCTATTAAAACCTTCCCCAACCAGAAAACGTGGATTGATGGCAGCATTCGCGCAAAACTGAAAGCGCAAACCACTGCTTTTAATCGTGGCAAGCCGACCGGAAACATGACCGAATACAAACAGTGTAGCTATTCCCTCCACAAGACAATCAAACAAGCTAAGCGACAGTATAGAGACAAAGTAGAGTCGCAATTCAACAGATCAGACACGAGACATATGTGGCAGGGTCTACTGTCAATCCTGGATTACAAAAGAAAACCAACCCTGTCGCGGACACGGACGTCTTGCTCCCAGACAAATGAAATAACTTCTTTGCTCGCTTTGAGGACAATACAGTGCCACTGACACGGCACGCTACCAAAACATGCGGGCTCTCCTTCACCACGGCGAGTAAAACATGTAAACATGTTTACCCTCGCAAGGCTGCCGGTCCAGACGGAATCCCTAGCCGCATCCTCAGAGCTGGGCCCCCGCCCCGCATCCTGGGTCTCGACCCACGCCCTGTGCAACTGGGTCCTGGACTTCCTGACGCGTCGCCCCCAGGTGGTGAGGGTAGGAAACACTGGGGCCCCACAAGGGTGCGTTCTCAGCCCTCAACTGTAATCCCTGTTCACCCATGACTACGTGGCCATGCACGCCTCCAACTCAATCATCAAGTTTGCAGGCGACACTACAGTGGTAGGCTTGATTACCAACATTGACAAGGGCCCTCGGAGTGTGGTGTCAGGAAAAAAACCTCACACACAACGTCAACAAAACAAAGATGATCGTGGACTTCAGGAAAGAGCAATGGGAGCACTCCCCTATCCACATCGAGGGGACAGTAATGCAGAAGGTGGAAAGTTTTTAGTTCCTTGGCGTACACATCATGGACAAACTGAAATGGGTCTACCCACACAGACAGCGTTGTAAAGAAGGCGCAGCAGCCTCAGAAGGCTGAAGAAATTTGGCTTGTCACCGAAAACACTCACAAACTTCTACAGATGCACAATCGAGAGCATCCTGTCAGGCTGTTTCACGGCCTGGTATGGCAACTGCTCCGCCCACAACCGTAAGGCTCTCCAGAGGGTAGTGATGTCTGCACAATGCATCACCGGGGGCAAACTACCTGCCCTCCAGGACACCTACACCACCCAATGTCACAGGAAGGCCCAAAAGATCATCAAGGACAACAACCACCCGAGTCACTGCCTGTTCACCCCGCTATCATCCAGAAGGCGAGGTCAGTACAGGTGCATCAAAGCAGAAAAACAGCTTCTATCTCAAGGACATCAGACTGTAAACCTCTTGGAACCACCCATCCCGGATTCGGGATAATTGTCATCAACTACGCTAAATAGCATAGCGCAACGGCCAAATAATCTTACTAGAAAATATTCATATTCATGAAATCACAAGTGAAATATAGCGAAACACAGCTTAGCCTTTTGTTAATCACCGTTGTTTCAGATTTTGAAATTATGCTTTAAAGCGAAAACAATACAAGCGTTTGTGTAAGTATATATATACTACAAAACATTATGTACACCTAGCGGCAGGTAACTTGGTCACGAAAAGCAGAAAAGCAATCAAATTAATCGTTTACCTTTGATGATCTTCGGATGTTTTAACTCACGAGACTCCAAGTTAGGCAGCAAATGTTCCTTTTGTTCCATAAAGATATTTTTTATATCCAAATACCTCCGTTAGTTTGATGCGTTATGCCTAGGAATCCACCGGAAATAGCGGTCACGACAACGCAGACAAAAATTCCAAATTATATCCATAATATCGACAGAAACATGACAAACGTTTTTTATAATCAATCCTCAAGGTATTTTTCAAATATCTATTCGATAATATATCAACCGGGACAGTTGGCTTTTCACTAGGACCGGGAGGAAAAATGGCTACCTCTCTGTTTTGCGCAACAATCACACTGAGAGCCAACAACTGACCACTTACACAATGTGAACGTTTACGCTCATTCTTCAAAATAAAGGCCTGAAACTACGTCTAAAGGCTGTAGACACCTGAGGGAAGCCACAGAAAAGGGAATCTGGTTGATATCCCTTTCAATGGGCAATAGGGACACATAGAAAGACAGGGGTTTCAAAATAAGAGTCACTTCCTGATTGTTTTTTTCTCAGGCTTTCGCCTGCAATATCAGTTCTGTTATACTCACAGACAATATTTTTACAGTTTTGGAAACTTTAGAGTGTTTTCTATCCTAAGCTGTCAATTATATGCATATTCTAGCATCTGGTCCTGAGAAATAGGCCGTTTACTTTGGGAACGTTATTTTTCCAAAAATAAAAATAGTGCCCCCTAGCTTCATTATTAACATTGAGTGGCTGCTGCCAACATACTGACTCAAATCTCTAGACATTTTAATAATTAAAAATTGGATGTAATAAATGTATCACTAGTCACTTTAAGCAGTGCCACTTTATATAATGTTTACATACCCTACATTACTCATCTCATATGTATATACTGTACTCTGTACCATCTCTGCATCTTGCCTATGCGGCCATCGCTCATCCATATATTTTTATGTACACATTCTTATTCATTACTTTACACTTGTGTGTATAAAGTAGTTGTGAAATTGTTAGAATACTTGTTAGATATTACTGCACGATTGGAACTAGAAGCACAAGCATTTCGCTACACTCGCATTAACATCTGCTAACCGTGTGTATGTGACCAATAACATTTGATTTGATTTGATCCATGGCTCTCTCCCCTCATCAATGCCTGCCACATGCAATCGCTTCCCTTCACTCAGTACATTCCAAGCTTAATTGCACACACTATATACCTTCCTCCTACAGATAACCATTAACTTCTGGTGTAGACCCTCTAACCCTAAGCACTCAATATTTCAATAGGATCCCTGATATAATGTAAACGGTATACATTACTCTCTCTCCACCAGTGACATGAATAAGTATATGTCATATTTTCTGAACCCAACAGTTGTTATGACATTATCTGAATTAGGCCCACAGAATTATGCCTACAGAGGAGCGGCTTCTATAGAGGAACTTTGAATGTCTTTGAACTTCCGAGAGTTTACTCAAAGCTGCAATATGTCACTTTTTTGGGTGACCCGACCAAATTCACATAGAAATATGAGTTATAGATCTGTCATTCTCGTTGAAAGCAAGCCGTAGATCTGTTCTATGTGCGCTATTTCTATGCTTCATTTTCTTCAGTTAAGTTTCTGCATCTTTAACTTTTGGTTTTGTACACCAGCTTCAAACAATTGAAAATACAATATTTTTTGTTGTGGAAAATATAGTTCACAAGGGTCTATATGGTGCAATGATTCTCTACACTATACTTGCTTGTTTTGTCACATAAACTGGAATTAGCAGAACTATTAGACTTTTTAGCAACCAGGAAATGGCGGAGCCATTTCTGCATATTGCACCTTTAACTTTAGCTAGCTAACAAGCTTGTGTGTGCAGAGTGGCACCAGAATTAAAAACACATCTTACCTTTTTGTAGTAATAAATCCAACATGAAACATGTTAACTATAGTATCCTTATCTAGCATTGAAAAAGTGAATCCATTCTTCTCTAATTAAAATTCCATGCTTGTAACGTTAGTAGCCTACACACGCACACACACTGGCAAAGATTTTCATCTGACTGTCAGACAGTGGAATACATTTCTGAGTGACAGAGTGAGGGCTATGCATAGGTGCTTTGTTGCGTTTTTTTGTAGGACCATAAAAAAAAACCTGTTTCTCATGCTTTTAAAATAGGTATAGATCACTTTCTTCCTGTTTTGATTCTGTTCCTCAACAAAATGTCATTCATTTTTGGTTTTCAGTTCTGTTCCCTGAACTGGTTCCAGCCCCTGGGTCTAAGTGTATTTCTGCGTGTCTGTGTGTTGCTGTGTCTGTGCGTGCAGGGTGAGAAAGCAGATGCTAACACCACCACCAACCCATATGATTAGCGTGGAGAGGGAGCATTGGGAGCAGCTTCAGGCTGGCTGTGGTTGAGTTCTGCATCAGGATGAGTCGTTAGGGCGCTCAGATGGACTCTGACTGATGTCAGCTGTCAATGTCACTGCATTTTGAAGTGGTTCATGATGTCCGTTCATAAGATTTTATGAACTGTTAAGAGATAGCTGCATTATAGCAAAGCAGCACTTGAAACACACAGCACAAATACAACCCTCTCATTGTCACTGCTCTGCTCTGCCCGGCTCATTTGCTTTATTGGGTCAAGTGTTTGGCTGTTTAGACTCCCTCTCAATTATAGTACCAACTCTTAACGCAATTCTCTCTCTCTTAGCTCTTATTTGGAAGCCTTTGAGGTTTAATAGAGCACAGTATTTTTCTCCACTCGATATCCAAGCCTGGCCAGCGAGCCTATGTAATCTGGGACAGAGCTATTCTGTGGGTCTATTGCCCCCTGATGGCTGCTAGCAGCACTGGTATCCTCTGTAGCACAGCCAAACTGATCTGGGTTCAGCTTTTAGAAAGGGAAATGTGTTTTTGATCATTTGGCATACAGACAGTAGCCAGTTCAGGTTGAGTCAGGTAGATAGTGGTCTCTAGTGACAGCCTTAACTGATCTGGGTTCAGCTTTTAGAAAGGGGAATGTGTTTTTGATCATCTGGCATACAGACAGTAGCCAGTTCAGGTTGAGTCAGGTAGATAGTGGTCTCTAGTGACAGCCTTAACTGATCTGGGTTCAGCTTTTAGAAAGGGGGATGTGTTTTTGATAATCTGGCATACAGAGAGTAGCCAGTTCAGGTTGAGTCAGGTAGATAGTGGTCTCTAGTGACACCCTTAACTGATTTGGTTCTGGGTACCCTGATTAGGTAGATCGATTGAACTATGCACAACAACCACTCATAAGCCAGATTTTTGCTACAGTGTTTTATTGATATGACATGATCGCAAAGATAACCTTCAAAGAACCACAACCAACCGTTAAACAGCAGCAGGTAGGGGCACAACCGTTAGGCACACATTCACAGGCCCTAATAGCTTGTGCCCCACGCAACTGCCCTGCACAAACAGGTGACTTTCAGCACCACAGACAGCGACCCAAATGCCAGTGAGTAGGTTGAACGTTACTAGACAGAGCTACACACACTATGCCTAGTAGTCAGCGCTACTGATTTGAGATATATACTTACGCAATAGACATGTAATGTATTAATAACAGACAGCGGTACTGTAAATAAACACGGGCACTTACGTTTACTTGTGAACAAAGTCCATCCCTCTATCCTTCCAGGTAAAGACATCAGTGACTGAACTGTAAAAAAGTATTTTGTTCTCGATGGGATGGAGGCGATGCCAAGGGATGAGAGTGGTCCTTGATCTATCCAGTTCTGACTGTGTATTTATCCATTTCAGTGCAGAAAATGTCCTCTCGACGGATGCTGTTGTGGCTGGTATAGTGAGGACCAGCTGCAGTAACTTTGTCACCTCGGTGACAGTCTGTCAGGTCATTCTAGAACAAAAATCTGTCCAGGTGATTTGTCTCATACCATTTGTGAACTTTATAATCCAACAAGTTCAGCCTTAAGTCTAATGAAATCGTATTTTGGCATATTTTGACAGACTTTTGTGACATTTTATTTATATTTTTTCAGTCCACTAAGCCAAGGAAATTATGTTTACCAACGTGGTTAAACCTGGCTCTCATCTGAACATTGTTATTGTCCAGTATGTTGGAGTAGATTTGTGCCCCCTCTACTCCTGTCATCAGTTTACTATGAGTTTTGCTTCCTGCCAAGCCCAGTTAATTGCATTTCTACTCAAATCGCTCATGGAAACTATCAGTCTTGTCGCTGCAGTTCCAGTGCTTTCATTGTGTTGCTGATACGGGTTCTGCAGAAACCCATATCCATCGCTTTGTTCTGCAGAACACGGAAGAGCGTGTCTGTGTCATTGAAAACATGAGCAAAAAGCAAACACAGTGGTGTTCTTTAAATGGGTTGATATCAGTCTTTTCTTTTCAGCAAAGGCATTTCATAGTTCCACATAGTTGCCCATGGGCCTGTTTGATGAGCTGACACTTATCGTTGCCACGAAATGCCTGTTTACCTAGGTAGCATGATGTAGCATTAATTAGCTAGGTCTTTCAAAGTCTCACGGTTCCCTTTTACCTTTGCTTTGTGCATGCTGAAGTCCAGTCACCATTGTTAATTCAATGCCCGATCTCTCTGTGAACTGCCAAATATCTTAAGAGCTTTCTGGCTTTGGATGTGAGACACAGATTTGTCATCGTTGTTCGGTGCTATAGGCAAGTTGTTCACTTTGCAGTAACTGGCGCTTGTCCACACACTGTCTCTGGTGGAGAACAGCAGGCAGGGCAAGCAGTAGTCGGCTGTTAGCAGCACAGATACAGCGCCAGTCTTTCCATTGATACCACTTAGATTGAAATGATCATGTTATTTTCTGTCGCTTCCTTTTGATTTGGGTCCCTAAACTCAGGTGTTGGTCTTCCATCTCTTATCACCCTCAGTTTTTCTAGAAAATACAATGTTTCAAACTGTTTGATGCAATATGTTAGCCATCCTGATCAGCTTACTTTAGCTACCAGTAAAACAAACGTAACAGCTAAAAGGCAGGAGATGACGTGTGTTGTCCATAGACAGGAGATGACGTGTGTTTTCCATAGGCAGGAGATGACGTGTGTTTTCCATAGGCAGGAGATGACGTGTGTTTTCCATAGGCAGGAGATGACGTGTGTTGTCCATAGGCAGGAGATGACGTGTGTTGTCCATAGGCAGGAGATGACGTGTGTTGTCCATAGGCAGGAGATGACGTGTGTTGTCCATAGGCAGGAGATGACGTGTGTTGTCCATAGGCAGGAGATGACGTGTGTTGTCCATAGGCAGGAGATGACGTGTGTTGTCCATAGGCAGGAGATGACGTGTGTTTTCCATAGGCAGGAGATGACGTGTGTTTTCCATAGGCAGGAGATGACGTGTGTTGTCCATAGGCAGGAGATGACGTGTGTTGTCCATAGGCAGGAGATGACGTGTGTTGTCCATAGGCAGGAGATGACGTGTGTTGTCCATAGGCAGGAGATGACGTGTGTTGTCCATAGGCAGGAGATGACGTGTGTTGTCCATAGGCAGGAGATGACGTGTGTTGTCCATAGGCAGGAGATGACGTGTGTTGTCCATAGGCAGGAGATGACGTGTGTTGTCCATAGGCAGGAGATGACGTGTGTTGTCCATAGGCAGGAGATGACGTGTGTTGTCCATAGGCAGGAGATGACGTGAGTTGTCCATAGGCAGGAGATGACGTGTGTTGTCCATAGGCAGGAGATGACGTGTGTTGTCCATAGGCAGGAGGTGACGTGTGTTGTCCATAGGCAGGAGCGAGCTCTGCCTTTCCTTCTGCCTATCCCATAACTTTTTTCATGCCCATACGCATGCACATTTATTATGAGTGCAATTAAAATGAATGGGACACATTTGACACATGAAAGGCAGCGAGCTCTCGGCCTGTTTCTACCTATAAGGTAGATGTCAATGTCAATGCCTTGCATTGAGTTTGGCTTTTGAAGTGCCGGGGAAAGGTACAAGGCTGACTTTCCCTGGCCTCCTTGTGCATTTTGTATCAGATCACTGCGAATTTGTCAAGTACTAGTTCTCAAATCGATTTTCTCATGCAGAAAAAAACATGAATATGATAAAATGATTATTTATAAAATGTAAATGAATTTATTTTTCATTAGTTCTTTTTGTCATTCATTTTCTGCCTACCCTGACCGCACGTCAATGGTCATGACATTGGGTGTGCGTGCAGGACCACTGCCAGGCCTTTGGCTGCCTCACCTGCCGGATCTTGTTTGAATTAATCCCTTATACCCACACTGACTGTGTGTCTTGGTCTCCTTGCCTATTCCCTCTGCAGCAAGATGCCGGCCGGCATTCTCACACCCTCCCATAACCACATGTTCATCTGCCTATGTGAATACTACTGTGAATCGCTCACTTACTTTTCCCCGTCTATCTTGTTATTTCTGTCTCACTCATTGTCTCTGTTTGCTTGATAATTGGAGCCTGATTTCTAAGGTATTTTCTTTCGTCAGGCGTGTGACTTAGAAGACCATGTTCATCACATCTGAAGGAGTTCTCTCCGATCCCTTTAAAGTGTGAAGATGTGGCATTTCTACACTGAATAAAAATATGAACCCAACATGTAAGGTGTTGGTCACATGTCACATGAGCTGAAGTAAATGATTCCCTACACACAAAAACCTTATTTCTCCATTGCATACTAAGTAGTGTGCTTGTGTGGAACATCAGTGTCCTCCTTGTGACACTTCCATTGCATACTAAGTAGTGTGCTTGTGTGGAACATCAGTGTCCTCCTTGTGACACTGCCATTGGAGTGGCAGCTTGCCTAAATTGCAAGGTGCTTTTCAAGACGTCCACCAGAGGGAGGTGATGCACCGGCAGTGAAATGAACATGGTCCTCTCCTCCACGCCTCTCCTCTAAGAGCCCCTAGTATCGATCTCTCCAATCCCTTTAAGGTGAGACCTAGAAAGCCCAAACCAAGACTACATCTTTCCAGCGGCACGTTAAGTGGGGGGGATGGGGCATCTGGTGTGGTGTGTGTAGCAGCCCCCCTCTTCTCTGTCCTCCACACCCCAGATTAAGAGACCACAGACCATTTTCGACCCAGAAAATACCACCCCCCTCCCCTCCGCTACCCTCCACACACACCACCCCACACACACCACCCCTTAGCCCCATAGCTCTGTGGCCCTGTGCCCCCCACCCCATCACTCCTTAATTGCACATATCGCCCCCATTTCCTCTTCATGACGTCTGACAGAGTCCCCTGGGAGAATAGGGTGAGGAGTCCATCTTGTCGGGGGGGGGGGGGGGGGGGGGGGTTGGTGTTGAAGTCTGAAGTTTACATACACCTTAGCCAAATACATTTAAACTCAGTTTCACAATTCCTGACATTTAATCCTAGTAAAATTCCCTGTCTTAGCTCAGTTAGGATCACCACTTTATTTTCAGAATGTGAAATGTCAGAATAATAGTAGAGAGAATTATTTCTTTCAGCTTTTATTTCTTTCATCACATTCCCAGTGGGTCAGAAGTTTACAAATTAGTGTTTGGTAGCATTGTCTTTAAATTGTTTAACTTGGGTCAAACATTTCTGGTAGCCTTCTACATGCTTCCCACAATAAGTTGGGTGAATTTTGGCCCATTTCTCCAGACAGAGCTGGTGTAACAGGTTTGTAGGCTCGCACACGCTTTTTCAGTTCTGCCCACAAATTTTCGATAGGATTGAGGTCAGGGCTTTGTGATGGCCACGCCAATACCTTGACTTTGTTGTCCTAAAGCCATTTTGCCACAACTTTGGAAGAATGCTTGGGGTCATTGGCTATTTGGAAGACCCATTTGCGACCATGCTTTAACTTCCTGACTGATGTCTTGAGATGTTGCTTCAATATATCCACATAGTTTTCCTTCCTCATGAAGCTATCTATTTTGTGAAGTGCACCAGCCCCTCCTGCAGCAAAGCACCCCCACAACATGATGCTGCCACCCCCGTGCTTCACGGTTGGGATGGTGTTCATCGGCTTGCAAGCCTCCCCCATTTTCCTCCAAACATGACGATGGTCTTATGGCCAAACAGTTATATTTTTGTTTCATCAGACCAGAAGACATTTCTCCAAAAAGTACGATCTTTGTCCCCATGTGCAAACCATAGTCTGGCTTTTTTATGGCGGTTTTGGAGTGGTGGCTTCCTCCTTGCTGAGCGGCCTTTCAGGTTATGTCGATATAGGACTCATTTTTACTGTGGATATAGATAGTTTTGTACCTGTTTCCTCCAGCATCTTCACAAGGTCCTTTGCTGTTGTTCTGGAATTGATTTGCACTTTTCTCACTAAAGTATGTTAATCTCTAGGAGACAGAACGCGTCTCATTCCTGAGCGGTATGACGGCTGCATGGTCCCATGGTGTTTATACTTGCGTACTATTGTTTGTACAGATGAACATGGTACCTTCAGGTGTTGGGAAATTGTTCCCAAGGATGAACCAGACTTATGGATGTCTACAAAAACATTTTTGAGGTCTTGGCTGATTTCTTTTGATTTTCCTGTGATGTCAAGCAAAGATGCACTGAGTTTGAAGGTAAGCCTTGAAATACATCCACAGGTACACTTCCATTTGACTCATATGAAGACTTGGAAGCTTCTAAAGCCATGACATATTTTTTGGAATTTTCCAAGCTGTTTAAAAGTACAGTCAACTTAGTTTATGTAAACTTCTGACCCACTGGAATTGTGATACAGTGAATTATATGTGAAATAATCTGTCTGTAAACAATTTTGGGAAAAATTACTTCATGCTCAAAGTATATGTCCTAACCGACTTGCCAAAACTATAGTTTGTCAACAAGAAATGTGTGGAGTGGTTGAAAAACAAGTTTTAATGACTCCAACCTAAATGTATTTCTGACTTCAACTGTATGCGTGTCACTCAAGCCCCAGTTTGAGGTGACCCAGCTACAGTACTCCATTAGAAACTGAAGCCAATTTGAAATCCCCTCCCTGTGTAGGCAAGGCCCTCTCAATGATTCACACACCACAAAATGCTGCTGTTCTTGCCTGCTTTTGGGCGTTATACTAATTGGAATGTAATAACAAGAGATACAGTTTTACCGCTATTTCAGAATGAAGCACCCGCCCCTAGCTACCGGAACATGAGAAGTGTCAGATGGACATCCTTTTTAAGAACCATGTTGCATCCCACTCGATCTCGGTTCCATGGCACCAATTACCATCTTGACACTGATGAATTTCGATGTTGACACATTTTTGGCTGTGGTGCTGAGTTCTAATGCCCGAGAGCGCCTGGAGGCTTGTTTGTGACATTGCAGAGGAATAGATATGGAGCATATGGTCTTTATAACGAAGGCTTGAGCATGGACTACTTTAGCTCTAATGGAATTACGCCGCATATCTCGAGTGGGAGGAAGCCTCTGGAAAACCATGAGAAGACGGAAATCCTATGGTAAAAAGACTGTTTTGCCTACGTGTTCAAATCAAATCTAATTGTATACTGTTGGCAGTATACTATTGATGTCATGATGTCATAGACAATTGATTAAAGAGAAAATACACTGTTGGCACTGTGTTTCATGTAAACACGAAACCAAACAATCAAACATAGAAGAAGTGGAGTAAAGTACTTCAGTAAAACTACTTTAAATGACTACTTAAGTTGTTTTATATTTTTGACTACTTTTACTTCACTTCACTCCTAAAGAAATTTTTCCCTGACACCCAAACGTACTCGTTACATTTTGAATGCTTAGCAATTCATAGACTTCTCAAGAGAACATCCCTGGTCATCCCCACAGCCTCTGATCTGGAGGACTCACTAAACATGAATTGTGTTTCTGTTGGAGAGTGCCCCTGGCTATCCGTAAATGTAAAAAACACACAAAAATTGTGCCATCTGGTTGGCTTAATATAAGGAATATTAAATTATTTACTTTTGATACTTAAGTATGTTTAAAACAAAATATATTTTAACTTTAACTCACATAGTATTTTACTGGGTGAGTCATTTTCTATTAAGGTATCTTTACTTTTACTCAAGTATGACAATTGGATACTTTTTCCACCACTGCGTATAAGCGGGAAAAGTAATGTTTTGTTTAAAAAAACGATTTCACCTGACTCATTGTCTTTGTGAGTAATTTGGAAATGGCTTGGAAAATCTTGAGTAATACATTTACATTTTCCATTAGTTTATTCCTCCATTATTTTGTGAAATTAAGTATTAATCCATTGTAAAGCCAATTGAATAAATTAGTTTGGGGATTTATTTAGCTATGAGGTGACTGTCCACTGCCCATTCCAAAATAGATTATGGTGCTCTAATTATATACAGTGGGGCAAAAAAGTATTTAGTCAGCCAATTGTGCAAATTCTCCCACTTAAAAAGATGAGAGAGGCCTGTAATTTTCATCATAGGTACACTTCAACTATGACAGACAAAATGAGAAAAAAAATCCAGAAAATCACATTGTAGGATTTTTTATGAATTTATTTGCAAATGATGGTGGAACATAAGTATTTGGTCAATAACAAAAGTTTATCTCAATACTATGTTATATATCCTTTGTTGGCAATGACAGAGGTCAAACGTTTTCTGTAAGTCTTCACAAGGTTTTCACACACTGTTGCTGGTATTTTGGCCCATTCCTCCATGCAGATCTCCTCTAGAGCAGTGATGTTTTGGGGCTGTTGCTGGGCAACACGGGCTTTCAACTCCCTCCAAAGATTTTCCATGGGGTTGAGATCTGGAGACTGGCTAGGCCACTCCAGGACCTTGAAATGCTTCTTACGAAGCCACTCCTTCGTTGCCCGGAAGATGTGTTTGGGATCATTGTCATGCTGAAAGACTCAGCCACGTTTCATCTTCAATGCCCTTGCTGATGGAAGGAGGTTTTCACTCAAAATCTCACGATACATGGCCCCATTCATTCTTTCCTTTACATGGATCAGTCGTCCTGGTCCCTTTGCACAAAAACAGCTCCAAAGCATGATGTTTCCACCCCCATGCTTCACAGTAGGTATGGTGTTCTTTCGATGCAACTCAGCATTCTTTGTCCTCCAAACACGACGAGTTGAGTTTTTACCAAAAAGTTATATTTTGGTTTCATCTGACCATATGACATTCTCCCAATCTTCTTCTGGATCATCCAAATGCTCTCTAGCAAACTTCAGACGGGCCTGGACATGTACTGGCTTAAGCAGGGGGACACGTCTGGCACTGCAGGATTTGAGTCCCTGGCGGCGTAGTGTGTTACGGATGGTAGGCTTTGTTACTTTGGTCCCAGCTCTCTGCAGGTCATTCACTAGGTCCCCCCGTGTGGTTCTGGAATTTTTGCTCACCGTTCTTGTGATCATTTTAACCCCACATGGTGAGATCTTGCGTGGAGCCCCAGATTGAGGGAGATTATCAGTGGTCTTGTATGTCTTCCATTTCCTAATAATTGCTCCCACAGTTGATTTCTTCAAACCAAGCTGCTTACTTATTGCAGATTCAGTCTTTCCAGCCTGGTGCAGGTCTACAATTTTGTTTCTGGTGTCCTTTGACAGCTCTTTGGTCTTGGCCATAGTGGAGTTTGGATTGTGACTGTTTGAGGTTGTGGACAGGTGTCTTTTATGCTGATAACAAGTTCAAACAGGTGCCATTAATACAGGTAACGAGTGGAGGACAGAGGAGCCTCTTAAAGAAGAAGTTACAGGTCTTTGAGAGCCAGAAATCGTGCTTGTTTGTAGGTGACCAAATACTTATTTTCCACCATAATTTGAAAATAAATAAATTAAAAATCCTACAATGTGATTTTCAGGATATTTTTTCTCATTTTGTCTGTCATAGTTGAAGTGTACCTATAATGAAATTTACAGGCCTCTCTCATCTTTTTAAGTGGGAGAACTTGCACAATTGGTGGCTGACTAAATACTTTTTTGCCCCACTGTATTTGCATCCTGGCTAAACCAAGTGAATGTATTTGTTTTTTACCCCCCCTTTCAATGTCATCTTCATTCTAATCCTTTACCCTTTTCCTTTAATAGTAGTAAATGTAACAAGGAAACATAGTTATCGGGCTCTTTTTGTTACTATGTATACTCTAGACTAAACGATTGTGTACTCAAAGCAAAAATGTTCTCGCTCACTTTCTGTTGGAATATTACACAGGCGTCTGTTAAAGAGACATTATTTTGACTCCCTCGTCATGTAGAAGTTTGGGAAGAAGAGGAGTGAATAAAATAGAGGGTTCAGTTTGGGCCTATGGTGTTTGGATGGAGGGAGGCTGGTGTGTGAGAGAGATTGAGAAGGATGGAGGGATATACTGTAAGGGGCATGGGGATGGGGCGTAATTGGCACTTTTGTCTGTCTTGTCACATGCCTGTTTAATTGGCGTGCGGTCAGTTTTAAAATGAGCAGGGATTTGTGTGTGTGTGTGTGTGTGTGTGTGTGCACATATTTGTGAGAGCACTTGTGTGTGTTTGGGTGGGGGCTTTTACCAAGCCAAGCTTTGGTGTGTCTCTTGAGGACACCCAAGCATCAACTCATCAACATAAAGCATTAAACATTTAGACTGACCTATAAAACATAGCAGCCTCTCACTCATCACTACAGATCTCTGCTTGCATGCCTGCCTTGCTTGAGGAGTACCCCATTTTAATAATTACCATCCACCTAAACACCCACGCCTCGTTGCAATTATCAGCTCCATTTCTCTTGTTTTCTGTGGGATAATGAAGATGGAATGAGCAAACGTGGAGGGAGGGGGGTGTCATTCGCTACAATAGACAACATAATGAAATTTGGACAAGTGACAAACCTTATGCTTGATGGTGTGCTTTAGCCACCTTGAATCCAACAATGAATCAATTCAAGCTCTTCGTTAACTTTTCTGTGGCAATGCTACTTGTTCAAGACTGGTACTCACACATCAGAGTCATTGGCTTAACATTACTAGTTTATGGCCTTCGAGTTGTTGATTTTGCCAATTAATAGTTGAACAATGATAAGCACATACAAGAATAGTTGTTATTTAGGGAGTGTTGTCGATGGGGAAATGGCTCTGCTTTTAAAATACTTTATTTGTAAAATGTTCATTACAGAAAGTGCATTAGCATCATTCTCATGTCACGATACTGCTTATATTATCTGACGGGAATGTTCCTTTGTTAGCCAATAAACAGCTGGCTGAGTGTGTGGCAAGGTGGTGTCAATAGAGAGGGAGAGAGGAGGGGGGAAAGATGTTTTTTTCTCTCTTTGTCCATCATTCGGCCTGAATGTGTGACGGACGGGGTGATGGAAATTGATTTTCGAGTGAATTATTCGGGGGCCCTCAGCCTCTGAGAGACAATAACCTTTTACCAAAGTGCCACGATCTCTTCTCTCTCCTAGGAAGACATCTTAATTTGTTCATTTCAATATACCAGGCCTCTGCTGTCGGCAGAGCGGACCGGCTGTTACCTGTCTATTATAATTTAGCCGTCTGATCGATTAAATGGAGAATGATGCGCTGAGAGAAAGGGGAGGGGGACATAGAGCTATAATGACTAGAGTGAAGGGATTTATTGTTTTAGAAGTACCTGTCTGTTTAAATATATTTCTCTGATTGATAGAATGGAAAATGATAAGTTAGGAGGGAAATATAGAACTACAATGACTAGATTGAGATCTAGCTGTTCCTGTCTCTTACACTAACTGCTTGACCTACACCTAACTTGTTTTATAAATGATATGAGCAGAAAAAATATTATTTGGGACGGCAAGCCCTCAAAATGAAATGGGCCTATTTATATAATGAGGGCAGAAATGATTCAATATTAAAGCAATTGGACCTCTCGCTACAGACTTCAGTCATTCAAAAACTATACTTAAATCCCAAATGGTTCTCGAGCAGATTAGGAAGAATGGCCCTTTTCCCCTTCATTCAGATTACAACCTCTCACTTTCGGTTATTTGAAAATCGAATAGGCTCCTAATTATCGCTATTTTTAAAGCAAGTCATTTCAGTTTAATCCACCAGAAAAGACAGAACAAATATTATTGTTAAACTCAAATATACTAATTGATAATAGTAAAAAAAATATACAGTAAAATCTTTCTCTTCTTTATTAAAATATTTCCGGCCATGCATTAAAGACCAAAATGAGTTAAAGAAAAATGTGATGAATAAAAAAGTATACCAGTTTAATTTAAGGACCCCAAAATGTACAGCTGCGCCATACTGTTTGCAAAATAGTTGGGAGGAGACTTCGATGTCCCTTTTCCATGGCACATGGTTTATGATCAGATACACAAAACAATTCAAAAGTTGTAGTTTTTCGATTTAAATTATTATCCAAAATTCTTGCAACCAATAGAATATTATATGGGGGATAAAACCATCTCAGCTCTGCAGATTTTGCTGCGTAGAGACCGAATCATTAGGTCACTTGTTTTGGTACTGCCCATATGTAGCTTGTTTTTAGTCGCAGGTTCAGGATTGGCTGAAAAATTGCAACATTTACTTGGAATTAATTGCTGGGTGATTTGAAAAGTCATAGTCAATCGATCAATAATATACTCTTAGCATAGGTGTTTGTTTTTAATTTACAATCTGTAGAGACTATGAGAATAGAAAGGTTCAGAACTTTTGTGAAACATCACAGCGCAGTGGAAAAATATGTGGCTGCTAGAAATCAGACCTGGATGGTGTTCAGAGATACAGTGGGGAGAACAAGTATTTGACACACTGCCGATTTTGCAGGTTTTCCTACTTACAAAGCATGTAGAGGTCTGTAATTTTTATCATAGGTACACTTCAACTGTGAGAGACGGAATCTAAAACAAAAATCCAGAAAATCACATTGTATGATTTTTAAGTAATTAATTTACATTTTACTGGATGACATAAGTATTTGATACATCAGAAAAGCAGAACTTAATATTTGGTACAGAAACCTTTGTTTGCAATTACAGAGATCATACATTTCCTGTAGTTCTTGACCAGGTTTGCACACACTGCAGCAGGGATTTTGGCCCACTCCTCCATACAGACCTTCTCCAGATCCTTCAGGTTTCGGGGCTCTCACTGGGCAATACGGACTTTCAGCTCCCTCCAAAGATTTTCTATTGGGTTCAGGTCTGGAGACTGGCTAGGCCACTCCAGGACCTTGAGATGCTTCTTACGGAGCCGCTCCTTAGTTTGCCCTGGCTGTGTGTTTCGGGTCGTTGTCATGCTGGAAGACCAAGTCACGACCAATCTTCAATGCTCTTACTGAGGGAAGGAGGTTGTTGGCCAAGATCTCGCAATACATGGCCCCATCCATCCTCCCCTCAATACAGTGCAGTCGTCCTGTCCCCTTTGCAGAAAAGCATCCCCAAAGAATTATGTTTCCACCTCCATGCTTCACGGTTGGGATGGTGTTCTTGGGGTTGTACTCATCCTTCTTCTTCCTCCAAACACGGCGAGTGGAGCTTAGACCAAAAATTCACTATTTTTGTCTCATCAGACCACATGACCTTCTCCCATTCCTCCTCTGGATCATCCAGATGGTCATTGGCAAACTTCAGACGGGCCTGGACATGCACTGGCTTGAGCAGGGGGACCTTGCGTGCGCTGCAGGATTTTAATCCATGACGGCGTAGTGTATTACTAATGGTTTTCTTTGAGACTGTGGTCCCAGCTCTCTTCAGGTCATTGACCAGGTCCTGCCGTGTAGTTCTGGGCTGATCCCTCACCTTCCTCATGATCATTGATGCCCCACGAGGTGAGATCTTGCATGGAGCCCCAGACCGAGGAGGGTGATTGACCGTCATCTTGAACTTCTTCCATTTTCTAATAATTGCACCAGCAGTTGTTGCCTTCTCACCAAGCTGCTTGCCTATTGTCCTGTAGCCCATCCCAGCCGTGTGCAGCTCTACAATGTTAACCCTGATGTCCTTACACAGCTCTCTGGTCTTGGCCATTGTGGAGAGGTTGGAGTCTGTTTGATTGAGTGTGTGGACAGGTGTCTTTTATACAGGTAACGAGTTCAAACAGGTGCAGTTAATACAGGTAATGAGTGGAGAACAGGAGGGCTTCTTAAAGAAAAATGAACAGGTCTGTGAGAGCCGTAATTCTTACTGGTTGGTAGGTGATCAAATACTTATGTCATGCAATAAAATGCAAAGAATTACTTAAAAATCATACAATGTGATTTTCTTGATTTTGTTTTAGATTCTGTCTCTCACAGTTGAAGTGTACCTATGATAAAAATGACAGACCTCTACATGCTTTGTAAGTAGGAAAACCTGCAAAATCAGCAGTGTGTCAAATACTTGTTCTCCCCACTGTAGATGGGAGGGGTTGAGGGTAGCTGAAGGGTGGGATTAAAAACAAACAAAAGATCATGTAAAATATACTCTCTGTGAAATGTATGTATAAACTGGAAGTGGAAGTCTAAGAGTTGTTGTCCATTATTTACTCCAATTAGGATAGGGGTGGTAGAGTTAGGGGATATAAAGAAGATAAATATATTTCATTAGTTTACTCCAATTAGAGGAGGGGTGGTAGAGTTAGGGGAAAATAATAAAGAAGATAAATATATTTCATTAGTTTACTCCAATTAGAGGAGGGGTGGTAGAGTTAGGGGATATAAAGAAGATAAATATATTTCATTAGTTTACTCCAATTAGAGGAGGGGTGGTAGAGTTAGGGGAAAATAATAAAGAAGATAAATATATTTCATTAGTTTACTCCAATTAGAGGAGGGGTGGTAGAGTTAGGGGATATAAAGAAGATAAATATATTTCATTAGTTTACTCCAATTAGAGGAGGGGTGGTAGGGTTAGGGGATATAAAGAAGATAAATATATTTCATTAGTTTACTCTAATTAGAGGAGGGGTGGTAGAGTTAGGGGATATAAAGAAGATAAATATATTTCATTAGTTTACTCCAATTAGAGGAGGGGTGGTAGAGTTAGGGGATATAAAGAAGATAAATATATTTCATTAGTTTACTCCAATTAGAGGAGGGGTGGTAGAGTTAGGGGATATAAAGAAGAGAAATATATTTCATTAGTTTACTCCAATTAGAGGAGGGGTGGTAGAGTTAGGGGATATAAAGAAGAGAAATATATTTCATTAGTTTACTCCAATTAGAGGAGGGGTGGTAGGGTTAGGGGATATAAAGAAGAGAAATATATTTCATTAGTTTACTCCAATTAGAGGAGGGGTGGTAGAGTTAGGGGATATAAAGAAGAGAAATATATTTCATTAGTTTACTCCAATTAGAGGAGGGGTGGTAGAGTTAGGGGATATAAAGAAGTGAAATATATTTCATTAGTTTACTCCAATTAGAGGAGGGGTGGTAGGGTTAGGGGAAAATAATAAAGAAGGATAATATATTTCAAAATGATATGTATTTAAAATTATATATTTACAAGAAATATATATATGGGGGATTGGAAATGATGCAGACAATTACATTGATAGAAGCCGCAATCTATCTGCACTCTTAAAGCTGATCTACCCCCCCCCCCCCCACACCCCCAAATAAATAATAATAATAAAACTGCCTGAATTAATAGAGAGGATGAATCAGTGTGAATCATGAGAGAGTGACTAAAGAGTGAGGGGGTAAATGGTTGCTGTTCTTTCCTAGCTGTAGCCTACCTGACTGTTAGAATCTAACTGAAGTAATAGAAGAGATACATAGTGGTTGTTCTTCTCTAGCTGTACGTGACAATTACAATCTAGCTGTGGGATCAATCCATAGAATGGAGAATGATGCGTGTGGTGGAAGGACGTAGAGCTAGATTGTCTAGAGAGTGGGAATAAGTGGTTGCTGTTGTTCTTCTAACATGGAATGGTGCCAAGAGCTAAAAGGATGGAGGTGCTATTTTATTGACCAAGCTGGGCAGACGGTGGATTGGCCAATTGAGTCAACATATTGACCCAGTGGTTTGTGTGCGTATGGGCTGTACAGTGACAGACTTACTGAAATGGAGAATCAAGGTTATGTTTTGTATTGCAATGCCATGAATCCTTAATCCTGCAATAAATTGGGATTGTCAAAGTACACTGCCTTCGTTGTTGATATGGCACATTGCAGATTGCAGTAGACATTCATACATATTCAAGATTGACGCTCTCTACTATGTTTCTCTCCTGCAATTCCACTGTAGTCAATGAAACCCATTTTGACCATGGAACATGCACTGACGATACAAACGTGTAGTCCCAGTGTCCTGTAATAAGATTCATTATTAACACAAAAAGCAGTGTCGAGTAATAAGCAAAATAGTTAGCATAACAGCAGTGTAATGCAATGTTAAAACATTACACTGTGCTTCTTGGCTCTAGCATTGCTAGCCTGCCTCACCTCTAAGAGCCAGTGAGAGCACGATTAGCTGCCTCGGCCCAGAGGCCACGCAGGTTCTGGCTCTGGCCAACCCTGGTCCAGATGTGTCCAGGAGCAGAAGGTCATGGATCATGTCCAGGGTGGAGCAGGAGGCCTGGCCAGAGGAGGGAGGACCTCTCCCCAGCATTAACAGCCCCCTCTGGCCCTGTCTCAGGAGCTAGCCCTGCCTGTCTGTCTGGCTGCTAGAGCGACAGAGTGATGGGGAGCTGACATGAACTCCCAGGCCTGCCAGCACTACACACACAAGCACAAGATCACGTAAACACACACCAAAAAGAAGACTCACAGGCTGATGCATGCACGGACATGTGCACGGACACTCAACGAAAAGACATCTGGGGCTGATCGGTTATACTGCTAAATTTCTCTCTTTCACTCTCGTTCTCAAATTTTCTTGTTCTTCCTCTTTCTGACCGGCTGGCTGTGGTACCACTTACACCAATACATTATTCACTCACTCTATCTTTGTAGTGCTCCCGAGTGGCACAGCGGTCTAAGGCACTTCTCAGTGCTTGAGGCGTCACTACAGACACCCTGGTTTGAATCCAGGCTGTATCACAACCGGCCGTGATTGGAAGTCCAATAGGGCGGGGCACAATTGGCCCAGCATCGTCCGGGTTTGGCCGTCATTATAAATAATAATTTGTTCTTAACTGACTTTCCTCACTCACTTTCCTCATTTTTTGCTGTCTCCTTCTCATTCCCGTCTCTGTTTATCTTTTCATCTCAGTCCCCTTCTCTCTGTCCTCTTCCTCCCTCCATCTCCACCTCTCCTCTCACTGCTCTCTGACAGAGGCAGCTAACGACCACACCAGTACCACACACATGAAAAATGGCCTTTCTGACCTCCCACCACACTCTTTCTATCCCTTGCTCCTATCGACTGCCCTGCTCTTTGCCTCCTCCATCCCTCTCTCCCTCTCTCTCTCCTGTCTCTGACTCCCCTTTTCCCCTGAGATCTGATTGCCTGCAGTTTGTTTGTGTGTGCATCTCTGTGAACGTGTGTGCCTGCGCTTGTGTGTCTGTGTGTGTATATATGTGTAACTGTAAGACACAGGTCTACAACCTCCACCACCATCCACCCGGACCCCCCCCCCCCCCCCGCCCCCTCCCAATGCCCCAGGTTGGCCACAACTGCCGGGGCATAAAAACAGCAGTAGGTCTCCTAGCCGAGCCACCTCAGCAAGGTCATTCATCACACACTAATGAGCCCTGATGAACCTATTCCTTTCAACCAGGTCTATTTTTACCACCAGTCACTCCACTTGAAGGAGGGTGCCCGAGATCCTCAATCACACACTACATCGCACACATCCAGACCATTTTCCAGCTGACTTGTGTACATGCCTCAGTCTGACACCATGAACGGTAATGAACACATAATGACAAACCCTTTTAAGGGTTCCAAGGTGGTCTACTTAAAGGAATGGTGACCAAGATCACATGAGTGAGCTTTGACACTGAAGTTAGCTGATGGGCCAGGGAAATCATTTGTTGCCTTGGAAAGGCCAGTCACATGATCAGGGTGGGTTTTCCTCTGGGGTTGTGAGGTTGGAGAGTGGTGGAAAGGGGAGATTGCCAGGGTCATATAACAAAATCTGGATTTGATTGTCACCAGTGGGATTTCTATGTGAAACTGGAGAGGGTGAAATGGGGGAGGGAAGGAACAGAGAAGCAAAGTAGACTTTTGAACGATGTGATTTCTCTCTACTTTGGATGCATACCGCATTATCCACGGCCACTGTGCTACGCCGGTGTTCAAATTGCTGCTAAGTTATCATGCAGGAAATGTAGTACACAAGAGAAAAAAATGAAAGGGAATAGCTAAAGCCGACAGAATGCAAATGCCCGCAAGTGTTAGGATAGAGGGAGATGAATGACAGAAGAGATGGCAGAGCTGTTTTCCTTTGTTTTGCTCGTAGAAATATGGTAACACTGACCCAAATTATCAAAAGCACCGTGCAATTGTGAACTATGCCAAGCGGCCTCCTTTGCATTGGCTATAAATTAAATCTCACAAATTACCATATTTCTCGCAACGCCACAGTTTCTGCATGCTGTGTGTTACCGTAGCAACAGTGCAATAATTCAAACTGCTGCCATGTCGGATAGGGGCATGTGAATTTAGTAGGAGCTAGAGAGGCCTGTAGGTTCTATCTGCTCTAGTTCTATGATTAGACAAGGATATGAGGGAGACTACCATATTAAAGTAGTAGCATCAAATTTGTTTGATATGTAGACTGTGTGCCGTGTGTGTGCATGCATGGTGACAGGTGGTATGTGACTTCTGGTGTGTTGTGATTTTGTAGGTGTGTGTGATACATGTGCCTGGCTGAATGTGCAGCACTCTACTCTTTACAAATGATCGATGTAGGCCTCAGTTTCAGCCTTTACCCACTTCCCTAGCAAACCACTGGGCCCATGTTGGCTTGTGTCACTTCTCTGGGCTGCCAGGTAAGGATGTGAAATTTGCCTCATGGCTATGACTATCCCCATTCCCCACTACTCGTCTGTCTGGTTTAACTCCAGGCTTAACTACCCACTCCAGGCAGCCACTTCCACTTCCACTCGCCTCTAACTACTCAACTGCCTCTGCCATCGTTTTGGTTGTTGTTGTTGTTCCTCATCATTTACCTAGTTTATCGGTTTTTATCATTTTTTATAATGGATGAGCTCACTAGCTGTCGCCACGCCAAACTCACTGTCGAGTGTTAGCGTTTGTTTTCTTCTTCTCCCTCTGGAAGACAGACGAGTGAACAGCTGCGCGAAAGTGCGACGCCTTGTTCTCGCCATAGATTGAGTCACGGCTTTCGTGGCGTGGATAATGAAGACAGAGAGTGAGTAGTGGGGAAGATAATGTAATGACGTACAGTACTTATTCCTCTCCCACCTCTCTCTACCCCCTACATCTCCCTTCACATATGGTATATGTCTGGGCTTACACCCAGGGGGAATTCTCAACAATCGGAAAGTGCCTGCATGGAGCGCCGAAGTCCATACACAGATTGTTTTTGTTATGTCTCGTCTTTTTCACATTGATGCAGTTCAGTGATGAAGCCTGGAATTGCTGTTCATAGAAAAAAAACTCTGCAACTTGAATGTTGCATACATCCTACAGGGAATTCTGCCAATTGTTTGAGATTTTTCATTTGCTGGTGACTGGAAGGCAAGCAGGAGCTGCTATTCAGAATCCCTGTATCTTCTATACCACAGTACAGCTGGCCAGGTTGTCAGTTATGAACCAGACCCGGGTTTAAATACATGTGTATTTGACCAAATATTAAGTTCTGCTTTTCTGATGTATCAAATACTTATGTCATGCAATAAAATGCAAATTAATTACTTAAAAATCATCAAATGTGATTTTTGTTTTAGATTCCGTGTCTCACAGTTGACGTGTACCTATGATAAACATTACAGACCTCTACATGCTTTGTAAGTAGGAAAACCTGCAAAATCGGCAGTGTATCAAATACTTGTCCTCCCCACTGAATATTTTTTATTAACCAGTGGAAAGAGAGCCTCCTCCTGGGCTTCCAACACCACTTCCAGCAGCATCTGGTCTCCAATCCAGGGACCGACCAGGACCAACCCTGCTTAAAGCCAGCAGTGGGATGCAGGGTGGTCTGCTGCTGGTTAAAGCCAGCAGTGGGATGCAGGGTGGTCTGCTGCTGGTTAAAGCCAGCAGTGGGTTGCAGGGTGGTCTGCTGCTGGTTAAAGCCAGTAGTGGGATGCAGGGTGGTCTGCTGCTGGTTAAAGACAGCAGTGGGATGCAGGGTGGTCTGCTGCTGGTTAAAGCCAGCGTTAGGATGCAGGGTGTTCTGCTGCTAGTTAAAGCCAGCAGTGGGATGCAGGGTGGTAAACTGCTGGTTAAAGCCAGCAGTGGGTTACAGGGTGGTCTGCTGCTGGTTAACACAGTGGGATGCAGGGTGGTCTGCTGCTGGTTAAAGCCAGCAGTGGGATGCAGGGCGGTCTGCTGCTGGTAAAAGCCTGCAGTGGGATGCAGGGTGGTCTGCTGCTGGTTAAAGCCAGAAGTGGGATGCAGGGTGGTCTGCTGCTGGTTAAAGCCAGCAGTGGGATGCAGGGTGGTCTGCTGCTGGTTAAAGCCAGCAGTGGGATGCAGGGTGGTCTGCTGCTGGTTAAAGCCAGCAGTCTGTTGCAGGGTGGTCTGCAGCTGGTTAAAGACAGCAGTGGGATGCAGGGAGGTCTGCTGCAGGTTAAAGCCAGCAGTGGGATGCAGGGTGGTCTGCTTCTGGTTAAAGCCAGCAGTGGGATGCAGGGTCGTCTGCTGCTGGTTAAAGCCAGCAGTCTGTTGCAGGGTGGTCTGCAGCTGGTTAAAGACAGCAGTGGGATGCAGGGTGGTCTGCTGCTGGTTAAAGCCAGCAGTGGGATGCAGGGTGGTCAGCTGCTGGTTAAAGCCAGCAGTGGGATGCAGGGTGGGACCGAGAGACTGAAAAACAGCTTCTATCTCAAGGCCATCAGACTGTTAAACAGCCACCACTAACATTGAGTGGCTGCTGCCAACACACTGACACTGACTCAACTCCAGCCACTTTAATAATGGGAATTGATGGGAAATTATGTAAATATATCACTAGCCACTTTAAACAATGCTACCTTATATAATGTTACTTACCCTACATTATTCATCTCATATGCATACGTATATACTGTACTCTATATCATCGACTGTATCCTTATGTAATACATGTATCACTAGCCACTTTAACTATGCCACTTTGTTTACATACTCATCTCATATGTATATACTGTACTCGATACCATCTACTGTATCTTGCCTATGCTGCTCTGTACCATCACTCATTCATATATCCTTATGTACATATTCTTTATCCCCTTACACTGTGTACAAGACAGTAGTTTTGGAATTGTTAGTTAGATTACTTGTTGGTTATTACTGCATTGTCGGAACTAGAAGCACAAGCATTTCGCTACACTCGCATTAACATCTGCTAACCATGTGTATGTGACAAATAAAATTTGATTTGATTTGATTTGATTTGGTATGCTGTTGGCGTATTGAATAACCCCATGCATACATAACGACAATAACTGCCGCATTAGGCAAGTATAAAGACTCAAACATAGCTATGTTATGGTGCCTTAAAAGTGGAAGAGTTTATCAAGGTTTAACCCCGACCCTTGTCTCTAGTAGGAAGTGTATTTTGTGTCCAAGCTTTAGAGAAATAGTGCGTCTCTTTGGTTGCCATGGCTCAATAGAAGAGATGAGAGCAAAGGGGCTGTGTCCTTAAAGGTTTTGGCTTTGATTGGATGGGGCAAGGCCTACAGCAAATATCAAGTGCTCCTCACAACAATCCCTCAGCACCTGTGCCCTGGCAGGGTGTCTCCAAGCATTTTTGAAATATATTCTTGAAACATCTGAGGCAAACAACCTCACCAGCAAGTTTTCCCAGCCCTGTCCACAAAATTTTGGCAATTTGTTTATACACCTTTTGCTATTTCAATGAAAGAGTGTGTGTGTGTGTTTGTGTGTGTGTCGTTGTCTGTAGAAGCTGCTTTGACAGACAGTTAGTGGGTTTCAAGGTTAGGAAGAGATATTCCTGTCTTAGAGCTGTGTTCAGGCTGATTCACCCTCCGCCCGGCAACAGCTTGTCTCTGGGCTGATGAAAGTAGCCTGTTTCCCGCCGTCTCCAGAACACCTGTGTCAATGAGACCCCGCGACCCCCTGGCTCGGTCTACTGCAGTCACAACAGGATCGTTTCGCTCAATACTATTATGGCTCCTGCCAGAAGTTTCGCTTTGCCGTTTCTGATTTATTCTGACGATTATCCCAAACTCCCGTTCCACCGAAAGACGTGGAGGGAAACCTTCCCTTTCATATTGTGAACTTTGGCCATGAACAACTTTACCTGATATCACCTTTCCTACGGGAACAGCTGAGTCCCTCTGGGAATGTACACAGGAAATGCTGCAGCACCACTGACAACTCCAACAAGCTGCTTGTTACCTTCAGCCTGCTACTCTGTGGCGATGTACACCCCTGTCCTGGCCCAAACACCACAAAGCAAGCTAAACAACTATGCCCGAACTGTGGTAAGACCGTAAGGAAGAATTCAAAAGCGGTGGCTTGTGACGTTTGTGATTTGTTTGTTCACATAAAGTGTGGAGCTATCAACCCCTTGTGATATGATGAAGCTGTAAAGTCTCAAAGTAAAAAAGGTTCTTGTTTGCAATGTTTATTGTTTAAATGCAGAGCCAAACAATGGGATGCTGGACACAAGCGGGGATGATGAGTCCAATCTAGATGAGATAGTCGATGTATCAGCAGTGGGCACAGAAAATGACATGTTTGATTGTTTCAATCAAAGAGGTCATAATTTTATCCATGTGAACGCACAGAGTCTGCTGCCGAAATTAGAGGAACTCCTTGCTTCTAACAAACGGGCTGCAGTAGTTACTGAGACATGGGTCAATTGAGGACGATGAGGTTGAGCTACCGGGTTATAGAATTCATAGAATTAACCCGAAACCGAAACGGTGGCTGCGTTTTTGTTTTTACTGGGAATGATGAACATTTTAACCAGATCTGAAAATGGATGGTCTTGAGGTTGCATGGGTAGATATCCTTCTTCCTAAATGTCGTCCTATACTTGTTGGTGTGTGCTATCGGCCTCCTAAGCAGAATAATATATATGATTTTTCTTGAATCAATTTGCTGCGATCACAATGTATTTGCTAATAGAGAATGTATTCTGCTTGGCAATTTTAATACAAATGTGCAGTTATCACCCCAGAGAAGCACACTAGTAAATGCCTTGTACAACTTTAATCAGATATTTGGACTGAAACAACTGATTGTTGAGTCATCCCGGATGTGGACTTTGGATTTGATTATTGTATCAGATCAAGATAACGTCTGTCAGTCAGTAGTCTTAAATATTGGTTTTAGTGATCATATGGTAACCTGTGAAATGAATATGGTGTATTTTTAAGGTTAAGGAGAAGTGCAGTGAATAGTGACACTTTCTAGGATGTCAATATAAATGAATGTATTTATGGTTATTTGTAATTTCATATTTTAATCATTACGTGTTAGTTCGTTTTACCATCGAGGACCACTTTGGAAATAAGCGTTTTAATGAATACTTTCAAGTGATATCCTCTGGGTCCACATTGTGCATTTTGTTGTATATATCTGCTGCCCGAAATAAATTCAATTCAACAACAGACATGGATATATGGCATCATTGTAAAGAAACGTGTTTGTTACAAAAGTCAGAGTAGATCATCTCCCCTGTGCTGTGTTACAGCAGCAGCATGTTCAGGGGAGATGATCTACTCTGACTTTTGTAACAAACACGTTTCTTTACAATGATGCCATATATCCATCTTTACACTGTCTGCAAGGAACACGTTTCATTTCATCACTATAACTATTCATCTTCTTCGTTTAAAAAAAATATTTTTCTGCCAACCCTGGCCTCATTTCCCAGTATCCTATTAAAAGGAATGCAATTATTTACGAAAACACGAAGCTGTCTGCAAGAGAAGTTGAATGTGAGGCGTCTGATTAGGAATATAAATAATTTATAGACATTTCTTCTTGGACGGCTTCTCAACTAAGGGGATTACGTGCCAATTAAGATTCCCCCAGATATCTAAGAGGATCTGACTTGATGGAGAATGAGCAGGGAGGAGACGATAGAGAGAAAGGGTATGAGTTAGAGAGCCAGTTCATTACTGTAAATGCAAATGAAAAGGTCCCAGCATATGAAAGATTGTCACTGTCAGCTTTGATAAGTAAAAAGGGGCTTGTGTGTATGCATGTATGTGAAGAAGTGTACGTGGAGAAGTGTGCGTGGAGAAGTGTGCGTGGAGAAGTGTGCGTGGAGAAGTGTGCGTGGAGAAGTGTACGTGGAGAAGTGTGCGTGGAGAAGTGTACGTGGAGAAGTGTGCGTGGAGAAGTGTGCGTGGAGAAGTGTGCGTGGAGAAGTGTGCGTGGAGAAGTGTGCGTGGAGAAGTGTACGTGGAGAAGTGTGCGTGGAGAAGTGTACGTGGAGCAGGTTTTCATCAAGGATCACTCTGTACATTGTTCCATTCATCTTTCCCTCGATCCTGACTAGTCTCCTAGTCAATGCCGCTGAAAAACATCTCCACAGCATGATGCTGCCACCACCATGCTTCACTGTAGGGATGGTGCCAGGTTTCCTCCAGAGGTGACGCTTGGCATTCAGCCCAAAGAGTTATTGGTTTCATCAGACCAGAGAATCTTGTTTCTCATGGTCTGAGAGTCCTTTAGGTGCCTTTTGGCAAACTCCAAGCGGGCTGTCAAATCATGTGCCTTTTACCTTTTACAGAGGAGTAGCTTCTGTCTGGCCACTCTACCATAAAGGCCTGATTGTTGGAGTGCTGCAGAGATGGCTGTCCTTCTTGAAGGTTCTCCCATCTACACAGAGGAACTCTGGAGCTCTGTCAGAGTGACCATTGGGTTCTTGGTCACCTCCCTGACGTAGGCCCTTCTCCCCCGATTGCTCAATTTGGCCACTCAGTTTGGCCACAATTTTTTATGTCAAGCTTCTGTAGTCAACTCTTTTTGTTTTGCTTTGTTGACTGGCTCCTGTATGGTATGATAAATAGGTTCTGCCACATTTTTATTTAGTTCTGATTGCACTCACAGAAATCAATTTCTCATGCTTTGGTCGGTAGGTTCCTCATGTGTGTGGGGTTGGTAGATATCCCTCATGCCATTTGCACTGTTTGCTTTGGAGATAGGATGTTCACAGCAGCCCTCAACGCCACTCTTCATCCCTTTGCAGTTCACAACCTCTAACCCTGACTGCTTGGTATCCATCCCATAGTAGGCTACTCTGACCTCAGGTCATTGTCAGGGGAAAAAGCTTTCAGGTAAACTACTGTGGCCATTCACTGTCTCACACTGTCTGTTACCATGACACAACATCTGCAATAGTATCCATGGCATAGACCAGGGGTGCAAAGATCCTGCTGGGTTTCGTTTGCCTTTTAGCTGGGAAACCAGGTAAATTCAGTCACCAGCCAATCAGTGGCAATCATTGATCAAGGAACAAGCGAACTCACGATAGCTAGCCGGGCTAGGGAACTGGAGGAGCCTGAATTGTGAAGTGCACCTCTGGCATAGACTGTGTAACTTCGCCCTAATGCTTCCTAGTTGACAGATCGCTGCCGGGGCCAGAGACTGACACCTGAATCAACCCCCAGCTCCATCACTGTACCTCTGCAATGTCAGGGCTGTCAAAGCCAACAACAACTGCTCTCTCCGTGGATCACTGACACCGTCTGTACCCTGACACACACCACCCCATCCTCCAGTGCCACATTTACATTCACGCTCCACATGCCCGCCACATGAAAGAGCATGAGGCCCCAACTAGCTCGGCACTAGCTACAAAGCTCCCGCAGTTCTTTCCTACATTACCCTCCTCCCTTTTTCTCTCTCTCTCTCTGTGCAAACCCATTGGAATAATTTCTTCAAGGGCCATTAAGAGAAAAGTGCCTGGGATAAAAAAAAAATGAATAAACAGGGCGAGGCAGTGGAGCAAAGAGGGTATTAAACGCTCAGATCATTATTGTTAGCACTAATGGGGGGGGGGGGGGGGGGGGTGTTGAGAAAGCACAGGGCTAATGAATGAGTGGCTGATGCTAGTTAGTCCTTCTCCATTAACAAAGTAGTGTAGCAGTGGTGGCAGGGATGCCTAGGGGGCAAGACATAGGCCCTGCTAAGCCTTCAGGGTACTGCCACAATGGGAGTGGTGTGGGAGGACCAAGATCAACCCTTAGGTTACGACCATAGGTGCCAAGAAATGCCATCTTGGAGGGGTCCGTTAAAAGAAATGTGGAGATGGGTGGAAGAGAAGAAGGGGAGGGAGATTATGACTGGATGGCCGTGCTGGTGGTGAGGAGTAGTAACTGAACTAGGATCAGCTACAGACAGCAGAATAACATCCCATAGCAACAATCCAGCCAACAATACAGCTGCACCAATAATGACCAGGGTCAGCTGTAGACAGCTGCTCAATTAGTCAAGAATGGCTATTAAAGCAGCAGAGCTTGACCCGGAACAGCTCCAGTTTCTTCTGCAACGAGTGGGCTGAGATCAGCCCTGGGTGTCACTGTCATGCTCATTGATTGCAACTGGAGGGATGAACACGTTACTATCTCACTGTCCTGTGTGTGTCAAGGCGTGAGTCATGGTGTAAAGAAAAGACCACCCTGCTTTGGAACATTGGTACATCCCCGTTCCCACTTAGATTTCTTTAGATTACTATCCCCAAACTCAACAATCGGTCTGTTCTGCTCGCTCTTGCTCTGTGACTCCTAAACCCAATGAAGGATAATGATGTTAGCCATGTTCAGCTACAATCCCTCCCGCATCCAAATTTGTGGACGGCAGCTTGGACACCCTGTTGATTGGGAAGTCTGGGAATCTGCTGAACACCAGAACGCTGTAATTTATGGGGATTGGAGCTAATACCGAGGCGGACAATTCGCACACCTGCTGGTGAAACTTGGATAGGGCTGTCTGTCTGTCTGGGCGTCTCCATTGGCTTGACAGAACGGCTGGATTCACAAGGAAATTTGACCATCTCAATTTTGCTCTTCCCTGCCTCCTTTTGGATTATGGACAAAGCTAATTTCTCATCTATAATTCATGTCACATCAGACACTGTCTTCATGTCACAACTGCACACACAACATTGAATACAAACAACCCTTTTACCGTAATCGAAGTTGTAACTCGGGTCTGCGTGCAGCTGTTTTGAAATGGCCTTTAATCAATTCGCTTCGAGACATTGGTCGTCTGGAAGACCAGGACGTGCGCTCCACTGCTCTAACATGTACTCTGATCCGAATCTTTTTGTCACCAATCACCCAAACGGTGCATCTTGCGCTCCGAGAATACAGAGACATAACACAAGCTGCATGCACAGTGCCTTCAGAAAGTATTCATACCCCTTGACTTATTTCACATTTTGATGTTACAGCCTGAATTCAGAATTTATTAAATATATATATTTTTTTACACAATATATATTCTAAACACAATGCCCCACAATGACTTAGTGAAAACATGTTTTTGGAAATATCTCATTTACATAAGTATTCACACCCCTGAGACAATACATTATAAAACATTTTTTGGCAGCGAGTCTCTAAGAGCTTTGCACACCTGGATTGTGAAATATTTGCACATTATTCATTAAAAAATGACTCAGCTTTGTCAAGTTGGTATTTGATTGATTTAAGTCAAAACTGTAACTAGGCCACTCAGGAACATTCAATGTCATCTTGGTAAGCAACCTTGTGTTTTAGGTTATTGTCCTGCTGAAAAGTGAACTTGTGTCCCAGTGTCTGTCGGAAAGCAGACTGAACCAGGTCTCCACTAGGATTTTGCCTGTCCTTAGCTCTATTTAGATTTTTTTTATCATAAACTCCCTAGTCCTTGCCGATGACAAGCATGCCCATAACATGATGCAGCCACCACCATGCTTGATAATATGAAGCGTGGTACTGAGTGATGTGTTGTTGCATTTGTCCCAAACATAACGCTTTGTATTCAGCACATAGTTCATTTCTTTGCCATTTTTTGGCAGTTTTACTTTAGTGCCATATTGCAAACAGAAGGCATGTTTTGGAATATTTTGTATCTTTACAGGCTTCCTGTACAGTATTGCGGAGCAACTACAATGTTGTTGATCCATCCTCAGGCTTTCCTAACACAGCCATTAAACTCTGTAACTGTTTTAAAGTCTACATTGGCCTCATGTTGAAATCCCTGAGCGGTTTCCTTCCTCTCCGGCAACAGAGTTAGAAAGGACGCCTTTATCATTGTAGTGAGTGGGTATATTGATACACCATCCAAAGTGTAATTAATAATTAATATCTCACCATGATCAAAGGGATTTTCAGTGTCTGTTTTTTTTTAATTTACCCATGTACCAAAAGGCAAGCTTCTTTGCAAGGCATTGGAAAACCTTCCTGGTCTTTTTCATACATTTTTTAAATTATAGTGAGTCCATGCAACTTATTATGTGACTTGTTAAGCACAATTTTACTCCTGAACTTATTTAGGCTTGCCATAACAAAGGGATTGAATACTTATTGACTCAAGACATTCAGCTTTTCATTTTAAATGAATTAGTAGACATTTTGAAAACATAATTCCACTTTGGCATTATGGGGTATTGTGTGTAGGCCAGTGACAAAACATCTACATTTAACCCATTTCAATTTGGGCTGTAACACAACAAAAGGGTGTCAATACTTTGTGAAGTCACTGTACCTCCTCTTGATTGGCCCATCAGCTTGTTAAATATGTGGTCAGTCCAACTCCTTTGGCTCCTTAATGGAGTCATTTCAAAGCTCTCTGGCAGCGATGTTAACCTTTTGCAATATCAGCATTAAAAATTGATCAGAGATGAGGTTTGATGTGAACTGAGGATTTTATTTGGGTCGTGTTGGCTCGACAGTGAGTGGATCAGAAGAGCAACGGCTCAGTGGCGCCCTCTACTGAATGGACTCCACATGGTTTAGGTACTGTAGATCACTGCAGGAAGATCATTTGATTGCCCCTTTCCGTACCACGTCTAAGAGAGAGGGGGAGAGGGAGAAAGAGAGAGATAGAGAGGTTGTTTTTCTTTTTCCCAGTCCATCACTCAGCCTTGATGTGCAATGGAAGAGGGCTCAAGCAGACCTCTGGGCTGAAGTAACCTACTTGGCTACGGTGTCATGTTGCTCACGAGGGCAGAGCTGACAGAGACCTGGGTGACCCTGTGTTCTCTGAGGGGTTACCTCCAGACTGCAAGACCAGAGCAGATCCCCACCACGTCTGTGTGTGTGAGTGTATGTCAGAGAGAGAGACTGAAATAAATGCACAGTGTGTGTTTGGGAGAGAGAAATGTGTCTGGTTCGTGTTTGTTTGTAGGTGTGGCACAATGAGATGGTTTGCTCATGCCTTTTCTGTATTACTGCAGCTACTTTATGCATCAGTGTGCGTGTGTCTACGCATGTCTGCGTGTGTGTGTGCTCATTCATTCATGTCTATCCATTGTGTGTGTGTGTGAGGTATTGATCGGGGGAAAGAGAGTGAGTGAAAGAACATAAATATTTGATATACGCCGCCTTGCATCTGTGTTGCTCGGATGATCACTTGCTATTGTGTTGGTGTAAGTAGATATTGACGTATGGGGGTGTTTCAAAACAAGGCGGGACCGCCCCACGATTTTGACCTCATAAGTGTCTTAACAGAAATGTAAATAGTTATTTAAAAAAGCACATCAAATTACAGGCTATGGATTTAAGTGCACATTTGTTCTCCCCAGACCTGCGGAATATTCAGTTGTCTGTTATTTATCATGGGGGAAAGGGGAACAAACACGTGGCACGATGTCATGAGCGAGGCAAACAAAAATCAACAGTTTGAACATGTTTTTAATTGAATATGGGCTTATTCATGTGAAGTGTATAGGCGGGGTTCTACAAAGGCACATTGCCAGCAGATTAGCATTTGATTCCCCCTTGGTTTATTAATTCACGTCATTAAATGTTAGTTTTTTTGTGTGTCAGAAACCTTTCAATTGACTTTGACTTGAATGGGAGTTTCTTTCTCATTCGGATTAAACGATGGTGTTCACATCTTTGACACCAATCCCTCTAGTTTTATTATTTATTTCACTGTTGCTGCCCTCCACCCCAACAGGACTCAAGTATTCCCTGAAGCTTTTATTTTCCCTCATCTTTCCCCTTCTCCCTCCCCTCTTTGTTAAAGACAGACCCTATCTTTCACTCCCCCTCTCCTCACCACGCTGTCTTTTCGTCAGAGCTGAGGCAGGCAGGGAGAAGCACTGCTCCGAATAGTGACGGTGATCAAGAGACGACACACTCAGCCGCTGTTGTAAAATGCAAGAGGTGGACCAAGTGTCAGGCGCCACCGCTCGCCTTCTCTTTCATCTCTCACTCTATCACTCTCCCGCTCTGCTCTGGTTGGCTCTATCTGCAGCCCGCTGGCTGGCTTCTCTCTCTCTCGCTCGTTGGCTGGGGCTTGGCTGGCCGAGCAGCGAAGTGTATTGACACAGTGGACTACCTGCTGCCTGGGGACTGTGTGCGCTGTGAGTACTCTATGAATACGCGGAGCTCCAAGTTGTTGTTTTGGCTGCCAGTGAATGGCCTTGTCCCTCGGAGGAACAACTTGAAGGTGAGCGTCAGGAACCGGGAGTAGCTTCTGGAAGAGGAACAGACAGGAGGAATGGATGCTTGAGAAAAGACCGAGATTGAGCCAGCTTCTCCTCAATGAGCAGCTTCTCCTCAATGAAAAATGTGTGAATAAGCGACAGTTTTTCAGAAAAGGAGAAAACCAAGTGACACTCTCGGACAGAGTATTTTTGGATGAATATGCCATTGTGTGGACATAAGGAAAGATAGAGAAACACAGCCTTCAGTGATTCTGTTAATGTCTTAACAGTCTTTTTATCTCTTTTTATCTCTCTGTTTCTTTGTGTTTATTTTTCTCCAGTTAGTGTCGGCTGTGGCTTGTCACTTCTGTATAGCCGGTCTCTGGTGGAACAGCGCTAAGGAGAAGGCGACTTGCGCTAAGGGACAGAGAAGGGGCACGTAAATAGTTTCCCTCCCAACTTCCCGCCACTCTCTACATTTTTTTCTGACCTGCTTTCTCTGGACCCCAGGGGTGGCCCCCAAATGCGAGTGGCAAGGGAGCCATATTGTTTTGAAACAAGGAAAGGGGGTAGTGGAAAATAATATCCCCCTTCACACTCCTGAGAGCATATGGTTTAGCGAGTGGTGGCCAGCTGCTTACTAGCCACCCGCTAATTACGCTAGCGCGACAACAGGGGCAGCTCTGTGCTCGGAGGAGACAGTCGTGTTACTGCTGGCTTTATTTTGGTGCTGACTGGAGCTATACGGAACAATAAGCTTGCGGGCACAAAGAACACAAAGAAGCAGTTGTTCTTGTTTTACTTGTAGCGTTTTGTAAGGAAAAGAAAAGGAGGCTGCTAATGGATGTCTTTACAGCTTCAGAGCTCCCGGAGCTCTAGCCCCAAGGCTCCCAGTTTATCAGCCACAGGAGGCTGAAGGAAGATGCTCCCCGCCAAGTCACCAGGGGCTACTCTTGACGAATGCTGTGGCAGCACAGTGGTGCCTGGTTTATTTTGTCTTGAGGGCTGCCGGGAGACCAGTGGGAAGTGGAATTGTTGACCAAGGCGGTGAAGAGATCAAGGAGGCTCCTTACTGTGGAATTACTTTACTTGAATTACTTTAACTTTCAGGTGCACATACGTGTGGTTGGTTCACACATACACTTTCATACTGTATGTTTACTCACTCCCCACACATACAATCTGTCGTGGTCCCCTTCCAGTGCTTGGATTAAAATGGAGGTAGTGTGGGCAGGTGGGGGGCTGTAGGAGCGGAGGCCCAGACCCGTCTGTCCTCTTCCCACAAATGGATGTTATTAGTTTCCAAAATTAGTTGCCTGGAAACCTCTAAAAGCTTCTGGCCGTGTCTTTCTGAAAGCAACTGCAACTCCCTCCCCACGGTGGAACACAGCTTGAGTCAGAGCTGAATCTACCAGCCATTACCCAGCCTATCATTCTCTCCTCCTCTTGTCTCGTTTCGCGTGTCATCTTTATTCCGTGGTTCTTCATCTCCCACCCCGTTACCCGTACCTCCCCGTTGGGGACAGACTCTGGAAGTGGAGTATGACCAGCTGCCATTACCCCACGCCGCCCCCGGAGCGGGACCGGATGTACCAACACAAGGTGTCCCTGGTGGTGCGCTACTTTATGATCCCCTGTAACATATGTCTCATCCTGCTGGCCACCTCCACGCTGGGCTTCGCCGTGCTGCTCTTCCTCAACAACTGTACGTCCACCAATACTACTACACACACACACACACACACACACACACACACACACACACACACACACACACACACACACACACACACACACACACACACACACACACACACACACACACCCTGTTACAACGTACTCCCTTGGTCTCTCTGTAGCCAGCATGTGTCTGTGTGTCTTGGTCAATAGTGTGAAGGCTTTACGTCAGTGCATTTGCTTGCCAGATGTATAAGTATACTTGGGGGAATGCTGAATGAGTATGCAAGCATGGCTTTTGGTAAAGTAATGGGTCAGTAGGATGTCGCTTATTTGACATAGACTGTACAACACCATAGAGTGTTTGAAGTCTCTACTTCAAGATATGAAAGACTGGTCCACTTGACCTCTGCCGGCGTATCTGAAAGGCTGAGGCTGAATGAAGTGTGTGTGTGGGGGGATCTCTCAGCTGCTAAAAGTCAGCTTTCCTTCAACGCACAGCCCAAGCAGCCTTCCTTTTGAGTCCTTTCTCTCCCCCAAAGCCTTTGGCATTTACTTTGAACTGTGGGATAAAGTAGCCAGATGAAATGACTTTGGACGAGAGAGAAAGCTCTTGGCATGGACAATGTCCCCACTTGGAGTGGTTATCGGCCTAAATTAAAAATGGTCTGATGGTGAATTAGCATCTTTCTGTGCTTTGCCTGGTGGCTGGTATATGAGCAGCAACATTACCATTAAGCGACACTAGAGTGACCTTTTGGAGAGCGAGTGTGTTCGCGGATGACATATTGTCTGTAAGTTGTATAATGGGGACTATCTGTCTTCGAAGTTACACTTAATTGGTTTGTGTTTTACCTGAATTACAGTTTTCAGGAAAGTCTTCAAAGCTTTATATCAATGAGTGTTAATTGGCTCTGTGCAACAGGATTAAAATAGGAACACCCCAGTATCACTGGAGTCCCAATTTGTTTCCTGACACCCACATAGGTGTTCCATCACAGTACCTGCCGTATGCATTTTCAGCACTGCTTTATTCAGTGTCATGTGCATTAGACATTCCAGGCTATTTCTGAATACTAGAATCCTGTGTCAGATGTGTTGTCTGAGCAGAAGGTTCAAGATGAATCAACACCCAGTCAAATACAGTTTAACGCTGAAGGCGTTTAAAACTGTCTGGAGTATAATTAAAATAGAATAATGCATTAGATTATTAAAGGGGCAGTTCAGTTAAGTAATTTCCTGTTCTTTGGTTGATATTTCCATACTATGAGGTCCAAATAACACTCTGAAATTGTAAAAGAGCTGTTTGTAAAAAAATGCCCGGAGTTTCAACCTGTTCAGGTGTGATGGCGTTTTTGGCCCAGATCATGACATCACAATCTGATCTGAATTTTCTAACCAATGAACATTCATTGTTTATTTACATATGTATCTTTCTACTTTTAAATTGGTATGCGGAGTCCAGACGATCCTATACGTCAATCAAGGCTGTGTATGTAAATATGTAATCATTTGTTTCGACACCCACACAATCAGACGGAGCATTTCAATGGCACAAGGAGGCTTAGGGAAAGAAATTAAAAATATTTTCATGAAATAAATACACACAATTCAATTTCAGTTCAGAAAGTACTGCAAATTCCATTTCAAAATGTTTCTCAGTGAAGACAATTGGAATTGGAATTTCAGTGTAAATCCTGAATTGACTGGAGTTGAAATAGAAATGACCCCAACCCTGGTACTATTTGACTATAACAGTACATAACACATGCATTATTGCAGCAGGACCATGTATAAGGGAGAAGACAATTAGCTAACTCACCGATTTGGAAAGAAAAACCCTACATGGGGGTGGGATGTGATCCAATCGTTTTTGCTGTGTAGAGGTTGTCCTCTTCAATGGATATTTCATTCATCATATGCCTATTTGAGGTATTTCTTTCAAATGTATTCGTGAAAAGGGTTGCTAGGATAATAATGAAAAAAAAACCTGAGTATGTTTCTTCATAAAATACCAATTATTATTGTTCATTCTGGTGAGCTCTATTGGACCTGTCATCACTCAGATGCTCCATTAAAACCTGTTCGATAAACCCAAGCCAGAGGAGTATCATCTCTGCACTTTTTTGGAGCAACTCAATTACTGTGGCTCACCTCATGGGAAAGTCCTTCAGTCTTTCCTTAACTAAAAAACCCTTTCTAACTCCCTCTCTCTCTTTTATCTCCTCCAGACAAACCTGTTCACTTCACACCAGCCCAGCCTCCTGACGGTAAGTCCTCTGGGAATTCTCTCACTAAAATTACCCTACCTTCACTGGCTGATCACATCGTTTTGGCTCCCCTACCAATAATGACTTCACTTCTCTCTGGCTTTGAAGCGAGCTTCTTCACCTCTCTGAAGGCTGATGCTTTCAGTTTGGACCACCACCACCATAGCATGGGAGACACGTCGCCGCTTCTGGTCTTTGATAACTTAAGGTGTCTCTTACCTGCCAGACTAGAGTGTTTCCAGCCTCATGACTCAGTAATACTAGTAGTTCTTCCCTCTTCCCCATTCAGAACCTCACTCCTCTCCTCCCGTTAGCTGTTGCCAAATGTAGGCCAGGGACACACGGAGGTTCCAGTTGTTCCACTACGCCCAGGCCTGATATACGCCTCGCTTTCCGGCCTAATTCCACAGATGGGAATCTCTATGCAGGGCTATTGTTTGTTTGCTGGGCGTGCTACGAGAGCCATTAATTTATTGGCAAATGGCGGATCTCCACACTCTTTATTTGGAGGGAAACAGCTGGTTTCTAGCTCCGTCATGAATATTTAGGGTGGCAGGTAGCCTAGCAGTTAATTGCATTGGGCCAGTAACCGAAAGGTCGCTGGTTCAAGTCCCCGAGCCGACTAGGTGATAAATCTGCCTGTGCCATTGAGCAAGGCACTTAACCATAATTGCTCCTGTTAGTTGCTCTGGATAACTGATGTAAATGCAACAAGCTCGTGAAACACTGTTTGGTACAGACCAGTGGACTCCTGGTAGTGCTGAGATGTGTAGCTTTACACACAGTGTAGGGGCTACAAAGCCAAAGGTTGGCTCATGATCCAAGCCTCTATCTACAGAAGCTGTGAATAAAAGCACTGCTGGGGGCTAGACAAATCTGTCCAATAATTGCTCAATCACTAGCTTCAGACATTGGCCATCGGCAAAAGCTGTTTGTGAGAAAGGGAGCTGTTGTGTTAAAATGTATCACTTTATAGCGGCTTTAGACAACAGATATGATTGTCTCACTGAGCCATAACAATTACTTTTGTCGGTGTGAAATAGTGTCCGCGGTATACGGCTGCTGAGTAATTGAGCTTGATTGAAGCGTTTCTCAACTTCGCCTCACCTTAATACCTGTTGAGAGGAGAGAGATGTCTCCGGTTTTCCCTCCATCAAAAGTGAGATGCTCCAAAGGTCCAGTCACGCAGCATCATGAACCGCCGCAGATATTTGTTTACTTTTTAATGACACACGAGATTGCTTCGACAAGTGATTTCGTGTCACCGAGCCAAGTTAAGTATGTGCGGGCGAGAAACTGAGGGCAGTCAAGTGAGGCAATGCATCTTTCCCCCTCCCTCTGCATTTTCCCTCAGAAAACGGTGGCTCTTATCGATCGCCGCCGCGCTCATATGGAAGTTTTGGCTTGTCTGAAGGGCGCAGTTTGTTTCTGCACTAGTCAAGCGTTTAAAAGGCTCTGCTGCCAGCCTTAATTACATTTCCAATAGTTGTGTAGGCTCTCAGTCAGCGGCAAAGGATTGTTTTTATGGAAACATAAAGGAGCAGCAGTAGCCGTCTGCGGTATTCAGTTGGCTCTGAGGGACACAGTGTCTGTGGGTCATTTAGATTCTGGTGAGAATAGTGGGCCAATTAGAGATGGCCCTAATACACTAGCCACTCTCACAATACTTGCTGAATGTTGTCCTGTGGGGACATGGTGGTAGATGCTCCAGATCCAAGGCGTGTATGTAGCTCCACCATTAGTCAAATATGTTCAACAGAAGGGGGCCATTCCACTGAACTTGTCCTCAGTTCCAAGGTCACACTCCCACATACTTAATTAACCAAAATCAGAGAGAAGATATTAAAGAATTTCTTTGTCTCTGAACTTGTGCAGACGATTTCTCCTAGTTAGTGAGGAGAGGAGAGATAGAGAGGTGTTTTTCTACTGGTAGATCAGAACTAGAAAGCCTATAGAAGGCCACTGAGGTTCTGCTGTCTTTGCATCGCATGTCGAGAGCAGTTGCACAGTATTTGTGGAGCCCACCACCTACAGTTAGACAGCAGAACCTACCCAATAAATGAGTGCTCATCACCAGTCGAAAAGTGAGTCACAAAGCACCCTTTAATTAGTCTCTCTCTGCTGCAGCCCAAAGCGCTCGGTACACAATAATTAGTGCCTGTCGTCTCCAGATAATAACAGGACAGTTGTGACCCAGCCACAGAGAGCCTCAGTCCGTCGCTCGACGTAGAACAACACGGGTTGGACTTTGGGGAAGGGTCTATTGCATAGAGCTGCGGTTAGCTAGCCAAGGTTGTCAGTGTCATGTTTATAATGAGAGAAGTTTGCATATTGTATACACACACTTCTCTGGCTCTCTGCCTTGGTCTTTGCTATTTTTCCTTTCTAACGTATTGTAAGGTTCCTATTTGACAGTCCGATTGCTATAATGGCATATTATATGGTGTTAATATGATTATGATTTTACTATTATATTTGATATTATGGCTTTCAAGCCAGTGACTCAAGCAAGAAGAGCACCAGTTGGTCGGGTCCTGGCATTTGTCTTGCCACCTCTTGTCAGTGAACTCTCAAGTGAAGTGATGACCAACAGGTGACAGAGAGGTCTACTCTCCCTCAAAAAAAAAAATTATCTGGACGAAATTGGGCCACAAAGACAAAAACAAGAAAACCAAATGGGAAACCTGAGCTACCTACAGTCAGGATTCTTCTAGCTAGCTGTCCCCCACACACCTCTCCTGGCAGTAATGAATACACCAGCTGTGAATCCTTCAATTTGGCGTTTGTCACTGAGAGTGTCCCCTGGAGGATACTCTACCAGCAGACATGGGTGTTTGAGTTGAAAAGTGATTTGATCGAGGACTGAGAGGGTTTCTGCAATGAAGGTGATTGTAGGATTAGTTACCCTCATCCCAGAACACTTCTGCCTCTCAAAAGATGTGACAAAACTTTCTCTGTAGCAGTTTTGAAAGATCCCCATGTCCTCCCCTCTGTCCACAAACGCCACTTTGATAAAAAAAACAGTTGAAGCTTTCCCTGTGTTCTTGACAGTACGCCTCACTCAGAGAGGCATAGAGGCAGAATTCATGATTACAGTTGCCTATTTTTACTTAAATCTTCTTGTCAAAGATTTATCACAAAGAGGCCACACATCAACCTCATCTTTTTTGGGGTGGGATACTGCGGATGGGGTCATATCAAGATATCAAAGGACTATAAACGCTCCTCTATACCCCAGATTATAATTTTGTTCAGTGAGAAACGAGATTGGCTTGTCATTCCTAGCCCTCGACGAGAAGCATCAGCGTGTTTCTTGCCTTGACGTTATCAGGGCAAAGTTTGTTGCCCTCCAAAGGTATACAGACGCATCCACCCAAAACTGTACTCTCTGTACCTTTCTCCCCCGGAAAGTCTGTCGCTCTTCTGTACTTCTGTGGCGTCAGCAGACGCTTGCATAAGCATCTTTCCGTATACACAGCAGAGCTCGACTGGAAGCGATTTTCGGCAACCAGGAGGAACAAATCAGGCGAGTTTTGACATCTCCCCCCGTCATCAGCCATCAGACTCTCTGACAAGGCTCCCACTCAGCCTCACTGAGCAGAGGTGTGATGCGCCGCCGAGTATTGATTTGCGCTCTGAGAAAGGAGAGACAGAAATATATGTGGGTCAAAAGGAACATGCCAAGACTGGCAGGGATTCACCCCGCTGAGCCGATTTGTTCCTGATTCCTTGGCCAACAATAATTGTTGATACTGGCAGCGGGGGCATTTTGACATGCCCAGACATGTCGGCCCGATCAAGCTTGCCTTGCCCTCGCGAAACCCCCACAAACAGCCAGTGTATGAAGGTGTTGTAGCATGTCAGAGAGTGGGTAGATCAACTCCTGACGATGATGGGGTTGGATTTCTGGACAACAGACATCTAGCCTATCCCTGTCATACCTGAAGTCTGAAATACAGTCAGGTTCATAATTGTTGGCTTGATAAAGATTAGCAAAAAATACTGATATTTTCAAAGAAATGGGAAAACTGTATTATTTTATCCTTATTTTTATTTATTTATTTATTTCACCTTTATTTAACCAGGTAGGCAAGTTGAGAACAAGTTCTCATTTACAAATGCGACCTGGCCAAGATAAAGCAAAGCAGTTCGACACATACAACAACACAGAGTTACACATGGAGTAAAACAAACATACAGTCAATAGTACAGTAGAAAAAATAAGTCTATATACAATGTGAGCAAATGAGGTGAGATAAGGGAGGTAAAGGCAAAAAAAAAGGCCATGATGTCAAAGTAAATACAATATAGCAAGTAAAACACTGGAATGGTAGATTTGCAGTGGAAGAATGTGCAAAGTAGAGATAGAAATAATGGGGTGCAAAGGAGCAAAATACATAAATATAGTAGGGAAAGAGGGAGTTGTTTGGGCTAAATTATAGATGGGCTATGTACAGGTGCAGTAATCTGTGAGCTGCTCTGACAGCTGGTGCTTAAAGCTAGTGAGGGAGATAAGTGTTTCCAGTTTCAGAGATTTGTGTAGTTCGTTCCAGTCATTGGCAGCAGAGAACTGGAAGGAGAGGCGGCCAAAGGAAGAATTGGTTTTGGGGGTGACCAGAGAGATATACCTGCTGGAGCGCGAGCTACAGGTGGGTGCTGCTATGGTGACCAGTGAGCTGAGATAAGGGGAGACTTTACCTAGCAGTGTCTTGTAGATGAGCTAAAGCCAGTGGGTCTGGCGACGAGTATTAAGCGAGGGCCAGCCAACGAGAGTGTACAGGTCACAGTGGTGGGTAGTATATGTGGCTTTGGTGACAAAACGGATGGCACTGTGATAGACTGCATCCAATTTATCGAGTAGGGTATTGGAGGCTATTTTGTAAATTACATTGCCAAAGTTGAGGATCGGTAGGATGGTCAGTTTTACGAGGGTATGTTTGGCAGCATGAGAGAAGGTTGCTTTGTTGTGAAATAGGAAGCCAATTCTAGATTTAACTTTGGATTGGAGATGTTTGATGTGAGTCTGGAAGGAGAGTTTACAGTCTAACCAGACACCTAGGTATTTGTAGTTGTCCACATATTCTAAGTCACTTATACAGAGAAATAGATTTTTAGTGGTATAAAGTACTACTTAGGTAGTGTTTTCGGTCTGTACTTTACTATTTATATGTTTGGCTACTTTTACTCCATACATTTTCCCTGACACTCAAAGTACTCGTTACATTTTAACAGGAAAATGGTCCAATTCACACACTTATCAAGAGAACATCCCTGGTGATCCCTACTGCCTCTGATCTAGTGAACTCACTAACCTATGTCTGAGTGTTGGAGTGTTCCCCTGGCTATCCGTCATTTAAAAAAATAAAATACAATTATGCTGTCTGGTTTGCTTAATATAAGGAACTTGAAATGATTTAGACTTTTACTTTTGATACTTAAGTATATTTAAAACCAAGTACTTTGACTTTTACTCAAGTAGTATTTTACTGGGTGACTTTTACTTTTACTTTTACATTTTCTATGAATGTATCTTTACTTTTACTTAGTATGACAATTTAGTACTTTTTCCACTACTGGAGATTTTGTTGAACAAGTAATAAAAAAAAGATGTGGGTCAAAATGATTAGCACCCCTATTTTCAATACTATAGCACCCTCCCCTTGCAAGGATAACTAACTGAGCCTTTTTCTAAAATGGTGTATGAGTTAGAGAACAGTGGGAGGGTTCTTAGCCCATTCATCCATACAGAACCTTTCAATGTCCTTGATATCCTTCATATGCACTTATGGACTGTCCTCTTCAATTAAAACCACAGATTTTCAATAGGGTCCAGAGGCTGAGATGGCCATTGCAAAATGTAGATTTTGTGGTCAATTAGTGTTACGACTTCTGCCGAAGTCGTTGCCTCTCCTTGTTCGGGCGGTGCTCAGCGGTCGACGTCACCGGTCTTCTAGCCGTCATTGATCCCATTTTCATTTTCCATTGGTTTTGGCTTGTCTTCCCACACACCTGTTTTCAATCCCATTCATTACCTGTTGTGTATTTAACCCTCTGTTTCCCCTCATTTCTTTGTCAGAGATTGTTTATTGTCAGCGTTGTGTTTGTTGTATAGGTGTGCGACGGGTCCTCGTACCCACGTTTGTTAATATTCTGTTCTTATTAGTGTTATGGAGCATGTTAACGTGGACATTCATTAAAAGACTCCGTTTGACTCTCCTGCGCCTGACTTCCCTGCCACCTATACACACGACTCTGACAATTAGGTTGGGGCTATTGTTTTGCTGGAAGATCCACTTGCGGCCAAGTGTCAGCCTCCTGGCAGAGGAAACCAGGTTTTGGCAAAAAAAGTCCTGGTAGCCTACTTGGTAATGTTCATGGTTCAATTAACCTTAACAAGGGCCCCAGGACCAGTGGAAGCAAAATAGCCCCATAACATGAAAGATCCCCCACCCTATTTCAGGTATGAATGGAGTACCTAATTTTCTGCATATGTTGTTCAATGCCAAACCCACCACTGGTGTGCATGGCTAAACAGCTCTATTTCAGGTCATCTGACCACAGCCCCGGTTCCAATCCAAGTGCCAGTGCCGTTTATCCCGGCGCTGCTATCTATGGTCAGATGAACTGAAAATAGAGCTCTTTGGCCAGGAGGCTGACACTTGGCAGCAATGATCCAGCAAGACAATAACATAGGGATGCAACGATTCACCGATACTCATCGGTGCAGGATCAAATGTTTAAGATATGAGTGCATCAGTCTGTGGGAGCCCAAACCAATCCAAATTAAGAATGCATCTGTCAGAAAACTGATTCAAAACGTATTAATCGGTTCTCTAATATTGTTTTTCTCTTTGTATTATTTCTGAAAACAACTCATCTGTTGACTGAATGAATGTGTCCTCTCCTTCAGTTCAAACTTTTAATCATGTAACTGCCTATGACTGTCGGATAACTGTGTGCAAGACACAGATGCTCCCGCCAACGAGAGGTCGGCCTATCCCTGGTCTTGTAATATGCAATTCATCTGGCACCTTCAGCATTCAGATGCTTGTAAAATGGCTTTCACAATTTCAAATCATAGAATTTATTAGTTCAGTGACAACCAATGTAATTTCCTGGGTCATTGTTACTAAATGCACTGTAGAACATGGTGTTTTACCAGAGTTGTATAGCCTACTAGAGTGGACCCAACTTGTATCCAACTGCTGATTGGGGTTTTCAATCATTCAGATTTTATTTAGATTGTTCAGGTTCACCATAATAAATAGTTTTGGTAGTTTTGCTTTAAAGAGTCAGTGTATTTGGTCATTGTTACATGAGCAATTTCATAAAGGACAACAGTCATTTTTGCATTCATTGCTCAGGGCAGTAGAAGCTCTCTGTCAAATTTCAAATGGTCTAAACCATTTGCTTTCGAGACGGGTAAAATCCCAAACTGCATTATATTAATTGTCTAAATGCCGTGCTAATTTCTAGACATATATATTGACATAGTTTGACATAGTACTAGCTCAAAACATTTTCAATCTGCAAAAATGAAATCAGTGGGTGATTAATGAGTTCAGATAAGTGGGGGGACAAAAACCATACATTTGCCACACCCCTAATCTGATAGTGAGGTGGTAGATGCTCAGTCTGCCCAAGGGCTCAACTCAGGTGCCGAATCATTTCAAACAAAAAAATATTGTTACTGTATCGGAGCCCATGCATCAAGACGCGTAGCGAATCGTTAATGAAAGGAGAGATGCACATCCCTACAATAGCTCCAAGCACTAATCAAAATCCACAAAGAAATGGTTAATTGACCACAAAATCAAACATTTTCAATCTACAGACTTCATCCCCATTGAAAACATATGGTTTGAGTTGAAGAGGGTAGTTCATATGAGCAGACGAATAGCATCTCTGTAGTCACGGTTCGTTGTTAGTTCATTGTTTATTTGTTTTTGTCTTTACTTAGTTTCACTTTCTAATAAATAATGTGGAACTCAACATCCGCTGCGCCTTGGTCCAACATTTATTCTATCGAACGTGACAGATATCAAGGATCTGGAAAAATGATTTATATAGGAATGGTCTAAAATCACTCTCAACGTGTTCTCCAATCGCATAAAACATTTTAGAAAAAGGCTCAGTGTCGTATCCTCACAAGGTGAGGAGGTACTGAAAGGTATTGAAAACAGTGGTGTCAATCATTTTGAGCCCTATCCTTTTCATTACTTAAACAAAATCTCTTTCTCTGAGCAATTGTATTAGTATAAAATAATATTGACCGTACAATATATACTAAACAGAAATATAAACGTAACATGCAATTTCATGCAAATTCGTAACATAACAATTTCAATGATTTTACGGAGCTACAGTTCGTTCATATGAGGAAATCAGTCAATTGAAATCAATTCATTAGGCCCTGACCTATGGATTTCACATGACTGGGAATATATACAGTGCCTTCGGGAAAGTATTCAGACCTCTTGACTTTTTCCACAATCTTTTAGGCTGCAGCCTTATTCTAAAATTGATTAAATAGTTTTTTTTCCTTTTATCAATCTACAAACAATACCCCATAATGACAAAGCAAAAACTGTTTTTTTAGAAATGTTTGATAATTTATTACAAATAAAAAATTAAATTTACATAAGTATTCAGACCCTTTACTCACTACTTTGTTGAAGCACCTTTGGCATTGATTACAGCCTTGAGTCTTCTTGGGTATGACGCTACAAGCTTGCCACACCTGTACTTGGGCAGTTTCTCCCATTCATCTCTGCATATCCTCTCAAGCTCTGTCAGGTTGGTTTGGGACCGTTGCTGCACAGCTATTTTCAGGACTCTCCAGTAGTGGTTTGATTGGGTTAAATTCTGGGCTCTGGCTGGGCCACTCAAGGATATTTAAAGTATTTTCCCGAAGCCACCCCTGCGTTGTCTTGGCTGTGTGCTTAGGGTCGTGGTCCTGTTGGAATGTGAACCTTCGCCCCAGTCTGAGGTCCTGAGAGCTCTGGAGCAGGTTTTCATCAAGGATCTCTCTGTATTTTGCTCCGTTCATCTTCGCCTCTATCCTGACTAGTATCCCAGTCCCTGCCGCTAAAAACATCTCCACAGCATGATGCTTCCACCACCATGCTTCACTGTCGGGATGGTGCCAGGTTTCCTCCAGAGGTGAAGCTTGGCATTCAGGCCAAAGAGTTCAATATTGGTTTCATCAGACCAGAGTATCTTGTTTCTCATGGTCTGGGAGTCTTTAGGTGCCTTTTGGCGAACTCCAAGTGGGCTGTCATGTCCTTTTACTGAGGAGTGGCTTCCGTCTGGTCACTCTACAATAAAGGCCTGATTGTTGGAGTGCTGCAGAGGTGGTTGTCCTTCTGGAAGGTTCTCTGATATCCACAGATGAACTTTGGAGCTCTGTCAGAGTGACCATCAGGTTCTTGGTCACCTCCTTGATCAAGGCCCTTCTCCCCTGATTGCCCAGTTTGGCCGAGCGGCCAGCTCTAGGAAGAGTCTTAGTGGATCCAATCTTCTTCCATTTAATAGTGATGGAGGCCACTGTGTTCTTGGGGACCTCAATGCTGCAGACATTTTCTGGTACCCTTCCCCAGATCTGTGCCTCGACACAAACCTGTCTTGGAGCTCTACGGGCAATTCCTTCGTCCTCATGGCTCGATTTTTGTTCCGACATGCACTGTCAACTGTGGGACCTTATATAGACAGGTATGTGTCTTTCCAAATCATGTCCAATCATTGGACTCCAATCAAGTAGAAAACATCTCAAGGATGATCAATGGAAACAGAATGCACCGTAGCTCAATTTCGAGTCTCATAGCAAAGGGTTTGAATACTTATGTAAATAAGGTATTTTTGTTTTTTATTTTTTATTCATTTTGCAAAAAATTCAAAAAAACTGTTTTCACTTTGTCATTATGGGGTATTGTGTTTAGATTGCTGAGGATTTCATTTAATCAATTTCAGAATAAGACTGCAACGTAGCAAAATGTGGAAAAAGTCTAGGGGTCTGAATACTTTCCAAAGGCACTGTATGTCCATCAGGATTTCCTAGGTTTCCTTTCCGAGGATGTAGGGCTTGCCAGATAGTGACACTAAATTGAGTCAGTGTAGCCTACTGAATTGCTTCAGGGATAGAGACGTTTATTTGGCTCCCCAATTTGCATTTGTAGATTATCTGCAAATAAATTATGAAAACATTTTAAGAAGATGGTGAATCATCACTGCAGGAACAATAGCTAGTGGAGAGTCTCATCCTGGTCCAAATATGATAATTAGGGCACAGAATCCAGGCATTAAAATGGAATTTGACCATTTTCAAAAATGTATTGACCTTATTTAGGGAATCAACTAAATGTATAAAAACATTTATTGATTAGCCAAAGTGTATCATAAGACATGAACACAATGCATCAGTGATTTGTATCTCCTGCAACTTTCTGAAGAGTCAATGAAAATGCCCCTATCTGTGTGTGGGTGTGCTTGTCTATCACTTTGTGTAGCCGTTAGCGATGATGCTAATGAGAACAGTCTTCTGGTAAATGGGAAGGCTTTCCCAAAAACCTTCTCAATTTAATGTTATCCACAAAGTAGCCTATGCCAACCTGGAATAATTATTATTTTCATCAATCCACTGGGTAATTGTTTTGAAAACTGTAGCATCACATGTGCACTACAAAACCACTGTTAAACAACAGCTGCTTGCAAGGTGCACACCAATTAAAGAGTAACTACACCCAAAAATAAATAATCCTCAGATTTTTTTCCAGACCTCAAAAGTGGTCTCCTGATGTGGTTAAAGCATTGTTGTGGACTTACAATATCCAAATGTGTTGGTTTAAAAAAAAAAAAAAACGGTGATTTTGAGAGCAAGACCTACACAAAAACGGTGACAAACTGTAACAAGGCAAAAGAAAACGGTGAAAACAGAATTTGGGAAAGAACAGAATCAGGCAAAAAATAAAACACATTTTATAAGGCTCTACCTAATGATATTGTTTTATGAATTAAACTAATGTAAAATAATAAAGATATGCTGTACTTAGTTCCTTCAGAAAGTATTCACACCCTTTTCCTTTTTCCATATTTTGTTGTTACAAAGTGGGATTTTTTTGTCAACGATCTACACAAAATACTCTGTCAAAGTAGAAGAACAATTCTAGCATTTGTAAAAAAAATAATATATGAAAAATAAAACACTAATAAAAATCTTGATTAGATAAATATTCAACCCCTGAGTCAATATGTGTCCAAATCAACTTTGGCAGCGATTACAGCTGTGAGTCTTTCTGGGTAAGTCTCTAAGAGCACATCTGGATTGTACAATATTTGCACATTGTTCTTTTCCAAATTCTTCAAGCTCTGTCTATTTGGTTGTTGATCTTTGCTAGACAGCCATTTTTAAGTCTTGCCATAGATTTTAAAGCTGATTTATGTCAAAACTGTAACTAATGACAAAACCGTAACTAGGCCACTCAGGAACATTCAATGTTGTCTTGTCCTGCTGAAAGGTGAATTAGTCTCCCAGTGTCTGCTGGGAAGAAGAATGAAGCATGAAGCTGTGTGTTGCTGTATTCCATTTTTTTTTTTTTTTTTTTAACTCCCTAGTCCTTGCCGATGACAAGCATACCCATAACATGATGCATCCACCAATATGAAACGTGGTACTCAGTGATGTTGTGTTAGATTTTCCCCAAACATAACGCTTTGTATTTCATTTCTTTGCCACATTACTTGCAGTATTACTTTAGTGCCTTATTGCAAATAGGATGCATATTTTGGAATATTTTGTATTATGTACAGGATTCACAGAATCTTCGTAGGGAATCAACTAAATGTATTGAAAATGTATGAATTTGCCTACTTTTGTCATAGAGTCACTGATACATTGTTCATGGCTTATTTGCTGCAGCTTTCTGAAGAGGCAAAGAGATTTCCCCTGTGGAATTTAAGGGTAACTACACTCAAAAATCAAACCCTTGTACCTAACAACATCCTAGCAATGCTGCCTTGTCCGGTTCTCTGTCAGTATTACCCAATATTACCTAGGGCCGGGATGACACCAGTATTGCAAAAAAAAAATCCATGCCACAAAAATGGAAACAACGAAGGACACCAAACTCTTTAGTCCTTTCAAATCAGCTGTATGTAATATTGTGTGCTATAGCTTGGGAAATACATAAATGTGACTCTGGATGACAACATAATGATGTTTGTTTCCAACATTTGGGCTGTTTTCCTAAAGAAGTTAAATCCGCTTCTTGTTTTGTTTCCTTGCCACAATACTAATGAGTATTGTGATGATGGTATCGACCCGGCCTTAATATTAGTGAGCTGTAGCCACTAGCACAAGATTTCTGGTATTAACTACATCTACAGTAACCAAGACATATTTTCAGACCACACATAGAGACAGAAACACGCATTCAGACAGACATCCGGCACACATGCAATGCTAATGTTTAATATAAGTGTAAGTAGTGTAATTTTTCGATACTACAAAATGAAAAACGTCTCAGTACTAGAATATTGTTATTTCTGGTTCTTCTATCAAATGTCTCATGTTTGGAAATCAACTAAATGTGTTTTTTATTTTTTTATTTATCCGTTATTTTACCAGGTAAGTTGCCTGAGAACACGTTCTCATTTGCAGCAACGACCTGGGGAATAGTTACAGGGGAGAGGAGGGGGATGAATGAGCCAATTGTAAACCGGGGATTATTAGGTGACCGTGATGGTTTGAGGGTCAGATTGGGAATTTAGCCAGGACACCGGGGATAACACCCCTACTCTTACGATAAGTACCATGGGATCTTTAATGACCTCAGAGAGTCAGGACACCCGTTTAACGTCCCATCTGAAAGACGGCACACTACACAGTGCAGTGCCCTGTGTCATTGGAATATATTTATTTTTTTAGACCAGAGGAAAGAGTGCCTCCTACTGGCCCTCCAACACCACTTCCAGCAACATCTGGTCTCCCATCCAGGAACTGACCAGGACCAACCCTGCTTATTTTCAGAATCAAGCCAGCAGTGGTATGCAGGTATTGAACTTATTAGAAAATGAATTGATTTGCCCAAGTTTAGCCTAGCATAAGACATGAACAGAATGCATCAGTGATTCGCAACTTTCTGAAAAGGCAACGGCACGGGATTGGCCCTGTCTGTGTGTCTGGTGTGCGTATCTCTATCACTAATGATAACTGTCTTTGTGTAGATGGAAAGGCTTTTCCAAAAACCTTCTTAATTAAAAGTTAACTATAAAGTAGCCTGGCAGAATCATGATTTTTTGCATCAATCCAGTGGCCATTTTGTTTTGCAAACTCCCTCACGTGCACTACAGAAACACTGCTACGCAAACAGTGCTAATTGCATGTCCACTTAAATGAACACTAATTAGATTTTTCCCAGACCTCAAATGTGGTCCCCTGGTTAAAAGTTGGATTCCTCAGTAGGGGGAAACTGGTCGCCCCACTACCGTTGTTAATGTTTTTGTTGCTGAGCTGTGGAGCGTCACGCAGCATGGTAAACAATATTGCAGTATATATTGTGTGTAATGATGTTTGAGGGGAAAATAAGTGTTCATTGTTTGCAGTAACTTCTTTGTTATCGTAATATCGCAAATGAAGGATTCCAGCTTTAAGCATTATTGTGGAGTTATTTTAAATTAAAAAGTGTGATTTTGAAAGCAAAAAACCCCCCCACAGACAATTAAAATCAAATCAATTTTGTCCTCCACGCTTTCTTGTATTTGCAGTTTAATTTTGGTGTAAAGTTTTGGTGCTGAGCGTCTCGATACTAAACCTTGTATCGATATCAAAGTAAAAATTCTGATATCGTGACAACAATAAACGTAGGCTCATGTTGCAATAGGCTCTACAACATACGCACATAGAGAGAATGCTGAAGAACAAGGCCTCTGGTGTAAGGGGGTCTTGTGACATACATACTCACCCATCCCACACATGTGCAGTATATTATATTAACCATGAGGAATCCCTTGGTGTCTTGACAGGAGTGATCTCTTCCAGCTGTCTCTCTGAGCTCAATCTGCTCTCTCCAAGCACGTCTTAGCCTCGGTAGGAACCTCCCTAATCCCCGCCTTGCTAGGGGCGGAGCTACAGCAGTGCGTGAGGACCGCCGGGAAATCAGCTATTTAAAACCCCATAAAAATATGTTCATGTAGGCCATGTTTATGGTGACTTTAATTTGCAGACTGTCGGCCACACTTGATACACTAAACTTTTGCCTGTTGGTAGACACGCCATAATGTCTCTTTTTTTAGTAGAGTGTTCAAGTAGAGGAGTTGTAATGCCTTCCTCGACGCGATTGGTCAGAAACCGCGACGAACATAACACGTGATGCAGCATCCTTTGTACGAGCATGTGGGAGGCCAGCAGACCAGTCTTGCCGTTCGGCTAATACTAAATTCTCCAGACCTCCAAAGGAGTGGCGTGACAATAACGTTATGTGGAGGTATGGCTACGCGAGACTAAGCAGGTCTCAACAGACACACACACACACACACACACACGGTCCCTGTAGCCACTCTGACACTGACGACCCACAGAGTGTTTGTGTGTGTTTGTATGTATGGAAGCGTATTTGTGTGTGGAAAGTGAGGCAACACAGGTTTAATTCCTGTCAATTAGTCATAGCTGAACTCCCTGGCCCCCTGAGGTGCACTGGGGGAGGGCCGGACAAACAGTGTGTCTGCAGGTCCTGAAATAACGAGCTGACCTGAGGGAAGCCTCCCAGCCGCTGTGTGTGTGTGCACGTTTTTCTGTATGTGTATGCATGTGTGTATTTGTGTGTGCACGTTTGTCTCTGTGTGTGTGTATGCGCTTGTGTGTTTTCTCGTATGCGTGTTTGCGCATATGCATGAGTGTGTGTTTGAGAGTGAAAAGGGGAGAGGGAGTGAGAGAAGCGAGATCAGAAATCGACAGTATAATATATTTACATGACTGGAGTCAGTGATTTCACTGAGGAGCTCCTTCTAAAGTGGTGACAGACATTCTCCATCATGCTGTCAGTCAGAAACATTTATGACACTAAATATACTAAAGCATGTGGACCCCCCTTCAAATTAGTGGAATCAGCTATTTCAGCCACACCCGTTACTGACAGGGGTATAAAATCAAGCACACAGCCATTCAATCTCATGGACAAACATTGGCAGTAGAATGGCTTACTGAAAGGCTCAACGAAATGTACACTGGTCAAAAAAATAAAGGGAACACTTAAACAGCACAATGTAACTCCAAGTCAATCACACTTCTGTGAAATCAAACTGTCCACTTAGGAAGCAACACTGATTGACAATACATTTCACATGCTGTTGTGTAAATGAAATAGACAACAGGTGGAAATTATAGGCAATTAGCAAGACACCCCCAATAAAGGAGTGGTTCTGCAGGTGTTGACCACAGACAACTTCTCAGTTCCTATGCTTCCTGGCTGATGTTTTGGTCACTTTTGAATGCTGGCGGTGCTTTCACTCTAGTGGTAGCATGAGGCAGAGGAAAGAGTGCCTCCTACTGGCCCTCCAACATCCCTTCCAGCAGCATCTGGTCTCCCATCAAGGGACTGACCAGGACCAACCCTGCTTAGCTTCAGAAGCAAGCCAGCAGTGGCATGCAGGGTGGTATGCTGCTGGCGGACACCATGAGAACGCTACCTGCCCCAATGTATAGTGCCAACTAGAAAGTTTGGTGAAGGTGGAATAGTGGTCTGGGGCTGTTTTTCATGGTTCGGACTAGGCCCCTTAGTTCCAGTGAAGGGAAATCTTAATGCTACAGCATACAATGACATTCTAGACTATTCTCAGCTTCCAACTTTGTTTGGGAAGGCCCTTACCTGTTTCAACATGACAATGACTCTGTGCACAAAGCGAGGTCCATAAAGAAATGGTTTGTTGAGATTGGTGTGGAAGAACTTGGCCTGCACAGAGCCCTGACCTCAACCCCATCGAACACCTTTGTGATGAATTGGAATGCCGACTGCTAGCCAGGTCTAATCGCCCAACCTCAGTGCCTGACCTCACTAATGCTCTTGTGGCTGAATGGAAGCAAGTCCCTGCAGCAATGTTCTAGTGGAAAGCTTTCCCAGAAGAGTGGAGGCTATTATATAAGCAACGGGGGGACCAACTCCATATTGATGTTTGACAAGCAGGTGTTCACATATTTTTGGTCATGTGGTGTATTTCCGTATTCGCAGTACAATTGTGTCTATATTCACATGCCAGTGATGCAGTATTGAAATTGAAATTCCCCTCAACCCCTCGCTTGGCTGCTCCCCTTCCCTCTCACACTTCCCTTTTAATCTTCACATCTCTCCATCCTCCTCTCCTCCACCCCTCCCTTTCTCGTCATCTCCTATTCTCGACTGTGGCCCTCAGGGCTTGTCTGCCCTGGGCAGGGTTTAAAGGCCCAATGCAGCCGTTTTTATCTCTATCAAATCATTTGGGTAACAATTAAGTACCTTACTGTTATTTTTAACAAATTAAATGGTGGTCAAAAATAAACAATAATAGGTTGTTAACAAAGAGCAGTTTTTCAAGAAAGAATTGACCTCGGACTGTCTGGGATCTGAGTGAGGGATGAATTGGACGAGCGTGATGGGAGGGATATGTACCCTGAACTAGCTGTTGTCTATGAACTTATTCCTTATTCCGCCAGACAGAAACGTCTCTTTACAAATGGCTCTTAATTAATAAAACGGCATTATCGTTTAAAAAAGGTCACTATTATTCTAACCTTATAGTGTGGAAATGTATATAAAACACAGGAAAATCACTTTTTTGACTGCACTGTTTTTTTTTTTTAATGATGGTTTCACCATAGGCAGATGGAGTTGTTGGGGGAAAATGGGCTGGATTATAGTGCTGGTGGCTCTTCTACACTGGATAAAAGGGATCTTCCCTCTCCTCTGTTTTCTTTTAGATTATTTTCTATTTATTTCCTCCTCTTGCGCCATAGATAAGTGTTGATACAGTGCTTGATACAGTGCTTGATACAGTGTATGATACAGTGCATGATACAGTGCATTATACAGTGCTTGATACAGTGCATGATACAGTGTATGATACAGTGCATGATACAGTGTATGATACATTGCATGATACAGTGCTTGATACAGTGCATGATGCAGTGCTTCAAATCAAATCAAATCAAATGTATTTGTCACATACACATGGTTAGCAGACGTTAATGCGAGTGTAGCGAAATGCTTGTGCTTCTAGTTCCGACAATGCAGTAATAACCAACGATTAATCTAACTAACAATTCCAAAACTACTACCTTATACACACAATTGTAAAGGGATAAAGAATAAAGCATATGTACATGAAGATATATGAATGAGTGATGGTACACAACGGCATAGGCAAGATGCAGTAGATGGTATCGAGTACAGTATATACATATGAGATGAGTAATGTAGGGTATGTAAACAAAGTGCCATCGTTTAAAGTGGCTAGTGATACATGTATTACATAAAGATGCAGTAGATGAAACAGAATACAGTATGTACGTATACATATGAGATGAATAATGTAGGGTATGTAAAATTATATTAAGTAGCATTGTTTAAAGTGGCTAGTGATATATTTTACATCAATTCCCATCAATTCCCATTATTAAAGTGGCTGGAGTTGAGTCAGTGTGTTGGCAGCAGCCACTCAATGTTAGTGGTGGCTGTTTAACAGTCTGATGGCCTTGAGATAGAAGCTGTTTTTCAGTCTCTTGGTCCCAGATCTGATGCACCTGTACTGACCTCACCTTCTGGATGGTGGCTCGGGTGGTTGTTGTCCTTGATGATCTTTATGGCCTTCCTGTGACATCGGGTGGTGTAGGTGTCCTGGAGGGCAGGTAGTTTGCCCCCGGTGATGCGTTGTGCAGACCTCACTACCCTCTGGAGAGCCTTACGGTTGTGGGCGGAGCAGTTGCCGTACCAGGCGGTGATACAGCCCGACAGGATGCTCTCGATTGTGCATCTGTAGAAGTTTGTGAGTGCTTTTGGTGACAGACAAGCCAAATTTCTTCAGCCTCCTGAGGTTGAAGAGGCGCTGCTGCGCCTTCTTCACAATGCTGTCTGTGTGGGTGGACCAATTCAGTTTGTCTGTGATGTGTACGCCGAGGAACTTCAAACTTACTACCCTCTCCACTACTGTCCCATCGATGTGGATATGGGGGTGTTCCCTCTGCTGTTTCCTGAAGTCCACAGTGCTTGATACAGTGCATGATACAGTGCATGATACAGTGCTGGATACAGGGCTTGATACAGTGCTTGATACTGTGCATGATACAGTGCATGATACATTGCATGATACAGTGCATGATACAGTGCTTGATACAGGGCTGCTTGATACAGTGCTTGATACAGTGCTTGATACAGTGCTGGATACAGTGCTTGATACAGTGCTGGATACAGGGCTGCTTGATACAGTGCTTGATACAGTGCTTGATACAGTGCTGGATACAGTGCTTGATACAGGGCTGCTTGATACAGTGCTTGATACAGTGCTGGATACAGTGCTTGATACAGTGCTGGATACAGTGCTGGATACAGTGCTTGATACAGTGCTTGATACAGTTCTTGATACAGTGCTTGATACAGTGCTGGATACAGTGCTTGATACAGGGCTGCTTGATACAGTGCTTGATACAGTGCTTGATACAGTGCTGGATACAGTGCTTGATACAGTGCTGGATACAGGGCTGCTTGATACAGTGCTTGATACAGTGCTTGATACAGTGCTGGATACAGTGCTTGATACAGGGCTGCTTGATACAGTGCTTGATACAGTGCTGGATACAGTGCTTGATACAGTGCTGGATACAGTGCTGGATACAGTGCTTGATACAGTGCTTGATACAGTTCTTGATACAGTGCTTGATACAGTGCTGGATACAGTGCTTGATACAGTGCTGGATACAGTGCTTGATACAGTGCTTGATACAGTTCTTGATACAGTGATGGATACAGTGCTTGATACAGTGCTTGATACAGTGCATGATACAGTGTTGGATACAGGGCTGCTTGATACAGTGCTTGATACAGTGCTGGATACAGTGCTTGATACAGTGCATGATACAGTGCATGATACAGTGCTGGATACAGGGCTGCTTGATACAGTGCTTGATACAGTGCTGGATACAGTGCTGGATACAGGGTTGCTTGATACAGTGCTGGATACAGTGATTGATACAGTGCTTACAAACTGCTTGGCAGCAAGCAGCAAAATGTCAAACCAACTGAGAGCATAGTTCATCCAATCTGTGGGAGTCAATATTACCATTGTGTTTGAATCTTGTAGACAAGGCTATGGCATGACTGCTAATATTTCCTAAAAGTTTGTTGGTTTCAACTTGTGTGACAGTTTAGGATGATGAACTCAAAAATCTGAAGCAGGGACATTTTGTCGTTTCTCCTATACCAAGTGCCTCATGCCTTTCCAGTTGTGTAATTGTGCCGTCATTATGCAAATGTTGCACGTAGTCAACTGGTTAATTGCTGTCAGCGTTGTTGTGCCGTCTCAATCATCTTCTCTCGTCGATTTACACCTGATTTACTTCATACTCTTGTCAAAGCATATCATGATTTTACTATTTTGACTCTTCCCACAATAGCAGCCTCAAGTCCATTAAGTGAACACTAGTAATCTATTGGATTTCTAGATGATATCGTCCTCTCAAACCCATTTCAGCTCTCAAACTGTTTCAAATGCCATGGAGGCTCCAGCACAGCTCTGACGCAAAGCTTTGTCTTTGAAAGCCCGGAGGTCAAATTATACACACACACAAACCAGGATATAGATTTGTGTGGCTTCCTGAGGCTCTGTGACTTTTGTTACACTGGTTCATGCTGGTCCCCTTGCAAAAGATGATATGGAAGTGCTGCCTCTGTGAATGGCTTCTCACACACGCACACAGACACACACACACACAAACACACACACACAGACACGCATGCACACACACACACACACAGACAGACAGACATGAGAGAGATATGTCACAGAATAGAGTCTGACCTCATTCCCTCTCCTTCCTCCAATTTCCCATTCGTCTCACAGACACCATCAAAGAGGCTAAGAATCTTTGCAACATCTAGTAACAAGCTTAGCCCACCGATGTCACATGAAGAGAGCAAACGTTCATAAATGTCTACAGACCAGGGGTTCTATAAGCGAACATACACCAAATAATGCATGGGAGGTATGTACCGTATAAACCTCAAGCCTTTGTGGTTCTGTGGTTGGAAGTGTTTCTCTACTCTAACGCTCTGCTATTCAAGTTTTAATGAGAGGACAAACCTATGGGCACAGCACTCACAGCACTCACACACACACACGCTCTCTCACCGCCAGCCTTCTAACCCCCATCTGACTCTTGTGCACACACTCATACACACACACACACACTCTCTCACCGCCAGCCTTCTAACCCCCATCTCACTCTGCTTCACACACTCATACACACACACACACGCACACACACGCACACGCACACACACACACACACACACACACACACACACACTCTCACCGCCATCTTCTAACCCCCATCTCACTCTGCTGCACACACTCATGCACACACACACACACACACTCTCTCACCGCCAGCCTTCTAACCCCCATCTCACTCTGCTGCACACACTCACACACACATACACACACTCACACACACACACATACATACACACACACACACTCTCTCACCGCCAGCCTTCTAACCCCCATCTCACTCTGTTGCACACACACACACACACACACACACTTTCTCATTTGTAGATACATACACACACACACCCTCTCAAATTCACACATTTTCCCGACTCCCAGCACCAACTTAACGTAACAGACCCACCGAAGAACAATCTGCTTTAACTCGAAACCCCCTTACAAAAGTCACACCAGCAGCACAGGGGACACCTAAAATTGCCCCGAAATGGCAAAAATGGACCTCACATTCCCTCCATGTTGATATGTTAGCTGTTGTTTTTCACTGACGCTAAGGCCAACAACGGAAGGACGGGCAGTGTGTAATGTAATGGACCCAGAGATGAAGTTTAGACGGCTTTAGGTGGTGGGCGTGGCAGGGGGTGTGGCCAGGCAGTTGGCTCCATGGAGCTGTGAGAAAAGGTTACCGTTGTAAACCAAATGATATACTGCTAAATTCATTGTTTTGGGTATTTTAAATTCTCCCTGACTGTCTAGCTTTTAATTTGGTGATTGTTAGTTCCCAAATATTAATTTATTACAAATATATATAGGTCCATTAACTTTTCTACATACTTTATATCTGGTTATAGTCGGCAGTGAAAAAATGAAAGAAATCTCTTGAGCCAGGGTTTGGGGTGAAGCAGTGTGAATGTAATCGTGGTGTTGATCAGACTATTTATAAGAGAAAGATGTATCAATTATTGAAGCGTGTGTGTGTATACACACAGGAGTTCTCGTTGAAGAGAGAAGACTGGTACAAAGATGAATAATAAAGAGATGGAAGAGGGACAGAAGACGGGTACAAAGATGAATAATAAAGAGATGGGAGAGTGAGAGAAGACTGGTACAAAGATGAATATAATAAAGAGATGGGAGAGGGAGAGAAGACTGGTACAAAGATGAGTAATAAAGAGATGGGAGAGAGAGGGAAGACTGCTACAAAGATGAATAATAAAGAGATGGGAGAGGGAGAGAAGACTGGTACAAAGATGAGTAATAAAGAGATGGGAGAGGGAGGGAAGACTGCTACAAAGGTGAATAATAAAGAGATGGGACAGGGAGAGAAGACTGGTAGAGAGATGAATAATAAAGAGATGGGAGAGAAGACTGGTACAAAGATGAATAATAAAGAGATTGGAGAAGGAGAGATGACTGGTACAGAGATGAATAATAAATATATGGGAGAGGTAGAGAAGACTGGTACAAAGATGAATAGTAAAGAGATGGAAGAGGGAGAGAAGACTGATACAAAGATGAATAATAAAGAGATGGAATAGGGAGATAAGACTGGTACAAAGATGAATATAAAGAGATGGGAGAGGGAGAGAAGACTGGTAGAAAGATGAATATAATAAAGAGATGGGAGAGGGAGAGAAAACTGGTAGAGAGATGAATAATCAAGAGATGGGAGAGAAGACTGGTACAGAGATGAATAATAAAGAGATTGGAGAAGGAGAGATGACTGGTACAGAGATGAATAATAAATATATGGGAGAGGTAGAGAAGACTGGTACAAAGATGAATAGTAAAGAGATGGAAGAGGGAGAGAAGACTGATACAAAGATGAATAATAAAGAGATGGAATAGGGAGATAAGACTGGTAAAAAGATGAATATAATAAAGAGATGGGAGAGGGAGAGAAAACTGGTAGAGAGATGAATAATCAAGAGATGGGAGAGAAGACTGGTACAGAGATGAATAATAAAGAGATTGGAGAAGGAGAGATGACTGGTACAGAGATGAATAATAAAGAGATGGGAGCGGGAGAGAAGACTGGTAGAAAGATGAATATAATAAAGAGATGGGAGAGGGAGAGAAAACTGGTAGAGAGATGAATAATCAAGAGATGGGAGAGAAGACTGGTACAGAGATGAATAATAAAGAGATTGGAGAGAACACTGGTACAGAGATGAATAATAAAGAGATGGGAGAGAAGACTGGTGCAAAGATGAATAATGAAGAGATGGGAGAGGGAGAGAAGACTGGTACAGAGATGAATAATAAAGAGATGGGAGAGGGAGAGAAGACTGGTACAGAGATGAATAATAAAGAGATGGGAGAGAAGAGTGGTACAAAGATGAGTAATAAAGAGATGGGAGAGGGAGAGAAGACTGGGTCAAAGATGAGTAATAAAGAGATGGGAGAGGGAGAGAAGACTGATAAAAAGATGAATAATAAAGAGATGGAAGAGGGAGAGAAGACTGGAACAATGATGAATAATAAGGAGATGGGAGAGGGAGAGAAGACTGGTACAGAGATGAATAATAAAGAGATGGGAGAGGGAGAGAAGACTGGTACAGAGATGAATAATAAAGAGATGGGAGAGAAGACTGGTGCAAAGATGAATAATGAAGAGATGGGAGAGGGAGAGAAGACTGGTACAGAGATGAATAATAAAGAGATGGGAGAGGGAGAGAAGACTGGTACAGAGATGAATAATAAAGAGATGGGATAGAAGAGTGGTACAAAGATGAGTAATAAAGAGATGGGAGAGGGAGAGAAGACGGGGTCAAAGATGAGTAATAAAGATATGGAAGAGGGAGAGAAGACTGATACAAAGATGAATAATAAAGAGATGGAAGAGGGAGAGAAGACTGGTACAGAGATGAATAATCAAGATATGGGAGAGAAGACTGGTACAGAGATGAATAATAAAGAGATGGGAGAGAAGACTGGTACAGAGATGAATAATAAAGAGATGGGAGAGGAGACTGGTGCAAAGATGAATAATGAAGAGATGGGAGAGGGAGAGAAGACTGGTACAGAGATGAATAATAAAGAGATAGGAGAGGGAGAGAAGACTGGTACAGAGATGAATAATAAAGAGATGGGAGAGAAGACTGGTACAGAGATGAATAATAAAGATATGTGAGAGGGAGAGAAGACTGGTACAGAGATGAATAATAAAGAGATGGGAGAGGGAGAGAACTGGGTCAAAGATGAGTAATAAAGCGATGGGAGAGGGAGAGAAGACTGATACAAAGATGAAAAATAAAGAGATGGAAGAGGGAGAGAGGACTGCTACAAAGATGAATAATAAATAGATTGGAGAGGGAGAGAAGACTGGTGCGAAGATGTATATAATAAAGCGATGGGAGAGGGAGAGAAGACTGGTGCAAAGATGTATATAATAAAGAGATGGGAGAGGGAGAGAAGACTGGTACAAAGATTAATAATAAAGAGATGGAAGAGAAGACTGGTACAGAGATGAATAATAAAGAGATGGAAGAGAGAGAGAAGGCTGGTACAAAGATGAATAATAAAGAGATGGGAGAGGGAGAGAAGACTGGTACAAAGATGAATAATAAGGAGATGGGAGAGGGTGAGAAGACTGGTGCTAAGATGAATAATAAAGAGATGGAAGAGAAGACTGGTACAGAGATGAATAATAAAGAGATGGAAGAGAGAGAGAAGGCTGGTACAAAGATGAATAATAAAGAGATGGGAGAGGGAGAGAAGACTGGTACAAAGATTAATAATAAAGAGATTGGAGAGGGAGAGATGACTGGTACAGAGATTAATAATAAAGATATGGGAGAGGGAGAGAAGACTGGTATAAAGATGAATAGTAATGAGAAGGGAGAGGGAGAGAAGACTGGTACAGAGATTAATAATAAAGAGATGGGAGAGAAGACTGGTACAGAGATGAATAATAAAGAGTTGGGAGAGGGAGAGAAGACTGGGTCAAAGATGAGTAATAAAGAGATGGGAGAGGGAGAGAAGACTGATAAAAAGATGAATAATAAAGAGATGGAAGAGGGAGAGAAGACTGGAACAATGATGAATAATAAGGAGATGGGAGAGGGAGAGAAGACTGGTGCTAAGATGAATAATAAAGAGATGGAAGAGGGAGAGAAGACTGGTACAAAGATGAGTAATAAAGATATGGAAGAGGGAGAGAAGACTGATACAAAGATGAATAATAAAGAGATGGAAGAGGGAGAGAAAACTGGTACAGAGATGAATAATCAAGAGATGGGAGAGAAGACTGGTACAGAGATGAATAATAAAGAGATGGGAGAGAAGACTGGTACAGAGATGAATAATAAAGAGATGGGAGAGGAGACTGGTGCAAAGATGAATAATGAAGAGATGGGAGAGGTAGAGAAGACTGGTACAGAGATGAATAATAAAGAGATAGGAGAGGGAGAGAAGACTGGTACAGAGATGAATAATAAAGAGATGGGAGAGAAGACTGGTACAGAGATGAATAATAAAGGGATGTGAGAGGGAGAGAAGACTGGTACAGAGATGAATAATAAAGAGATGGGAGAGGGAGAGAACTGGGTCAAAGATGAGTAATAAAGCGATGGGAGAGGGAGAGAAGACTGATACAAAGATGAAAAATAAAGAGATGGAAGAGGGAGAGAGGACTGCTACAAAGATGAATAATAAATAGATGGGAGAGGGAGAGAAGACTGGTGCAAAGATGTATATAATAAAGCGATGGGAGACGGAGAGAAGACTGGTGCAAAGATGTATATAATAAAGAGATGGGAGAGGGAGAGAAGACTGATACAAAGATTAATAATAAAGAGATGGAAGAGGAAGAGAAGACTGGTACAAAGATGAATAATAAGGAGATGGGAGAGGGTGAGAAGACTGGTACAAAGATTAATAATAAAGAGATTGGAGAGGGAGAGATGACTGGTACAGAGATTAATAATAAAGATATGGGAGAGGGAGAGAAGACTGGTACAGAGATTAATAATAAAGATATGGGAGAGGGAGAGAAGACTGGTATAAAGATGAATAGTAATGAGAAGGGAGAGGGAGAGAAGACTGGTACAGAGATGAATAATCAAGAGATGGGAGAGAAGACTGGTACAGAGATGAATAATAAAGAGTTGGGAGAGGGAGAGAAGACTGGGTCAAAGATGAGTAATAAAGAGATGGGAGATGGAGAGAAGACTGGTACAAAGATGAGTAATAAAGAGATGGAAGAGGGAGAGAACACTGATACAAAGATTAATAATAAAGAGATGGAAGAGGGAGAGAAGACTGGTACAAAGATGAATGATAAAGAGATGGGAGAGAAGACTGGTGCAAAGATTAATATAATAAAGAGATGGGAGAGGGAGAGAAGACTGGTAGAGAGATGAATAATAAAGAGATGGGAGAGAACACTGGTACAAAGATGAGTAATAAAGAGATGTGAGAGGGAGAAAAGACTGGTACAGAGATGAATAATAAAGAGATGGGAGAGAAGACTGGTACAAAGATGAGTAATAAAGAGATGGGAGAGGGAGAGAACTGGGTCAAAGATGAGTAATAAAGCGATGGGAGAGGGAGAGAAGACTGATACAAAGATGAAAAATAAAGAGATGGAAGAGGGAGAGAAGACTGCTACAAAGATGAATAATAAATAGATGGGAGAGGAAGAGAAGACTGGTGCAAAGATGTATATAATAAAGAGATGGGAGAGGGAGAGAAGACTGATACAAAGATTAATAATAAAGAGATGGAAGAGGGAGAGAAGACTGGTACAAAGATGAATAATAAGGAGATGGGAGTGGGTGAGAAGACTGGTGCTAAGATGAATATAATAAAGAGATGGGAGAGGGAGAGAAGACTGGTACAAAGATGAATAATAAAGAGATGGAAGAGAGAGAGAGAAGCCTGATACAAAGATGAATAATAAAGAGATGGGAGAGGGAGAGAAGACTGGTATAAAGATGAATAATAAAGAGATGGGAGATGGAGAGAAGACTGGTACAAAGATGAATAATACAGAGATGGGAGAGGGACAGAAGACTGGTATAATGAATAGTAATGAGACGGGAGAGGGAGAGAAAACTGGTACAGAGATGAATAATAAAGAGATGGGAGAAAAGACTGGTACAGAGATGAATAATAAAGAGGTGGGAGAGGGAGAGAAGACTGGGTCAAAGATGAGTAATAAAGAGATGGGAGAGGGAGAGAAGACTGGTACAAAGATGAGTAGTAAAGAGATGGGAGAGGGAGGGAAGACTGCTACAAAGATAATAATAAAGAGATGGGAGAGGGAGAGAAGACTGGTACAAAGATGAATAATAAAGAGATGGGAGAGGGAGAGAAGACTGGTACAGAGATGAATATTAAAGAGATGGGAGAGAAGACTGGTACAGAGATGAGTAGTAAAGAGATGGGAGAGGGAGGGAAGACTGCTACAAAGATAATAATAAAGAGATGGGAGAGGGAGAGAAGACTGGTACAAAGATGAATAATAAAGAGATGGGAGAGGGAGAGAAGACTGGTACAGAGATGAATAATAAAGAGATGGGAGAGGGAGAGAAGACTGGTACAAAGATGAATAATAAAGAGTTGGAAGAGGGAGAGAAGACTGGTACAAATATGAAAACAAAAGAGATGGAAGAGGGAGAGAAGACTGGAACAAAGATGAATAATAAAGAGATGGGAGAGGGACAGAAGACTGGTATAAAGATGTATATAATAAAGAGTTGGAAGAGGGAGAGAAGACTGGTACAATTATGAAAACAAAAGAGATGGAAGAGGGAGAGAAGACTGGTGCAAAGATGAATAATGAAGAGATGGGAGAGGGAAAGAAGACTGGTACAGAGATGAATAATAAAGAGATGGGAGAGAAGACTGGTACAGAGATGAATAATAAAGAGATGGGAGAGGGAGAGAAGACTGGTACAGAGATTAATAATAAAGAGATGGGAGAGAAGACTGGTACAGAGATCAATAATAAAGAGATGGGAGAGGGAGAGAAGACTGGTACGGAGATGAATAATAAAGAGTTGGAAGAGGGAGAGAAGACTGGTACAAATATGTAAACAAAGGAGATGGAAGAGGGAGAGAAGACTGGAACAAAGATGAATAATAAAGAGATGGGAGAGGGAGAGAAGACTGATACAAAGATTAATAATAAAGAGATGGAAGAGGGAGAGAAGACTGGTACAAAGATGAATAATAAGGAGATTGGAGAGGGTGAGAAGACTGGTGCTAAGATGAATATAATAAAGAGATGGGAGAGGGAGAGAAGACTGGTACAAAGATGAATAATAAAGAGATGGAAGAGAGAGAGAAGCCTGATACAAAGATGAATAATAAAGAGATGGGAGAGAAGACTGGTATAAAGATGAATAATAAAGAGATGGGAGATGGAGAGAAGACTGGTACAAAGATGAATAATACAGAGATGGGAGAGGGACAGAAGACTGGTATAAAGATGAATAGTAATGAGACGGGAGAGGGAGAGAAAACTGGTACAGAGATTAATAATAAAGAGATGGGAGAGAAGACTGGTACAGAGATGAATAATAAAGAGGTGGGAGAGGGAGAGAAGACTGGGTCAAAGATGAGTAATAAAGAGATGGGAGATGGAGAGAAGACTGGTACAAAGATGAGTAGTAAAGAGATGGGAGAGGGAGGGAAGACTGCTACAAAGATGAATAATAAAGAGATGGGAGAGTGAGAGAAGACTGGTACAAAGATGAATAATAAAGAGATGGGAGAGGGAGAGAAGACTGGTACAGAGATGAATAATAAAGAGATGGGAGAGAAGACTGGTTCAGAGATGAATAATAAAGAGATGGGAGAGGGAGAGAAGACTGGTACAGAGATGAATAATAAAGAGATGGGAGAGAAGAGTGGTACAAAGATGAGTAATAAAGAGATGGGAGAGGGAGAGAAGACTGGTACAAAGATGAATAATAAAGAGATGGGAGAGTGAGAAGACTGGTACAAAGATGAATATTAAAGAGATGGGAGAGAAGACTGGAACAAAGATTAATAATAAAGAGTTGGAAGAGGGAGAGAAGACTGGTACAAATATGAATAATAAAGAGATGGAAGAGGGAGGGAAGACTGGAACAAAGATGAATAATAAAGAGATGGGAGAGGGACAGAAGACTGGTACAAAGATGAATAATAAAGAGATGGGAGAGAAGACTGATACAAAGATGAAAAATAAAGAGATGGGAGAGGGAGAGAAGACTGCTACAAAGATGAATAATAAATAGATGGGAGAGGGAGAGAAGACTTGTGCAAAGATGTATATAATAAAGAGATGGGAGAGGGAGAGAAGACTGGTACAAAGATGAATAATAAAGAGATGGAAGAGAGAGAGAAGCCTGATACAAAGATGAATAATAAAGAGATGGGAGAGGGAGAGAAGACTGGTATAAAGATGAATAATAAAGAGATGGGAGATGGAGAGAAGACTGGTACAAAGATGAATAATAAAGAGATGGGAGAGGGAGAGAAGACTGGTATAAAGATGAATAGTAATGAGACGGGAGAGGGAGAGAAAACTGGTACAGAGATGAATAATAAAGAGATGGGAGAGAAGACTGGTACAGAGATGAATAATAAAGAGGTGGGAGAGGGAGAGAAGACTGGGTCAAAGATGAGTAATAAAGAGATGGGAGAGGGAGAGAAGACTGGTACAAAGATGAGTAGTAAAGAGATGGGAGAGGGAGGGAAGACTTCTACAAAGATGAATAATAAAGAGATGGGAGAGGGAGAGAAGACTGGTACAAAGATGAATAATAAAGAGATGGGAGAGGGAGAAAAGACTGTTACAAATATGAATAATAAAGAGATGGGAGAGAAGACTGGTACAAAGATGAATAATAAGGAGATGGGAGAGAAGACTGGTACAAAGATGAATAATGAAGAGATGGAAGAGGGAGAGAAGACTGGTACAAAGATGACTAATAAAGAGATGGGAGAGGGACAAAAGCCTGGTACAAAGACAAAATAATAAAGAGATGGAAGAGGGAGAGAAGACTAGTACAAAGATGAATAATACAGAGATGGGATAGAAGACTGGTACAAAGATGAATAATGAAGAGATGGGAGAGGGAGAAGACTGGTACAAAGATGAATAATAAAGAGATGGAAGAGGGAGAGAATACTGGTACAAAGATGAATAATAAAGAGATGGAAGGGGGAGAGAAGACTGGAACAAAGATGAATAATAAAGAGAAGGGAGAGGGAGAGAAGACTGGTACAAAGATGAATAATAAAGAGATTGGAGAGGGAGAGAAGACTGGTACAAAGATAAATAATAAAGAGATGGGAGAGGGAGAGAAGAATGGTACAAAGATGAATAATAAAGAGATGGGAGAGAAGACTGGTACAAAGATGAATAATGAAGAGATGGAAGAGGGAGAGAAGACTGGTACAAAGATGACTAATAAAGAGATGGGAGAGGGACAGAAGACTGGTACAAAGATGAATAATAAAGATATGGGAGAGGGAGAGAAGACTGGTACAAAGATTAGTAATAAAAAGATGGAAGATATAGCGGTAGAGAAGACTGGTACAAAGTTGAATAAAAAAGAGATGAAATAGGGAGAGAATACTGGTACAAATATGAATAATAAAGAGATGGGAGAGGGAGAGAAGACTAGTACAAATATTAATAATAAAGAGATCGGAGAGAAGACTGGTACAAAGATGAATAATAAAGAGATGGGAGAGAAGACTGGTACAAAGATGAATAATGAAGAGATGGAAGAGGGGGAGAAGACTGTTACAAAGATTAATAATAAAGAGATGGAAGGGGAGATAAGACTGGTACAAAGATGAATAATAAAGAGATGGAAGAGGGAGAGAAGACTGGTACAAAGATTAATAATAAAGAGATGGAAGAGGGAGAGAAGACTGGAACAAAGATGAATAATGAAGAGATGGAAGAGAAGACTGGTACAAAGATGAATAATAAAGAGATGGGAGAGGGAGAGAAGACTGTTACAAAGATTAATAATAAAGAGATGGAAGGGGAGATAAGACTGGTACAAAGATGAATAATAAAGAGATGGAAGAGGGAGAGAAGACTGGAACAAAGATGATTAATGAAGAGATGGAAGAGAAGACTGGTACAAAGATGAATAATAAAGAGATGGGAGAGGGAGAGAAGACTGGTACAAAGATGAATAATAAAGAGATGGGAGAGTGAGAAGACTGGTACAAAGATGAGTAATAAAGAGATGGAAGAGGGAGAGGGAGAGGGAGAGAAGACTAGTACAAAGATGAATAATAAAGAGATGGAAGGGTGAGAAAAGACTGGAACAAAGATGAATAATAAAGAGATGGGAGAGAAGACTGGTACAAAGATGAATAATGAAGAGATGGGAGAGGGAGAGAAGACTGGAACAAAGATGCATAATAAAGAGATGGGAGAGTGAGAAGACTGGTACAAAGATGAATAATAAAGAGATGGGAGAGGGAGAGAAGACGAGAACAAAGATGAATAATAAAGAGAGGGGAGAGTGAGAAGACTGGTACAAAGATTAATAATAAAGAGATGGGAGAGGGAGAGAAGACGGGAACAAAGATGAATAATAAGAGATGGAAGGGGGAGAAAAGACTGGAACAAAGATGAATAATAAAGAGATGGGAGAGAAGACTGGTACAGAGATGAATAATAAAGAGGTGGGAGAGGGAGAGAAGACTGGGTCAAAGATGAGTAATAAAGAGATGGGAGAGGGAGAGAAGACTGGTACAAAGATGAGTAGTAAAGAGATGGGAGAGGGAGAGAAGACTTGTGCAAAGATGTATATAATAAAGAGATGGGAGAGGGAGAGAAGACTGGTACAAAGATGAATAATAAAGAGATGGAAGAGAGAGAGAAGCCTGATACAAAGATGAATAATAAAGAGATGGGAGAGGGAGAGAAGACTGGTATAAAGATGAATAATAAAGAGATGGGAGATGGAGAGAAGACTGGTACAAAGATGAATAATAAAGAGATGGGAGAGGGAGAGAAGACTGGTATAAAGATGAATAGTAATGAGACGGGAGAGGGAGAGAAAACTGGTACAGAGATGAATAATAAAGAGATGGGAGAGAAGACTGGTACAGAGATGAATAATAAAGAGGTGGGAGAGGGAGAGAAGACTGGGTCAAAGATGAGTAATAAAGAGATGGGAGAGGGAGAGAAGACTGGTACAAAGATGAGTAGTAAAGAGATGGGAGAGGGAGGGAAGACTTCTACAAAGATGAATAATAAAGAGATGGGAGAGGGAGAGAAGACTGGTACAAAGATGAATAATAAAGAGATGGGAGAGGGAGAAAAGACTGTTACAAATATGAATAATAAAGAGATGGGAGAGAAGACTGGTACAAAGATGAATAATAAGGAGATGGGAGAGAAGACTGGTACAAAGATGAATAATGAAGAGATGGAAGAGGGAGAGAAGACTGGTACAAAGATGACTAATAAAGAGATGGGAGAGGGACAAAAGCCTGGTACAAAGACAAAATAATAAAGAGATGGAAGAGGGAGAGAAGACTGGTACAAAGTTGAATAATAAAGAGATGGAATAGGGAGAGAATACTGGTACAAAGATGACTAATAAAGAGATGGGAGAGGGACAGAAGCCTGGTACAAAGACAAAATAATAAAGAGATGGAAGAGGGAGAGAAGACTAGTACAAAGATGAATAATACAGAGATGGGATAGAAGACTGGTACAAAGATGAATAATGAAGAGATGGGAGAGGGAGAAGACTGGTACAAAGATGAATAATAAAGAGATGGAAGAGGGAGAGAATACTGGTACAAAGATGAATAATAAAGAGATGGAAGGGGGAGAGAAGACTGGAACAAAGATGAATAATAAAGAGAAGGGAGAGGGAGAGAAGACTGGTACAAAGATGAATAATAAAGAGATTGGAGAGGGAGAGAAGACTGGTACAAAGATAAATAATAAAGAGATGGGAGAGGGAGAGAAGAATGGTACAAAGATGAATAATAAAGAGATGGGAGAGAAGACTGGTACAAAGATGAATAATGAAGAGATGGAAGAGGGAGAGAAGACTGGTACAAAGATGACTAATAAAGAGATGGGAGAGGGACAGAAGACTGGTACAAAGATGAATAATAAAGATATGGGAGAGGGAGAGAAGACTGGTACAAAGATTAGTAATAAAAAGATGGAAGATATAGCGGTAGAGAAGACTGGTACAAAGTTGAATAAAAAAGAGATGAAATAGGGAGAGAATACTGGTACAAATATGAATAATAAAGAGATGGGAGAGGGAGAGAAGACTAGTACAAATATTAATAATAAAGAGATCGGAGAGAAGACTGGTACAAAGATGAATAATAAAGAGATGGGAGAGAAGACTGGTACAAAGATGAATAATGAAGAGATGGAAGAGGGGGAGAAGACTGGTACAAAGATGAATATTAAAGAGATGGAAGGGGGAGATAAGACTGGTACAAAGATGAATAATAAAGAGATGGAAGAGGGAGAGAAGACTGGTACAAAGATTAATAATAAAGAGATGGAAGAGGGAGAGAAGACTGGAACAAAGATGAATAATGAAGAGATGGAAGAGAAGACTGGTACAAAGATGAATAATAAAGAGATGGGAGAGGGAGAGAAGACTGTTACAAAGATTAATAATAAAGAGGTGGAAGGGGAGATAAGACTGGTACAAAGATGAATAATAAAGAGATGGAAGAGGGAGAGAAGACTGGAACAAAGATGAATAATGAAGAGATGGAAGAGAAGACTGGTACAAAGATGAATAATAAAGAGATGGGAGAGGGAGAGAAGACTGGTACAAAGATGAATAATAAAGAGATGGGAGAGTGAGAAGACTGGTACAAAGATGAGTAATAAAGAGATGGAAGAGGGAGAGGGAGAGGGAGAGAAGACTAGTACAAAGATGAATAATAAAGAGATGGAAGGGTGAGAAAAGACTGGAACAAAGATGAATAATAAAGAGATGGGAGAGAAGACTGGTACAAAGATGAATAATGAAGAGATGGGAGAGGGAGAGAAGACTGGAACAAAGATGCATAATAAAGAGATGGGAGAGTGAGAAGACTGGTACAAAGATGAATAATAAAGAGATGGGAGAGGGAGAGAAGACGAGAACAAAGATGAATAATAAAGAGAGGGGAGAGTGAGAAGACTGGTACAAAGATTAATAATAAAGAGATGGGAGAGGGAGAGAAGACGGGAACAAAGATGAATAATAAGAGATGGAAGGGGGAGAAAAGACTGGAACAAAGATGAATAATAAAGAGATGGGAGAGAAGACTGGTACAAAGATGAATAATGAAGAGATGGGAGAGGGAGAGAAGACTGGTACAAAGATGAATAATAAATAGATGGGAGAGTGAGAAGACTGGTACAAAGATGAATAATAAAGAGATGGGAGAGGGAGAGAAGACGGGAACAAAGATGAATAATAAAGAGTTGGAAGAGGGAGAGAAGACTGGTACAAAGATGAATAATAAAGAGATGGAAGAGGGAGAGAAGACTGGAACAAAGATTAATAATAAAGAGATGGGAGGGAAGACTGGTACAAAGATGAATAATAAAGCGATGGAAGGGGGAGAAAAGACTGGAACAAAGATGAATGATAAAGAGATGGGAGAGAAGACTGTTACAAAGATGAATAATAAAGAGATGGGATAGGGAGAGAAGACTGGTACAAAGATGAATAATAAAGAGATGGGAGAGTGAGAAGACTGGTACAAAGATGAATAATAAAGAGATGGGAGAGGGAGAGAAGACGGGAACAAAGATGAATAATAAAGAGATGGGAGAGAAGACTGGTAAAAGATGAATAATAAAGAGATGGGAGAGGGAGAGAAGACTGGTACAAAGATGAATAATAAAGAGATGGGAGAGTGAGAAGACTGGTACAAAGATGAATAATAAAGAGATGGGAGAGAAGACTGGTACAAAGATGAATAATGAAGAGATGGAAGAAGGGGAGAAGACTGGTACAAAGATGAATAATAAAGAGATGGAAGAGGGAGAGGGAGAGAAGACTCTTACAAAGATGACTAATAAAGAGATGGGAGAGTGAGAGAAGACTGGAACAAAGATGAATAATGAAGAGATGGAAGAGAAGACTGGTACAAAGATGAATAATAAAGAGATGGGAGAGAGAGAGAAGACTGGTACAAAGATGAATAATAAAGAGATGGGAGAGAAGACTGGTAAAAGATGAATAATAAAGAGATGGGAGAGGGAGAGAAGACTGGTACAAAGATGAATAATAAAGAGATGGGAGAGTGAGAAGACTGGTACAAAGATGAATAATAAAGAGATGTGAGAGGTAGAGAAGACAGGAACAAAGATGAATAATAAAGAGTTGGAAGAGGGAGAGAAGACTGGTACAAAGATGAATAATAAAGAGATGGAAGAGGGAGAGAAGACTGGAACAAAGATGAATAATAAAAAGATGGGAGAGGGACAGAAGACTGGTACAAAGATGACTAATAAAGAGATGGGAGAGGGAGAGAAGACTATTACAAATATTAATAATAAAGAGATCGGAGAGAAGACTGGTACAAAGATGAATAATAAAGAGATGGGAGAGAAGACTGGTACAAAGATGAATAATGAAGAGATGGAAGAGGGGGAGAAGACTGGTACAAAGATGAATATTAAAGAGATGGAAGAGGGAGAGGGAGAGAAGACTGTTACAAAGATGACTAATAAAGAGATGGGAGAGGGAGAGAAGACTGGTACAAAGATGAATAATAAAGAGATGGGATAGTGAGAAGACTGGTACAATGATGAGTAATAAAGAGATGGAAGGGGGAGAAAAGACTGGTACAAAGATGAATATTAAAGAGATGGAAGAGGGAGAGGGAGAGAAGACTGTTACAAAGATGACTAATAAAGAGATGGGAGAGGGAGAGAAGACTGGTACAAAGATGAATAATAAAGAGATGGGAGAGAAGACTGGTACAAAGATGAATAATGAAGAGATGGGAGAGGGAGAGAAGACTGGTACAGAGATGAATAATAAAGAGATGGGAGAGTGAGAAGACTGGTACAGAGATGAATAATAAAGAGATGGGAGAGAAGACTGGTGCAAAGATGAATAATGAAGAGATGGGAGAGGGAGAGAAGACTGGTACAGAGATGAATAATAAAGAGATGGGAGAGGGAGAGAAGACTGGTACAGAGATGAATAATAAAGAGATGGGAGAGAAGAGTGGTACAAAGATGAGTAATAAAGAGATGGGAGAGGGAGAGAAGACTGGGTCAAAGATGACTAATAAAGAGATGGGAGAGGGAGAGAAGACTGATAAAAAGATGAATAATAAAGAGATGGAAGAGGGAGAGAAGACTGGAACAATGATGAATAATAAAGAGATGGGAGAGGGAGAGAAGACTGGTGCTAAGATGAATAATAAAGAGATGGAAGAGGGAGAGAAGACTGGTACAAAGATGAGTAATAAAGATATGGAAGAGGGAGAGAAGACTGATACAAAGATGAATAATAAAGAGATGGAAGAGGGAGAGAAGACTGGTACAGAGATGAATAATCAAGAGATGGGAGAGAAGACTGGAACAAAGATGAATAATAAAGAGATGGAAGGGGGAGAAAAGACTGGGAAAAAAATTTATAATAAAGAGATGGGAGAGAAGACTGGTACAAAGATTAATAATAAAGAGATGGGAGAGGGAGTGAAGACTGGTACAAAGATGAATCATAAAGAGATGGGAGAGTGAGAAGACTGGTAAAAATATTAATAATAAAGAGATCGGAGAGGGAGAGAAGACAGGAACAAAGATGAATAATAAAGAGTTGGAAGAGGGAGAGAAGACTGGTACAAATATGAATAATAAAGAGATGGGAGAGGGAGAGAAGACAGGAACAAAGATGAATAATAAAGAGTTGGAAGAGGGAGAGAAGACTGGTGCAAAGTTGAATAATAAAGAGATGGGAGAGGGAGAGAAGACTGGTGCAAAGATGAATAATAAATTGATAGGAGAGAAGACTGGTACAAAGATGAATAATAAAGAGATGGAAGAGGGAGAGGGAGAGAAGACTGGTACAAAGTTGAATAATAAAGAGATGGAAGAGGGAGAGAATATTGGTACAAAGATGAAATAATGAAGAGATGGAAGAGGGAGAGAAGACTGGTTCAAAGATGAATAATACAGAGTTGGAAGAGGGAGAGAAGACTGGTACAAAGATGAATAATCAAGAGATGGGAGAGTGAGAGAAGACTGGAACAAAGATGAATAATACAGAGATGGGAGAGTGAGAAGACTGGTACAAAGATGAATAATAAAGAGATGGGAGAGGGAGAGAAGACGGGAACAAAGATGAATAATAAAGAGTTGGAAGAGGGAGAGAAGACTGGTACAAAGATGAATAATAAAGAGATGGGAGAGGGAGAGAAGACGGGAACAAAGATGAATAATAAAGAGTTGGAAGAGGGAGAGAAGACTGGTACAAAGATGAATAATAAAGAGATGGGAGAGGGAGAGAGGACTGGTACAAAGATGAATAATAAAGAGATGGGAGAGGGAGAGAAGACTGGTGCAAAGATGAATAATAAAGAGATGGGAGAGAAGACTGGTACAAGGATGAATAATAAAGAGATGGAAGAGGGAGAGGGAGAGAAGACTGGTACAAAGTTGAATAATAGAGAGATGGAAGAGGGAGAGAATATTGGTACAAAGATGAAATAATAAAGAGATGGAAGAGGGAGAGAAGACTGGTTCAAAGATGAATAATACAGAGATGGGAGAGGGAGAGAAGACTGGTAAAAAGATTAATAGTAAAGAGATGGGATAGAAGACTGGTACAAAGGTGAATAATGAAGAGATGGAAAAGGGGGAGAAGACTGGTACAAAGATGACTAATAAAGAGATGGGAGAGGGAGAGAAGACTGGTAAAAAGATTAATAGTAAAGAGATGGGATAGAAGACTGGTACAAAGGTGAATAATGAAGAGATGGAAAAGGGGGAGAAGACTGGTACAAAGATGACTAATAAAGAGATGGGAGAGGGAGAGAAGACTGGTACAGAGATGAATAATAAAGAGTTGGGAGAGAAGACTGGTACAGAGATGAATAATAAAGAGATGGGAGAGGGAGAGAAGACTGGTACAAAGATGAATAATAAAGAGATGGAAGAGGGAGAGAAGACTGGAACAAAGATGAATAATATAGAGATGGGAGAGGGACAGAAAACTGTTACAAAGATGAATAATACAGAGATGGGAGAGGGAGAGAAGACTGGTACAGAGATGAATAATAAAGAGTTGGGAGAGAAGACTGGTACAGAGATGAATAATAAAGAGATGGGAGAGGGAGAGAAGACTGGTACAAAGATGAATAATAAAGAGATGGGAGAGGGACAGAAGACTGGTACAAAGATGAATAATAAAGAGATGGGAGAGGGAGAGAAGGCTGGTACATAGATTAATAATAAAGAGATGGGAGAGAAGACTGGTACAAAGATGAATAATAAAGAGATGGAAGAGTGAGAGGGATAGAAGACTGGTACAAAGTTGAATAATAAAGAGATGGAAGAGGGAGAGAATATTGGTACAAAAATGAAATAATAAAGAGATGGAAGAGGGAGAGAAGACTGGTTCAAAGATGAATAATACAGAGATGGGAGAGGGAGAGAAGACTGGTACAAAGATTAATAGTAAAGAGATGGGATAGAAGACTGGTACAAAGGTGAATAATGAAGAGATGGAAAAGTGGGAGAAGACTGGTGCAAAGATGAATAATAAAGAGATGGGAGAGAAGACTGGTACAAAGGTGAATAATAAAGAGATGGAAGAGGGAGAGGGAGAGAAGACTGGTACAAAGTTGAATAATAAAGAGATGGAAGAGGGAGAGAAGATGGGTACAAAGAGGAATATTAAAGAGATGGAAGAGGGAGAGAAGACTGGTACGAAGATAAGTAATAAGGAGATGGGAGAGGGAGGGAAGACTGCTACAAAGATGAATAATAAAGAGATGGGAGATGGAGAGAAGACTGGTGCAAAGATGAATAATAAAGAGATGGGAGAGAAGACTGGTACAAAGATGAATAATAAAGAGATGGTAGAGGGAGAGATGACTAGTACGAAGATGAATAATAAAGAGATCGGAGAGAAGACTGGTACAAAGATGACTAATAAAGAGATGGGAGAGAAGACTGGTACAAAGATGATTAATGAAGAGATGGAAGATGGAGAGAAGACTGGTACAAAGATGAATAATAAAGAGATGGGAGAGAAGACCGGTAGAAAGATGAATAATAAAGAGATGGGAGAGAAGACCGGTACAAAGATGAATAATAAAGAAATGGGAGAGAAGACTGTTACAAAGATGAATAATACAGAGATGGGAGAGGGAGAGATGACTGGTACAAAGATGAATAATAAAGAGATGGGAGAGGGAGAGAAGACTAGTACAAAGATGAATAATAAAGAGATTGGAGAGAAGACTGGTACAAAATGAATAATAAAGAGATGGGAGAGGGAGAGATGACTGGTACAAAGATGAATAATAAAGAGATGGGAGAGGGAGAGAAGACGGGTACAAAGATGATTAATAAAGAGATGGAAGAGGGAGAGAAGACTGGTACAATGATGAAAAATAAAGAGATGGAAGAGGGGGAGAAGACTGGTACAATGATGAAAAATAAAGAGATGGAAGAGGGGGAGAAGACTGGAACAAAGATGAATAATAAAGAGATGGGAGAGGGAGAGAAGACTGGTACAAAGATGAATAATAAAGAGATGGAAGAGGGAGAGAAGACTGAAACAAAGATGAATAATGAAGATATGGAAGAGAAGACTGGTACAAAGTTGAATAATAAGGAGATGGAAGAGGGAGAGAAGACTGGTACAAATATGAATAATAAAGAGATGGGAGAAAAGACTGGTACAAAGATGAATAATAAAGAGATGGGAGAGGGAGAGATGACTGGTACAAAGATGAATAATAAAGAGATGGGAGAGGGAGAGAAGACTGGTACAAAGATGAATAATAAAGAGATGGGAGAGGGAGAGAAGACGGGAACAAAGATGAATAATAAAGAGTTGGAAGAGGGAGAGAAGACTGGTACAAAGATGAATAATAAAGAGATGGGAGAGGGAGAGAAGACTAGTACAAAGATGAATAATAAAGAGATGGGAGAGGGAGAGAAGACTGGTGCAAAGATGAATAATAAAGAGATGGGAGAGAAGACTGGTACAAGGATGAATAATAAAGAGATGGAAGAGTGAGAGGGAGAGAAGACTGGTACAAAGTTGAATAATAAAGAGATGGAAGAGGGAGAGAATATTGGTACAAAGATGAAATAATAAAGAGATGGAAGAGGGATAGAAGACTGGTTCAAAGATGAATAATACAGAGATGGGAGAGGGAGAGAAGACTGGTACAAAGATTAATAGTAAAGAGATGGGATAGAAGACTGGTACAAAGGTGAATAATGAAGAGATGGAAAAGGGGGAGAAGACTGGTACAAAGATGACTAATAAAGAGATGGGAGAGGGAGAGAAGACTGGTACAGAGATGAATAATAAAGAGTTGGGAGAGAAGACTGGTACAGAGATGAATAATAAAGAGATGGGAGAGGGAGAGAAGACTGGTACAAAGATGAATAATAAAGAGATGGAAGAGGGAGAGAAGACTGGAACAAAGATGAATAATAAAGAGATGGGAGAGGGACAGAAGACTGGTACAAAGATGAATAATACAGAGATGGGAGAGGGAGAGAAGACTGGTACAGAGATGAATAATAAAGAGTTGGGAGAGAAGACTGGTACAGAGAAGAATAATAAAGAGATGGGAGAGGGAGAGAAGACTGGTACAGAGATGAATAATAAAGAGATGGGAGAGGGACAGAAGACTGGTACAAAGATGAATAATAAAGAGATGGGAGAGGGAGAGAAGACTGGTACATAGATGAATAATAAAGAGATGGGAGAGAAGACTGGTACAAAGATGAATAATAAAGAGATGGAAGAGGGAGAGGGATAGAAGACTGGTACAAAGTTGAATAATAAAGAGATGGAAGAGGGAGAGAATATTGGTACAAAGATGAAATAATAAAGAGATGGGAGAGGGAGAGAACTAGTGCAAAGATGAATAATAAAGAGATGGGAGAGAAGACTGGTACAAAGATGAATAATAAAGAGATGGAAGAGGGAGAGAAGACTGAAACAAAGATGAATAATGAAGATATGGAAGAGAAGACTGGTACAAAGTTGAATAATAAGGAGATGGAAGAGGGAGAGAAGACTGGTACAAATATGAATAATAAAGAGATGGGAGAGAAGACTGGTACAAAGATGAATAATAAAGAGATGGGAGAGGGAGAGAAGACTGGAACAAAGATGAATAATAAAGAGATGGGAGAGGGAGAGAAGACTGGTACAAAGATGAAATAATAAAGAGATGGAAGAGGGAGAGAAGACTGGTTCAAATATTAGTAATTCAAAGATGGAAGAGATAGAGATAGAGAATACTGGTACAAAGGTGAATAATGAAGAGATGGAAAAGGGGGAGAAGACTGGTACAAAGATGACTAATAAAGAGATGGGAGAGGGATAGAAGACTGGTACAAAGATGAAATAATAAAGAGTTGGGAGAGGGAGAGAAGACTGGTACAAAGTTGAATAATAAAGAGATGGAAGAGGGAGAGAAGATGGGTACAAAGAGGAATATTAAAGAGATGGAATAGGGAGAGAAGACTGGTACAAAGATAAGTAATAAAGAGATGGGAGAGGGAGGGAAGACTGCTACAAAGATGAATAATAAAGAGATGGGAGAGGGAGAGAAGACTGGTACAAAGATGAGTTGTAAAGAGATGGGAGAGGGAGGGAAGACTGCTACAAAGATGAATAACAAAGAGATGGGAGAGGGAGAGAACTAGTGCAAACATGAATAATAAAGAGATGGGAGAGAAGACTGGTACAAAGATGAATAATAAAGAGATGGGAGAGGGAGAGAAGACTGAAACAAAGATGAATAATGAAGATATGGAAGAGAAGACTGGTACAAAGTTGAATAATAAGGAGATGGAAGAGGGAGAGAAGACTGGTAGAAATATGAATAATAAAGAGATGGGAGAAAAGACTGGTACAAAGATGAATAATAAAGAGATGGGAGAGGGAGAGATGACTGGTACAAAGATGAATAATAAAGAGATGGGAGAGGGAGAGAAGACTGGTACAAAGATGAATAATAAAGAGATGGGAGAGGGAGAGAAGACGAGAACAAAGATGAATAATAAAGAGTTGGAAGAGGGAGAGAAGACTGGTACAAAGATGAATAATAAAGAGATGGGAGAGGGAGAGAAGACTAGTACAAAGATGAATAATAAAGAGATGGGAGAGGGAGAGAAGACTGGTGCAAAGATGAATAATAAAGAGATGGGAGAGAAGACTGGTACAAGGATGAATAATAAAGAGATGGAAGAGTGAGAGGGAGAGAAGACTGGTACAAAGTTGAATAATAAAGAGATGGAAGAGGGAGAGAATATTGGTACAAAGATGAAATAATAAAGAGATGGAAGAGGGATAGAAGACTGGTTCAAAGATGAATAATACAGAGATGGGAGAGGGAGAGAAGACTGGTACAAAGATTAATAGTAAAGAGATGGGATAGAAGACTGGTACAAAGGTGAATAATGAAGAGATGGAAAAGGGGGAGAAGACTGGTACAAAGATGACTAATAAAGAGATGGGAGAGGGAGAGAAGACTGGTACAGAGATGAATAATAAAGAGTTGGGAGAGAAGACTGGTACAGAGATGAATAATAAAGAGATGGGAGAGGGAGAGAAGACTGGTACAAAGATGAATAATAAAGAGATGGAAGAGGGAGAGAAGACTGGAACAAAGATGAATAATAAAGAGATGGGAGAGGGACAGAAGACTGGTACAAAGATGAATAATACAGAGATGGGAGAGGGAGAGAAGACTGGTACAGAGATGAATAATAAAGAGTTGGGAGAGAAGACTGGTACAGAGAAGAATAATAAAGAGATGGGAGAGGGAGAGAAGACTGGTACAAAGATGAATAATAAAGAGATGGGAGAGGGACAGAAGACTGGTACAAAGATGAATAATAAAGAGATGGGAGAGGGAGAGAAGACTGGTACATAGATGAATAATAAAGAGATGGGAGAGAAGACTGGTACAAAGATGAATAATAAAGAGATGGAAGAGGGAGAGGGATAGAAGACTGGTACAAAGTTGAATAATAAAGAGATGGAAGAGGGAGAGAATATTGGTACAAAGATGAAATAATAAAGAGATGGGAGAGGGAGAGAAGACTGGTGCAAAGATGAATAATAAAGAGATGGGAGAGAAGACTGGTACAAGGATGAATAATAAAGAGATGGAAGAGTGAGAGGGAGAGAAGACTGGTACAAAGTTGAATAATAAAGAGATGGAAGAGGGAGAGAATATTGGTACAAAGATGAAATAATAAAGAGATGGAAGAGGGATAGAAGACTGGTACAGAGATGAATAATAAAGAGTTGGGAGAGAAGACTGGTACAAAGATGAATAATAAAGAGATGGGAGAGGGAGAGAAGACTAGTACAAAGATGAATAATAAAGAGATGGGAGAGGGAGAGAAGACTGGTGCAAAGATGAATAATAAAGAGATGGGAGAGAAGACTGGTACAAGGATGAATAATAAAGAGATGGAAGAGTGAGAGAGAGAGAAGACTGGTACAAAGTTGAATAATAAAGAGATGGAAGAGGGAGAGAATATTGGTACAAAGATGAAATAATAAAGAGATGGAAGAGGGAGAGAAGACTGGTTCAAAGATGAATAATACAGAGATGGGAGAGGGAGAGAAGACTGGTACAAAGATTAATAGTAAAGAGATGGGATAGAAGACTGGTACAAAGGTGAATAATGAAGAGATGGAAAAGTGGGAGAAGACTGGTGCAAAGATGAATAATAAAGAGATGGGAGAGAAGACTGGTACAAAGGTGAATAATAAAGAGATGGAAGATGGAGAGAATACTGGTACAAAGATGAAATAATAAAGAGATGGAAGAGGGAGAGAAGACTGGTTCAAAGATTAGTAATACAAAGATGGAAGAGATAGAGATAGAGAATACTGGTACAAAGGTGAATAATGAAGAGATGGAAAAGGGGGAGAAGACTGGTACAAAGATGACTAATAAAGAGATGGGAGAGGGAGAGAAGACTGGTACAAAGATGAAATAATAAAGAGTTGGGAGAGGGAGAGAAGACTGGTACAAAGTTGAATAATAAAGAGATGGAAGAGGGAGAGAAGATGGGTACAAAGAGGAATATTAAAGAGATGGAAGAGGGAGAGAAGACTGGTACAAAGATAAGTAATAAAGAGATGGGAGAGGGAGGGAAGACTGCTACAAAGATGAATAATAAAGAGATGGGAGAGGGAGAGAAGACTGGTACAAAGATGAGTTGTAAAGAGATGGGAGAGGGAGGGAAGACTGCTACAAAGATGAATAACAAAGAGATGGGAGAGGGAGAGAACTAGTGCAAAGATGAATAATAAAGAGATGGGAGAGAAAACTGGTACAAAGATGAATAATAAAGAGATGGAAGAGGGAGAGAAGACTGAAACAAAGATGAATAATGAAGATATGGAAGAGAAGACTGGTACAAAGTTGAATAATAAGGAGATGGAAGAGGGAGAGAAGACTGGTACAAATATGAATAATAAAGAGATGGGAGAGAAGACTGGTACAAAGATGAATAATAAAGAGATGGGAGAGGGAGAGATGACTGGTACAAAGATGAATAATAAAGAGATGGGAGAGGGAGAGAAGACTGGTACAAAGATGAATAATAAAGAGATGGGAGAGGGAGAGAAGACGGGAACAAAGATGAATAATAAAGAGTTGGAAGAGGGAGAGAAGACTGGTACAAAGATGAATAATAAAGAGATGGAAGAGGGAGAGAAGACTGAAACAAAGATGAATAATGAAGAAATGGAAGAGAAGACTGGTACAAAGTTGAATAATAAGGAGATGGAAGAGGGAGAGAAGACTGGTACAAATATGAATAATAAAGAGATGGGAGAGAAGACTGGTACAAAGATGAATAATAAAGAGATGGGAGAGGGACAGAAGACTGGTACAAAGATGAATTATAAAGAGATGGGAGAGGGAGAGAAGACTGGTACATAGATGAATAATAAAGAGATGGGAGAGAAGACTGGTACAAAGGTGAATAATGAAGAGATGGAAAAGGGGGAGAAGACTGGTACAAAGATGACTAATAAAGAGATGGGAGAGGGAGAGAAGACTGGTACAGAGATGAATAATAAAGAGTTGGGAGAGAAGACTGGTACAGAGATGAATAATAAAGAGATGGGAGAGGGAGAGAAGACTGGTACAAAGATGAATAATAAAGAGATGGAAGAGGGAGAGAAGACTGGAACAAAGATGAATAATAAAGAGATGGGAGAGGGACAGAAGACTGGTACAAAGATGAATAATACAGAGATGGGAGAGGGAGAGAAGACTGGTACAGAGATGAATAATAAAGAGTTGGGAGAGAAGACTGGTACAGAGATGAATAATAAAGAGATGGGAGAGGGAGAGAAGACTGGTACAAAGATGAATAATAAAGAGATGGGAGAGGGACAGAAGACTGGTACAAAGATGAATTATAAAGAGATGGGAGAGGGAGAGAAGACTGGTACATAGATGAATAATAAAGAGTTGGGAGAGAAGACTGGTACAGAGATGAATAATAAAGAGATGGGAGAGGGAGAGAAGACTGGTACAAAGATGAATAATAAAGAGATGGAAGAGGGAGAGAAGACTGGAACAAAGATGAATAATAAAGAGATGGGAGAGGGACAGAAGACTGGTACAAAGATGAATAATAAAGAGATGGGAGAGGGACAGAAGACTGGTACAAAGATGAATAATAAAGAGATGGGAGAGGGAGAGAAGACTGGTACATAGATGAATAATAAAGAGATGGGAGAGAAGACTGGTACAAAGATGAATAATAAAGAGATGGAAGAGGGAGAGAAGACTGGTTCAAAGATGAATAATACAGAGATGGGAGAGGGAGAGAAGACTGGTACAAAGATTAATAGTAAAGAGATGGGATAGAAGACTGGTACAAAGGTGAATAATGAAGAGATGGAAAAGTGGGAGAAGACTGGTGCAAAGATGAATAATAAAGAGATGGGAGAGAAGACTGGTACAAAGGTGAATAATAAAGAGATGGAAGAGGGAGAGAATACTGGTACAAAGATGAAATAATAAAGAGATGGAAGAGGGAGAGAAGACTGGTTCAAAGATTAGTAATACAAAGATGGAAGAGATAGAGATAGAGAATACTGGTACAAAGGTGAATAATGAAGAGATGGAAAAGGGGGAGAAAACTGGTACAAAGATGACTAATAAAGAGATGGGAGAGGGAGAGAAGACTGGTACAAAGATGAAATAATAAAGAGTTGGGAGAGGGAGAGAAGACTGGTACAAAGTTGAATAATAAAGAGATGGAAGAGGGAGAGAAGATGGGTACAAAGAGGAATATTAAAGAGATGGAAGAGGGAGAGAAGACTGGTACAAAGATAAGTAATAAAGAGATGGGAGAGGGAGGGAAGACTGCTACAAAGATGAATAATAAAGAGATGGGAGAGGGAGAGAAGACTGGTACAAAGATGAGTTGTAAAGAGATGGGAGAGGGAGGGAAGACTGCTACAAAGATGAATAACAAAGAGATGGGAGAGGGAGAGAACTAGTGCAAAGATGAATAATAAAGAGATGGGAGAGAAGACTGGTACAAAGATGAATAATAAAGAGATGGAAGAGGGAGAGAAGACTGAAACAAAGATGAATAATGAAGATATGGAAGAGAAGACTGGTACAAAGTTGAATAATAAGGAGATGGAAGAGGGAGAGAAGACTGGTACAAATATGAATAATAAAGAGATGGGAAAGAAGACTGGTACAAATATGAATAATAAAGAGATGGGAGAGTGAGAGATGACGGGTACAAAGATGAATAATAAAGAGATGGGAGAGGGAGAGAAGACTGGTACAAAGATGAATAATAAAGAGATGGGAGAGGGAGAGAAGACGGGAACAAAGATGAATAATAAAGAGTTGGAAGAGGGAGAGAAGACTGGTACAAAGATGAATAATAAAGAGATGGAAGAGGGAGAGAAGACTGAAACAAAGATGAATAATGAAGATATGGAAGAGAAGACTGGTACAAAGTTGAATAATAAGGAGATGGAAGAGGGAGAGAAGACTGGTACAAATATGAATAATAAAGAGATGGGAGAGAAGACTGGTACAAAGATGAATAATAAAGAGATGGGAGAGGGAGAGATGACTGGTACAAAGATGAATAATAAAGAGATGGGAGAGGGAGAGAAGACTGGTACAAAGATGAATAATAAAGAGATGGGAGAGGGAGAGAAGACGGGAACAAAGATGAATAATAAAGAGTTGGAAGAGGGAGAGAAGACTGGTACAAAGATGAATAATAAAGAGATGGGAGAGGGAGAGAAGACTAGTACAAAGATGAATAATAAAGAGATGGGAGAGGGAGAGAAGACTGGTGCAAAGATGAATAATAAAGAGATGGGAGAGAAGACTGGTACAAGGATGAATAATAAAGAGATGGAAGAGGGAGAGGGAGAGAAGACTGGTACAAAGTTGAATAATAAAGAGATGGAAGAGGGAGAGAATATTGGTACAAAGATGAAATAATAAAGAGATGGAAGAGGGATAGAAGACTGGTTCAAAGATGAATAATACAGAGATGGGAGAGAAGACTGGTACAAAGATTAATAGTAAAGAGATGGGATAGAAGACTGGTACAAAGGTGAATAATGAAGAGATGGAAAAGGGGGAGAAGACTGGTACAAAGATGACTAATAAAGAGATGGGAGAGGGAGAGAAGACTGGTACAGAGATGAATAATAAAGAGTTGGGAGAGAAGACTGGTACAGAGATGAATAATAAAGAGATGGGAGAGGGAGAGAAGACTGGTACAAAGATGAATAATAAAGAGATGGAAGAGGGAGAGAAGACTGGAACAAAGATGAATAATAAAGAGATGGGAGAGGGACAGAAGACTGGTACAAAGATGAATAATACAGAGATGGGAGAGGGAGAGAAGACTGGTACAGAGATTAATAATAAAGAGTTGGGAGAGAAGACTGGTACAGAGATTAATAATAAAGAGATGGGAGAGGGAGAGAAGACTGGTACAAAGATGAATAATAAAGAGATGGGAGAGGGACAGAAGACTGGTACAAAGATGAATAATAAAGAGATGGGAGAGGGAGAGAAGACTGGTACATAGATGAATAATAAAGAGATGGGAGAGAAGACTGGTACAAAGATGAATAATAAAGAGATGGAAGAGGGAGAGGGATAGAAGACTGGTACAAAGTTGAATAATAAAGAGATGGAAGAGGGAGAGAATATTGGTACAAAGATGAAATAATAAAGAGATGGAAGAGGGAGAGAAGACTGTTTCAAAGATGAATAATACAGAGATGGGAGAGGGAGAGAAGACTGGTACAAAGATTAATAGTAAAGAGATGGGATAGAAGACTGGTACAAAGGTGAATAATGAAGAGATGGAAAAGTGGGAGAAGACTGGTGCAAAGATGAATAATAAAGAGATGGGAGAGAAGACTGGTACAAAGGTGAATAATAAAGAGATGGAAGAGGGAGAGAATACTGGTACAAAGATGAAATAATAAAGAGATGGAAGAGGGAGAGAAGACTGGTTCAAAGATTAGTAATACAAAGATGGAAGAGATAGAGATAGAGAATACTGGTACAAAGGTGAATAATGAAGAGATGGAAAAGGGGGAGAAGACTGGTACAAAGATGACTAATAAAGAGATGGGAGAGGGAGAGAAGACTGGTACAAAGATGAAATAATAAAGAGATGGGAGAGGGAGAGAAGACTGGTACAAAGTTGAATAATAAAGAGATGGAAGGGGGAGAGAAGATGGGTACAAAGAGGAATATTAAAGAGATGGAAGAGGGAGAGAAGACTGGTACAAAGATAAGTAATAAAGAGATGGGAGAGGGAGGGAAGACTGCTACAAAGATGAATAATAAAGAGATGGGAGAGGGAGAGAAGACTGGTACAAAGATGAGTTGTAAAGAGTTGGAAGAGGGAGAGGGAGAGAAGACTGGTACAAAGTTGAATAATAAAGAGATGGAAGAGGGAGAGAATATTGGTACAAAGATGAAATAATAAAGAGATGGAAGAGGGATAGAAGACTGGTTCAAAGATGAATAATACAGAGATGGGAGAGAAGACTGGTACAAAGATTAATAGTAAAGATTAGTAATACAAAGATGGAAGAGATAGAGATAGAGAATACTGGTACAAAGGTGAATAATGAAGAGATGGAAAAGGGGGAGAAGACTGGTACAAAGATGACTAATAAAGAGATGGGAGAGGGAGAGAAGACTGGTATAAAGATGAAATAATAAAGAGATGGGAGAGGGAGAGAAGACTGGTACAAAGTTGAATAATAAAGAGATGGAAGAGGGAGAGAAGATGGGTACAAAGAGGAATATTAAAGAGATGGAAGAGGGAGAGAAGACTGGTACAAAGATAAGTAATAAAGAGATGGGAGAGGGAGGGAAGACTGCTACAAAGATGAATAATAAAGAGATGGGAGAGGGAGAGAAGACTGGTACAAAGATGAGTTGTAAAGAGATGGGCGAGGGAGGGAAGACTGCTACAAAGATGAATAACAAAGAGATGGGAGAGGGAGAGAACTAGTGCAAAGATGAATAATAAAGAGATGGGAGAGAAGACTGGTACAAAGATGAATAATAAAGAGATGGAAGAGGGAGAGAAGACTGAAACAAAGATGAATAATGAAGATATGGAAGAGAAGACTGGTACAAAGTTGAATAATAAGGAGATGGAAGAGGGAGAGAAGACTGGTACAAATATGAATAATAAAGAGATGGGAGAGAAGACTGGTACAAAGATGAATAATAAAGAGATGGGAGAGGGAGAGATGACTGGTACAAAGATGAATAATAAAGAGATGGGAGAGGGAGAGAAGACTGGTACAAAGATGAATAATAAAGAGATGGGAGAGGGAGAGAAGACGGGAACAAAGATGAATAATAAAGAGTTGGAAGAGGGAGAGAAGACTGGTACAAAGATGAATAATAAAGAGATGGAAGAGGGAGAGAAGACTGAAAGAAAGATGAATAATGAAGATATGGAAGAGAAGACTGGTACAAAGTTGAATAATAAGGAGATGGAAGAGGGAGAGAAGACTGGTACAAATATGAATAATAAAGAGATGGGAGAGAAGACTGGTACAAAGATGAATAATAAAGAGATGGGAGAGGGAGAGATGACTGGTACAAAGATGAATAATAAAGAGATGGGAGAGGGAGAGAAGACTGGTACAAAGATGAATAATAAAGAGATGGGAGAGGGAGAGAAGACGGGAACAAAGATGAATAATAAAGAGTTGGAAGAGGGAGAGAAGACTGGTACAAAGATGAATAATAAAGAGATGGGAGAGGGAGAGAAGACTAGTACAAAGATGAATAATAAAGAGATGGGAGAGGGAGAGAAGACTGGTGCAAAGATGAATAATAAAGAGATGGGAGAGAAGACTGGTACAAGGATGAATAATAAAGAGATGGAAGAGGGAGAGGGAGAGAAGACTGGTACAAAGTTGAATAATAAAGAGATGGAAGAGGGAGAGAATATTGGTACAAAGATGAAATAATAAAGAGATGGAAGAGGGATAGAAGACTGGTTCAAAGATGAATAATACAGAGATGGGAGAGAAGACTGGTACAAAGATTAATAGTAAAGAGATGGGATAGAAGACTGGTACAGAGATGAATAATAAAGAGATGGGAGAGGGAGAGAAGACTGGTACAAAGATGACTAATAAAGAGATGGGAGAGGGAGAGAAGACTGGTACAGAGATGAATAATAAAGAGTTGGGAGAGAAGACTGGTACAGAGATGAATAATAAAGAGATGGAAGAGGGAGAGAAGACTGGAACAAAGATGAATAATAAAGAGATGGGAGAGGGACAGAAGACTGGTACAAAGATGAATAATACAGAGATGGGAGAGGGAGAGAAGACTGGTACAGAGATGAATAATAAAGAGTTGGGAGAGAAGACTGGTACAGAGATGAATAATAAAGAGATGGGAGAGGGAGAGAAGACTGGTACAAAGATGAATAATAAAGAGATGGGAGAGGGACAGAAGACTGGTACAAAGATGAATAATAAAGAGATGGGAGAGGGAGAGAAGACTGGTACATAGATGAATAATAAAGAGATGGGAGAGAAGACTGGTACAAAGATGAATAATAAAGAGATGGAAGAGGGAGAGGGATAGAAGACTGGTACAAAGTTGAATAATAAAGAGATGGAAGAGGGAGAGAATATTGGTACAAAGATGAAATAATAAAGAGATGGAAGAGGGAGAGAAGACTGTTTCAAAGATGAATAGTAAAGAGATGGGATAGAAGACTGGTACAAAGGTGAATAATGAAGAGATGGAAAAGTGGGAGAAGACTGGTGCAAAGATGAATAATAAAGAGATGGGAGAGAAGACTGGTACAAAGGTGAATAATAAAGAGATGGAAGAGGGAGAGAATACTGGTACAAAGATGAAATAATAAAGAGATGGAAGAGGGAGAGAAGACTGGTTCAAAGATTAGTAATACAAAGATGGAAGAGATAGAGATAGAGAATACTGGTACAAAGGTGAATAATGAAGAGATGGAAAAGGGGGAGAAGACTGGTACAAAGATGACTAATAAAGAGATGGGAGAGGGAGAGAAGACTGGTACAAAGATGAAATAATAAAGAGATGGGAGAGGGAGAGAAGACTGGTACAAAGTTGAATAATAAAGAGATGGAAGAGGGAGAGAAGATGGGTACAAAGAGGAATATTAAAGAGATGGAAGAGGGAGAGAAGACTGGTACAAAGATAAGTAATAAAGAGATGGGAGAGGGAGGGAAGACTGCTACAAAGATGAATAATAAAGAGATGGGAGAGGGAGAGAAGACCGGTACAAAGATGAGTTGTAAAGAGATGGGAGAGGGAGGGAAGACTGCTACAAAGATGAATAACAAAGAGATGGGAGAGGGAGAGAACTAGTGCAAAGATGAATAATAAAGAGATGGGAGAGAAGACTGGTACAAAGATGAATAATAAAGAGATGGAAGAGGGAGAGAAGACTGAAACAAAGATGAATAATGAAGATATGGAAGAGAAGACTGGTACAAAGTTGAATAATAAGGAGATGGAAGAGGGAGAGAAGACTGGTACAAATATGAATAATAAAGAGATGGGATAGAAGACTGGTACAAAGATGAATAATAAAGAGATGGGAGAGGGAGAGAAGATGGGTACAAAGAGGAATATTAAAGAGATGGAAGAGGGAGAGAAGACTGGTACAAAGATAAGTAATAAAGAGATGGGAGAGGGAGGGAAGACTGCTACAAAGATGAATAATAAAGAGATGGGAGAGGGAGAGAAGACTGGTACAAAGATGAGTTGTAAAGAGATGGGAGAGGGAGGGAAGACTGCTACAAAGATGAATAACAAAGAGATGGTAGAGGGAGAGAACTAGTGCAAAGATGAATAATAAAGAGATGGGAGAGAAGACTGGTACAAAGATGAATAATAAAGAGATGGAAGAGGGAGAGAAGACTGAAACAAAGATGAATAATGAAGATATGGAAGAGAAGACTGGTACAAAGTTGAATAATAAGGAGATGGAAGAGGGAGAGAAGACTGGTACAAAGATGAATAATAAAGAGATGGGAGAGGGAGAGAAGACGGGAACAAAGATGAATAATAAAGAGTTGGAAGAGGGAGAGAAGACTGGTACAAAGATGAATAATGAAGATATGGAAGAGAAGACTGGTACAAAGTTGAATAATAAGGAGATGGAAGAGGGAGAGAAGACTGGTACAAATATGAATAATAAAGAGATGGGAGAGAAGACTGGTACAAAGATGAATAATAAAGAGATGGGAGAGGGAGAGATGACTGGTACAAAGATGAATAATAAAGAGATGGGAGAGGGAGAGAAGACTGGTACAAAGATGAATAATAAAGAGATGGGAGAGGGAGAGAAGACGGGAACAAAGATGAATAATAAAGAATTGGAAGAGGGAGAGAAGACTGGTACAAAGATGAATAATAAAGAGATGGGAGAGGGAGAGAAGACTAGTACAAAGATGAATAATAAAGAGATGGGAGAGGGAGAGAAGACTGGTGCAAAGATGAATAATAAAGAGATGGGAGAGAAGACTGGTACAAGGATGAATAATAAAGAGATGGAAGAGGGAGAGGGAGAGAAGACTGGTACAAAGTTGAATAATAAAGAGATGGAAGAGGGAGAGAAGACTGTTTCAAAGATGAATAATACAGAGATGGGAGAGGGAGAGAAGACTGGTACAAAGATTAATAGTAAAGAGATGGGATAGAAGACTGGTACAAAGGTGAATAATGAAGAGATGGAAAAGTGGGAGAAGACTGGTGCAAAGATGAATAATAAAGAGATGGGAGAGAAGACTGGTACAAAGATGAATAATAAAGAGATGGGAGAGGGAGAGATGACTGGTACAAAGATGAATAATAAAGAGATGGGAGAGGGAGAGAAGACTGGTACAAAGATGAATAATAAAGAGATGGGAGAGGGAGAGAAGACGGGAACAAAGATGAATAATAAAGAATTGGAAGAGGGAGAGAAGACTGGTACAAAGATGAATAATAAAGAGATGGGAGAGGGAGAGAAGACTAGTACAAAGATGAATAATAAAGAGATGGGAGAGGGAGAGAAGACTGGTGCAAAGATGAATAATAAAGAGATGGGAGAGAAGACTGGTACAAGGATGAATAATAAAGAGATGGAAGAGGGAGAGGGAGAGAAGACTGGTACAAAGTTGAATAATAAAGAGATGGAAGAGGGAGAGAAGACTGTTTCAAAGATGAATAATACAGAGATGGGAGAGGGAGAGAAGACTGGTACAAAGATTAATAGTAAAGAGATGGGATAGAAGACTGGTACAAAGGTGAATAATGAAGAGATGGAAAAGTGGGAGAAGACTGGTGCAAAGATGAATAATAAAGAGATGGGAGAGAAGACTGGTACAAAGGTGAATAATAAAGAGATGGAAGAGGGAGAGAATACTGGTACAAAGATGAAATAATAAAGAGATGGAAGAGGGAGAGAAGACTGGTTCAAAGATTAGTAATACAAAGATGGAAGAGATAGAGATAGAGAATACTGGTACAAAGGTGAATAATGAAGAGATGGAAAAGGGGGAGAAGACTGGTACAAAGATGACTAATAAAGAGATGGGAGAGGGAGAGAAGACTGGTACAAAGATGAAATAATAAAGAGATGGGAGAGGGAGAGAAGACTGGTACAAAGTTGAATAATAAAGAGATGGAAGAGGGAGAGAAGATGGGTACAAAGAGGAATATTAAAGAGATGGAAGAGGGAGAGAAGACTGGTACAAAGATAAGTAATAAAGAGATGGGAGAGGGAGGGAAGACTGCTACAAAGATTAATAATAAAGAGATGGGAGAGGGAGAGAAGACTGGTACAAAGATGAGTTGTAAAGAGATGGGAGAGGGAGGGAAGACTGCTACAAAGATGAATAACAAAGAGATGGGAGAGGGAGAGAACTAGTGCAAAGATGAATAATAAAGAGATGGGAGAGAAGACTGGTACAAAGATGAATAATAAAGAGATGGAAGAGGGAGAGAAGACTGAAACAAAGATGAATAATGAAGATATGGAAGAGAAGACTGGTACAAAGTTGAATAATAAGGAGATGGAAGAGGGAGAGAAGACTGGTACAAATATGAATAATAAAGAGATGGGAGAGAAGACTGGTACAAAGATGAATAATAAAGAGATGGGAGAGGGAGAGATGACTGGTGCAAAGATGAATAATAAAGAGATGGGAGAGTGAGAGAAGACTGGTACAAAGATGAATAATAAAGAGATGGGAGAGGGAGAGAAGATGGGAACAAAGATGAATAATAAAGAGTTGGAAGAGGGAGAGAAGACTGGTACAAAGATGAATAATAAAGAGATGGGAGAGGGAGAGAAGACTAGTACAAAGATGAATAATAAAGAGATGGGAGAGGGAGAGAAGACTGGTGCAAAGATGAATAATAAAGAGATGGGAGAGAAGACTGGTAAAAGGATGAATAATAAAGAGATGGAAGAGGGAGAGGGAGAGAAGACTGGTACAAAGTTGAATAATAAAGAGATGGAAGAGGGAGAGAAGATGGGTACAAAGAGGAATATTAAAGAGATGGAAGAGGGAGAGAAGACTGGTACAAAGATAAGTAATAAAGAGATGGGAGAGGGAGGGAAGACTGCTACAAAGATGAATAATAAAGAGATGGGAGAGGGAGAGAAGACTGGTACAAAGATGAGTTGTAAAGAGATGGGAGAGGGAGGGAAGACTGCTACAAAGATGAATAACAAAGAGATGGGAGAGGGAGAGAACTAGTGCAAAGATGAATAATAAAGAGATGGGAGAGAAGACTGGTACAAAGATGAATAATAAAGAGATGGAAGAGGGAGAGAAGACTGAAACAAAGATGAATAATGAAGATATGGAAGAGAAGACTGGTACAAAGTTGAATAATAAGGAGATGGAAGAGGGAGAGAAGACTGGTACAAATATGAATAATAAAGAGATGGGAGAGAAGACTGGTACAAAGATGAATAATAAAGAGATGGGAGAGGGAGAGATGACTGGTACAAAGATGAATAATAAAGAGATGGGAGAGGGAGAGAAGACTGGTACAAAGATGAATAATAAAGAGATGGGAGAGGGAGAGAAGACGGGAACAAAGATGAATAATAAAGAGTTGGAAGAGGGAGAGAAGACTGGTACAAAGATGAATAATAAAGAGATGGAAGAGGGAGAGAAGACTGAAACAAAGATGAATAATGAAGATATGGAAGAGAAGACTGGTACAAAGTTGAATAATAAGGAGATGGAAGAGGGAGAGAAGACTGGTACAAATATGAATAATAAAGAGATGGGAGAGAAGACTGGTACAAAGAGGAATATTAAAGAGATGGAAGAGGGAGAGAAGACTTGTACAAAGATAAGTAATAAAGAGATGGGAGAGGGAGGGAAGACTGCTACAAAGATGAATAATAAAGAGATGGGAGAGGGAGAGAAGACTGGTACAAAGATGAGTTGTAAAGAGATGGGAGAGGGAGGGAAGACTGCTACAAAGATGAATAACAAAGAGATGGGAGAGGGAGAGAACTAGTGCAAAGATGAATAATAAAGAGATGGGAGAGAAGACTGGTACAAAGATGAATAATAAAGAGATGGAAGAGGGAGAGAAGACTGAAACAAAGATGAATAATGAAGATATGGAAGAGAAGACTGGTACAAAGTTGAATAATAAGGAGATGGAAGAGGGAGAGAAGACTGGTACAAATATGAATAATAAAGAGATGGGAGAGAAGACTGGTACAAAGATGAATAATAAAGAGATGGGAGAGGGAGAGATGACTGGTACAAAGATGAATAATAAAGAGATGGGAGAGGGAGAGAAGACTGAAACAAAGATGAATAATGAAGATATGGAAGAAAAGACTGGTACAAAGTTGAATAATAAGGAGATGGAAGAGGGAGAGAAGACTGGTACAAATATGAATAATAAAGAGATGGGAGAGAAGACTGGTACAAAGATGAATAATAAAGAGATGGGAGAGGGAGAGATGACTGGTGCAAAGATGAATAATAAAGAGATGGGAGAGGGAGAGAAGACTGGTACAAAGATGAGTTGTAAAGAGATGGGAGAGGGAGGGAAGACTGCTACAAAGATGAATAACAAAGAGATGGGAGAGGGAGAGAACTAGTGCAAAGATGAATAATAAAGAGATGGGAGAGAAGACTGGTACAAAGATGAATAATAAAGAGATGGAAGAGGGAGAGAAGACTGAAACAAAGATGAATAATGAAGATATGGAAGAGAAGACTGGTACAAAGTTGAATAATAAGGAGATGGAAGAGGGAGAGAAGACTGGTACAAATATGAATAATAAAGAGATGGGAGAGAAGACTGGTACAAAGATGAATAATAAAGAGATGGGAGAGGGAGAGATGACTGGTACAAAGATGAATAATAAAGAGATGGGAGAGGGAGAGAAGACTGAAACAAAGATGAATAATGAAGATATGGAAGAAAAGACTGGTACAAAGTTGAATAATAAGGAGATGGAAGAGGGAGAGAAGACTGGTACAAATATGAATAATAAAGAGATGGGAGAGAAGACTGGTACAAAGATGAATAATAAAGAGATGGGAGAGGGAGAGATGACTGGTGCAAAGATGAATAATAAAGAGATGGGAGAGTGAGAGAAGACTGGTACAAAGATGAATAATAAAGAGATGGGAGAGGGAGAGAAGACGGGAACAAAGATGAATAATAAAGAGTTGGAAGAGGGAGAGAAGACTGGTACAAAGATGAATAATAAAGAGATGGGAGAGGGAGAGAAGACTAGTACAAAGATGAATAATAAAGAGATGGGAGAGGGAGAGAAGACTGGTGCAAAGATGAATAATAAAGAGATGGGAGAGAAGACTGGTAAAAGGATGAATAATAAAGAGATGGAAGAGGGAGAGGGAGAGAAGACTGGTACAAAGTTGAATAATAAAGAGATGGAAGAGGGAGAGAAGATGGGTACAAAGAGGAATATTAAAGAGATGGAAGAGGGAGAGAAGACTGGTACAAAGATAAGTAATAAAGAGATGGGAGAGGGAGGGAAGACTGCTACAAAGATGAATAATAAAGAGATGGGAGAGGGAGAGAAGACTGGTACATAGATGAGTTGTAAAGAGATGGGAGAGGGAGGGAAGACTGCTACAAAGATGAATAACAAAGAGATGGGAGAGGGAGAGAACTAGTGCAAAGATGAATAATAAAGAGATGGGAGAGAAGACTGGTACAAAGATGAATAATAAAGAGATGGAAGAGGGAGAGAAGACTGAAACAAAGATGAATAATGAAGATATGGAAGAGAAGACTGGTACAAAGTTGAATAATAAGGAGATGGAAGAGGGAGAGAAGACTGGTACAAATATGAATAATAAAGAGATGGGAGAGAAGACTGGTACAAAGATGAATAATAAAGAGATGGGAGAGGGAGAGAAGACTGGTACAAAGATGAATAATAAAGAGATGGGAGAGGGAGAGAAGACGGGAACAAAGATGAATAATAAAGCGTTGGAAGAGGGAGAGAAGACTGGTACAAAGATGAATAATAAAGAGATGGAAGTGGGAGAGAAGACTGAAACAAAGATGAATAATGAAGATATGGAAGAGAAGACTGGTACAAAGTTGAATAATAAGGAGATGGAAGAGGGAGAGAAGACTGGTACAAATATGAATAATAAAGAGATGGGAGAGAAGACTGGTACAAAGATGAATAATAAAGAGATGGGAGAGGGAGAGATGACTGGTACAAAGATGAATAATAAAGAGATGGGAGAGGGAGAGAAGACTGAAACAAAGATGAATAATGAAGATATGGAAGAGAAGACTGGTACAAAGTTGAATAATAAGGAGATGGAAGAGGGAGAGAAGACTGGTACAAATATGAATAATAAAGAGATGGGAGAGAAGACTGGTACAAAGATGAATAATAAAGAGATGGGAGAGGGAGAGATGACTGGTACAAAGATGAATAATAAAGAGATGGGAGAGGGAGAGAAGACTGGTACAAAGATGAATAATAAAGAGATGGGAGAGGGAGAGAAGACGGGAACAAAGATGAATAATAAAGAGTTGGAAGAGGGAGAGAAGACTGGTACAAAGATGAATAATAAAGAGATGGAAGAGGGAGAGAAGACTGAAACAAAGATGAATAATGAAGATATGGAAGAGAAGACTGGTACAAAGTTGAATAATAAGGAGATGGAAGAGGGAGAGAAGACTGGTACAAATATGAATAATAAAGAGATGGGAGAGAAGACTGGTACAAATATGAATAATAAAGAGATGGGAGAGGGAGAGATGACTGTTACAAAGATGAATAATAAAGAGATGGGAGAGGGAGAGAAGACTGGTACAAAGATGAATAATAAAGAGATGGGAGAGGGAGAGAAGACTTGAACAAAGATGAATAATAAAGAGTTGGAAGAGGGAGAGAAGATGGGTACAAAGAGGAATATTAAAGAGATGGAAGAGGGAGAGAAGACTGGTACAAAGATAAGTAATAAAGAGATGGGAGAGGGAGGGAAGACTGCTACAAAGATGAATAATAAAGAGATGGGAGAGAAGACTGGTAAAAGGATGAATAATAAAGAGATGGAAGAGTGAGAGGGAGAGAAGACTGGTACAAAGTTGAATAATAAAGAGATGGAAGAGGGAGAGAAGATGGGTACAAAGAGGAATATTAAAGAGATGGAAGAGGGAGAGAAGACTGGTACAAAGATAAGTAATAAAGAGATGGGAGAGGGAGGGAAGACTGCTACAAAGATGAATAATAAAGAGATGGGAGAGGGAGAGAAGACTGGTACAAAGATGAGTTGTAAAGAGATGGGAGAGGGAGGGAAGACTGCTACAAAGATGAATAACAAAGAGATGGGAGAGGGAGAGAACTAGTGCAAAAATGAATAATAAAGAGATGGGAGAGAAGACTGGTACAAAGATGAATAATAAAGAGATGGAAGAGGGAGAGAAGACTGAAACAAAGATGAATAATGAAGATATGGAAGAGAAGACTGGTACAAAGTTGAATAATAAGGAGATGGAAGAGGGAGAGAAGACTGGTACAAATATGAATAATAAAGAGATGGGAGAGAAGACTGGTACAAAGATGAATAATAAAGAGATGGGAGAGGGAGAGATGACTGGTACAAAGATGAATAATAAAGAGATGGGAGAGGGAGAGAAGACTGGTACAAAGATGAATAATAAAGAGATGGGAGAGGGAGAGAAGACGGGAACAAAGATGAATAATAAAGAGTTGGAAGAGGGAGAGAAGACTGGTACAAAGATGAATAATAAAGAGATGGAAGAGGGAGAGAAGACTGAAACAAAGATGAATAATGAAGATATGGAAGAGAAGACTGGTACAAAGTTGAATAATAAGGAGATGGAAGAGGGAGAGAAGACTGGTACAAATATGAATAATAAAGAGATGGGAGAGAAGACTGGTACAAAGATGAATAATAAAGAGATGGGAGAGGGAGAGATGACTGGTACAAAGATGAATAATAAAGAGATGGGAGAGGGAGAGAAGACTGGTACAAAGATGAATAATAAAGAGATGGGAGAGGGAGAGAAGACTAGTACAAAGATGAATAATAAAGAGATGGGAGAGGGAGAGAAGACTGGTGCAAAGATGAATAATAAAGAGATGGGAGAGAAGACTGGTACAAGGATGAATAATAAAGAGATGGAAGAGGGAGAGGGAGAGAAGACTGGTACAAAGATTAATAGTAAAGAGATGGGATAGAAGACTGGTACAAAGGTGAATAATGAAGAGATGGAAAAGGGGGAGAAGACTGGTACAAAGATGACTAATAAAGAGATGGGAGAGGGAGAGAAGACTGGTACAGAGATGAATAATAAAGAGTTGGGAGAGAAGACTGGTACAGAGATGAATAATAAAGAGATGGGAGAGGGAGAGAAGACTGGTACAAAGATGAATAATAAAGAGATGGAAGAGGGAGAGAAGACTGGAACAAAGATGAATAATAAAGAGATGGGAGAGGGACAGAAGACTGGTACAAAGATGAATAATACAGAGATGGGAGAGGGAGAGAAGACTGGTACAGAGATGAATAATAAAGAGTTGGGAGAGAAGACTGGTACAGAGATGAATAATAAAGAGATGGGAGAGGGAGAGAAGACTGGTACAAAGATGAATAATAAAGAGATGGGAGAGGGACAGAAAACTGGTACAAAGATGAATAATAAAGAGATGGGAGAGGGAGAGAAGACTGGTACATAAATGAATAATAAAGAGATGGGAGAGAAGAATGGTACAAAGATGAATAATAAAGAGATGGAAGAGGGAGAGGGATAGAAGACTGGTACAAAGTTGAATAATAAAGAGATGGAAGAGGGAGAGAATATTGGTACAAAGATGAAATAATAAAGAGATGGAAGAGGGAGAGAAGACTGGTTCAAAGATGAATATTACAGAGATGGGAGAGGGAGAGAAGACTGGTACAAAGATTAATAGTAAAGAGATGGGATAGAAGACTGGTACAAAGGTGAATAATGAAGATATGGAAAAGTGGGAGAAGACTGGTGCAAAGATGAATAATAAAGAGATGGGAGAGAAGACTGGTACAAAGGTGAATAATAAAGAGATGGAAGAGGGAGAGAATACTGGTAAAAAGATGAAATAATAAAGAGATGGAAGAGGGAGAGAAGACTGGTTCAAAGATTAGTAATACAAAGATGGAAGAGATAGAGATAGAGAATACTGGTACAAAGGTGAATAATGAAGAGATGGAAAAGGGGGAGAAGACTGGTACAAAGATGACTAATAAAGAGATGGGAGAGGGAGAGAAGACTGGTACAGAGATGAATAATAAAGAGATGGGAGAGGGAGAGAAGACTGGTACAAAGATGAATAATAAAGAGATGGGAGAGGGACAGAAGACTGGTACAAAGATGAATAATAAAGAGATGGGAGAGGGAGAGAAGACTGGTACATAGATGAATAATAAAGAGATGGGAGAGAAGACTGGTACAAAGATGAATAATAAAGAGATGGGAGAGGGATAGAAGACTGGTACAAAGTTGAATAATAAAGAGATGGGAGAGGGAGAGAAGACTGGTACAAAGATTAATAGTAAAGAGATGGGATAGAAGACTGGTACAAAGGTGAATAATGAAGAGATGGAAAAGTGGGAGAAGACTGGTGCAAAGATGAATAATAAAGAGATGGGAGAGAAGACTGGTACAAAGATGAATAATAAAGAGATGGTAGAGGGAGAGATGACTAGTACGAAGATGAATAATAAAGAGATCGGAGAGAAGACTGGTACAAAGATGACTAATAAAGAGATGGGAGAGAAGACTGTTACAAAGATGATTAATGAAGAGATGGAAGAGGGAGAGAAGACTGGTACAAAGATGAATAATAAAGAGATGGGAGAGAAGACCGGTAGAAAGATGAATAATAAAGAGATGGGAGAGAAGACCGGTACAAAGATGAATAATAAAGAGATGGGAGAGAAGACTGGTACAAAGATGAATAATACAGAGATGGGAGAGGGAGAGATGACTGGTACAAAGATGAATAATAAAGAGATGGGAGAGGGAGAGAAGACTAGTACAAAGATGAATAATAAAGAGATCGGAGAGAAGACTGGTACAAAATTAATAATAAAGAGATGGGAGAGGGAGAGATGACTGGTACAAAGATGAAGAATAAAGAGATGGAAGAGGGAGAGAAGACTGGTACAATGATGAATAATAAAGAGATGAAAGAGGGGGAGAAGACTGGAACAAAGATGAATAATAAAGAGATGGGAGAGAAGACTGGTACAAATATGAATAATAAAGAGATGGGAGAGGGAGAGATGACTGGTACAAAGATGAATAATAAAGAGATGGGAGAGGGAGAGAAGACTAGAACAAAGATGAATAATAAAGAGATCGGAGAGAAGACTGGTACAAAGATGAATAATAAAGAGATGGGAGAGAAGACCGGTACAAAGATGAATAATAAAGAGATGGGAGAGGGAGAGATGACTGGTACAAAGATGAATAATAAAGAGATGGGAGAGGGAGAGAAGACTGGTACAAAGATGAATAATAAAGAGATGGGAGAGAAGACTGGTACAAAGATGAATAATGAAGAGATTTAAGAGGGAGAGAATACTGTTACCAAGATGAATAAGAAAGAGATGGAAGAGGGAGAGAAGCCTGGTACAAAGATGAATAATTAAGAGATGGAAGGGGGAGAGAAGACTGGAACAAAGATGAATAATAAAGAGATGGGAGAGAAGAGTGGTACAAAGATGAATAATAAAGTGATGGGAGAGGGAGAGAAGACTTGTACAACGATGAATAATAAAGAGATGGGAGAGGGAGAGAAGACTGGTACAAAGATGAATAATAAAGAGATGGGAGAGAAGACTGGTAGAAAGATGGATAATGAAGAGTTTTAAGAGGGAGAGAAGACTGGTACAAATATTCTTAATAAAGAGATGGGAGAGGGATAGAAGACTGGTACAAAGATGAAATAATAAAGAGATGGAAGAGGGAGAGAAGACTGGTACAAAGATTACTAGTAAAAAATGGAAGAGATAGCATAGAGAAGACTGGTACAAGGTTGAATAATAAAGAGTTGGAATAGGGAGAGAATACTGGTACAAAGATGAATAATAAAGAGATGGGAGAGGGAGAGAGGACTAGTACAAAGATGAATAATACAGAGATGGGAGAGAAGACTGGTACAAAGATGAATAATGAAGAGATTGGAGAGGGAGAAGACTGGTACAAAGATGAGTAATAAAAGAGATGGAAGAGGGAGAGGGAGAGAATACTGGTACAAAGATGAATAATAAAGAGATGGAAGAGGGAGAGAAGACTGGTTCAATGATGAATAATAAAGAGATGGAAGAGGGGGAGAAGACTGGAAAAAAGATGAATAATGAAGAGATGGAAGAGGGAGAGAAGACTGGTACAAAGATGACTAATAAAGAGATGGGAGAGGGACAGAAGATGGGTACAAAGATAAGTAATAAAGAGATGGGAGAGGGAGGGAAGACTGCTACAAAGGTGAATAATGAAGAGATGGAAAAGGGGGAGAAGACTGGTACAAAGATGACTAATAAAGAGATGGGATAGGGAGAGAAGACTGGTACAAAGATGAAATAATAAAGAGTTGGGAGAGGGAGAGAAGACTGGTACAAAGTTGAATAATAAAGCGATGGAAGAGGGAGAGAAGACGGGTACAAAGAGGAATATCAAAGAGATGGAAGAGGGAGAGAAGACTGGTACAAAGATGAGTTGTAAAGAGATGGGAGAGGGAGGGAAGACTGCTACAAAGATGAATAATGAAGATATGAAAGAGAAGACTGGTACAAAGTTGAATAATAAAGAGATGGAAGAGGGAGAGAAGATGGCTACAAAGATGAATAACAAAGAGATGGGAGAGGGAGAGAACACTGGAACAAAGATGAATAATAAAGAGATGGGAGAGAAGACTGGTACAAAGATGAATAATAAAGAGATGGAAGAGAAGACTGGAACAAAGATGAATAATGAAGATATGGAAGAGAAGACTGGTACAAAGTTGAATAATAAAGAGATGGAAGAGGGAGAGAAGATGGGTACAAAGATAAGTAATAAAGAGATGGGAGAGGGAGGGAAGACTGCTACAAAGATGAATAATAAAGAGATGGGAGAGGGAGAGGAGACTGGTACATAGATGAATAATAAAGAGATGGGAGAGAAGACTGGTACAAAGTTGAGTAATAAAGAGATGGAAGAGGGAGAGAATACTGGTACAAAGATGAAATAATAAAGAGATGGAAGAGGGAGAGAAGACTGGTTCAAAGATTAGTAATACAAAGATGGGAGAGGGAGAGAAGACTGGTACAAAGATGAATAATAAAGAGATGGGAGAGAAGACCGCTACAAAGATGAATAATAAAGAGATGGGAGAGAAGACCGGTACAAAGATGAATAATAAAGAGATGGGAGAGAAGACCGGTACAAAGATGAATAATAAAGAGATGGGAGAGGGAGAGAAGACTGGTACAAAGATGAATAATAAAGAAATGGGAGAGGGATAGAAGACTGGTACAAAGATGAATAATAAAGAGATGGGAGAGAAGACTGGTACAAAGATGAATAATGAAGAGATTTAAGAGGGAGAGAAGACTGGAACAAAGATGAATAATAAAGAGATGGAAGAGGGAGAGAAGCCTGGTACAAAGATGAATAATAAAGAGATGGAAGAGGGAGAGAAGACTGGAACAAAGATGAATAATAAAGAGATGTGAGAGAAGGCTGGTACAAAGATGAATAATAAAGAGATGGGAGATGGAGTGAAGACTGGTACAAAAATGAATAATAAAGAGATGGGAGAGAAGACCGGTACAAAGATGAATAATAAAGAGATGGGAGAGGGAGAGATGACTGGTACAACGATGAATAATAAAGAGATGGGAGAGGGAGAGAAGACTGGTACAAAGATGAATAATAAAGAGATGGGAGAGAAGATTGGTACAAAGTTGAATAATGAAGAGATTTAAGAGGGAGAGAAGACTGGTACAAAGATGACTAATAAACAGATGGGAGAGGGAGAAGACTGGTACAAAGATGAGTAATAAAGAGATGGAAGAGGGAGAGGGAGAGAAGACGGTACAAAGATGAATATTAAAGAGATGGGAGAGAAGACTGGTACAATGATGAATAATAAAGAGATGGAAGAGGGGGAGAAGACTGGAACAAAGATGAATAATAAAGAGATGGGAGAGGGAGAGAAGACTGGTACAAAGATGAATAATAAAGAGATGGGAGAGAAGACTGGTACAAAGATGAATAATAAAGAGATGGGAGATTGAGAGATGACTGGTACAAAGATGAATAATAAAGAGATGGGAGAGGGAGAGAAGACTAGTACAAAGATGAATAATAAAGAGATTGGAGAGATGACTGGTACAAAGATGACTAATAAAGAGATGGAAGAGAAGACTGGTACAAAGATGATTAATGACGAGATGGAAGAGGGAGAGAAGACTGGTACAATGATGAATAATAAAGAGATGGAAGAGGGGGAGAAGACTGGAACAAAGATGAATAATAAAGAGATGGGAGAGGGAGAGAAGACTGGTACAAAGATGAATAATAAAGAGATGGGAGAGAAGACTAGTACAAAGATGAATAATAAAGAGATGGGAGAGGGAGAGAAGACTGGTACAAAGATGAATAATAAAGAGATGGGAGAGAAGACCGGTACAAAGATGAATAATAAAGAGATGGGAGAGGGAGAGATGACTGGTACAAAGATGAATAATAAAGAGATATGAGAGGGAGAGAAGACTGGTACAAAGATGAATAATAAAGAGATGGAAGAGGAAGAGAAGCCTGGTACAAAGATGAATAATAAAGAGATGGAAGGGGGAGAGAAGACTGGAACAAAGATTAATAATAAAGAGATGGGAGAGAAGACTGGTACAAAGATGAATAATAAAGAGATGGAGAGGGAGAGAACTCTGGTACAAAGATGAATAATAAAGAGATGGGAGAGGGAGAGATGACTTGTACAACGATGAATAATAAAGAGATGGGAGAGGGAGAGAAGACTGGTACAAAGATGACTAATAAAGAGATGGGAAAGGGACAGAAGACTGGTACAAAGATGAAATAATAAAGAGATGGACAGGGAGAGTAGACTGGTACAAAGATTAGTAGTAAAAAGATGTAAGAGATAGCGGTAGAGAAGACTGGTACAAAGATTAGTAGTAAAAAGATGTAAGAGATAGCGGTAGAGAAGACTGGTACAAAGTTGAATAATAAAGAGATGGAACAGGGAGAGAATACTGGTACAAAGATGAATAATAAAGAGATGGGAGAGGGAGAGAAGACTAGTACAAAGATGAATAATACAGAGATGGGAGAGAAGACTGGTACAAAGATGAATAATGAAGAGATGGGAGAGGGAGAAGACTGGTACAAAGATGAGTAATAAAAGAGATGGAAGAGGGAGAGAAGACTGGTACAAAGTTGAGTAATAAAGAGATGGGAGAGGGAGAGAAGACTGGTGTCGTGTAGGTGTGCAGGAGATGGTCAAAGTCTTTTGTTTTTGTGGAGAGTAATCCTCCACATCTGAAGAGAGAAGTGCAGTACAGGTGTTTCTCTGTACCAGTGGCTTATAATGACTCAGGCCTACATTTAATTGGAGAAAAAGTATATTACGGTATCTACCTATATATTGTTTAGCTGGCTTCATCCCTGTCTCAAATCTCATGAAAGAATTGAACAGGGCTTTTGACTTGAGACAGTAGCTAGGCCTAGATGGATATTCAGCTAATTTTAATAATATTATATGGGGTTTATATAGCACTTTTCATGATGTCCATATTAATTGAAATCCTTAGTTGAAACAATAACAAAGCACACCCGCCTGTGTTTTGATAGAAAAAAAGCTGAGGGATGGGATACAACCACTCTAAAATGTAAGGTGAAATCTATGTTTACAATGACTGACCATCTATGATATAAAACTTAAAGTTTTAACCATGTGTTCAGGCTATACAGTGTTTGTTTACATTTACTTTTTTTTACTAACATTAGTGTATAACAAGCTTATATTTGGGGATCTGATGGGGTACAACAGTTGAACTAAGCTCCTGATGCATTTATAAGTTATATTCTTCAAGAGTCAATGGGTATATATTATTAATTCGTAAGTGCAAATAATGGATGTAGCAACTGTCGTGAAGTTGTTAATGTGACGACTGTTGTTCATCGAATGATTAAAAGTTTCTAATTGCGTGATTATCTCAATCAAGCAATTATTAACTCATTAACCTGGGGCACCGTGGGAAAACTAGTTTTTATTGAGTTTCTATTTCCCAAATTTTCTCAAAGAATATCAGAATATCGATTTGACAACAGCCGCTAATTAACCAGTTGCCTCTACCAATCTCGTTCTGAACGTCGTACAGCCCGTGAATCTGCACGGACCCGGGTCTCACCAATGAATTCGTACCACACCAATCTTAGTTGAATATTTATTTACTAAAAAGCTAAAATGATAATAAAAGATACACATAGTGTAACGCTCAATGAGTGAATAGGTGTGGAGTCAGGCGCAGAGAGGAACCAAACAAGGAACAGGTGAAACCAATTAGACAAAACCAAACGAACACAGAACAAAGGATCGGTGGCAGCTAGCAGACCGGCGACGACGACCGGCGAGCGCCACCCTAACAAGAAGGGGAGTCACCTTCGGTAATGTTCGTGACACATAGACAAAACACATTATCGGCTATTGATTAGAACGTAGTATAATGGGCCAACACACTATGGCGCGTGTTACCCACAATGGGGATTTCAGAAGAGAGAGAAAAAATAAATTACACAAGAGAAATATACATTTGGTGAATTTGTCAGCTATGCTATTCTAACCCTAGCCTTGCCCCAAACTGCCACTCTTATGGGTCAGAATATAATGATGTAATTACGTGGGGATGGTCTCCGAGGATTCTCTGCGTAGGCCTTCAGCTGTTCGATGACGCACTACTCCGGCGCACCTCTCTGACCGTCCTTCCGATGTCAGTGTCCTTTTGGCTTAGGAGTCTGTTCCCTCACCCTTTGCTCTGGAAGGGATTTTCTGAGGACAGACAGCTCTGTAGCTCAGAGCTCACAGCATAGTAAAGAAACCCTTTAGATACCACAATTTGATGGGAGACGGAGGCTAGGTGGTTCGACTTGAATTCACCCACTTAGACACAGCTACTCTTCCGTAGCTTGGGTAGAAAAGGATTTCTTTGTCTTCAAACTTGCGTTGCGTTCTGGGTTCATTGACTTTTTAGACCTTGCTGCAGCTTGGGTCACGTAGTCTTCCTGTAAATTCTATACTCACAGGTTTTATACCCTTGGGTCAGAAGTGGGCGTAACTGCCTTTAGGGCAATTCTCTGGGCGTACCAAGTTAATGAGGCAAGGTCTAGATTTTATTCAAATCCAATTTTAGACAACTAACTTAACATTTCATCTTCCCCAAAACATTCTCTTTGATTTGGATATTTTCCATACAACGTACAATGTATAAACATTAAGCATATACTAGGAAAACTCTTCACATTACAATGTTTTCGTAATAACGTCATCTATTAACCTTTAATAACAACACAAAAATGACATACATTTTCATATTCCATCTATCGTCATGACCACCATTGTGGCTGACGGAAACCATCGTTCCAAAGTCCCTTTATTTCGTGTTTAATGTTCTGAGGCTGGTTCTCCATAGTAACAGGACAAAGGAATTTGTCTGTGGCCTGAGATTTACCAGGGGCGTGAGGGGTCATAAAACCCCCCACATCTTCAGACCCCTAGATCTCTCCTCCTCTTTTGGGGTTGAGAGATAACCTGTAGGGTTGTGGTCTCCTGTAACCTGACCTGGTCAGGACAGTCATGACACAATTTAGGATTCTAGCTTTAACGACATCCATGAAAACTGCATTGCATTGAAACTGTCAATAAATGCTCGCTAGTGTTAACATGCATTGTGCAATATTGAAACTGTCAATAAATGCTCGCTAGTGTTAACATGCATTGACATCAGTTGGCTATATAAACATAATATAAACGCAACATGCAATCATTTCAATGATTTTACTGAGTTAAAGTTCATATATGGAAATCAGTCAATTTAAATAAATTCCGTAGATCCTAATCTATGGATTTCACATGACTGGGCGGGGGTGCCGCCATGGGGGGGTCTGGGTGGGCATAGGCCCACCCACAGGGAAGCCAGGCCCAGTAAATCAGAATGTGCTTTTCCCCACAGCTGTCCGGGTGGCTGGTCTCAGACGATCCCGCAGGTGAAGAAGCCGGATGTGGAGGTCCTGGGCTGGTGTGGCTAGACATGGTCTGCGGTTGTGAGGCTGGTTGGACGTACTGCCAAATTATCTTAAATGACATTGAAGTCGGCATATGGTAGATAAATTAAAATTAAATTTTCTGAAAACTGCTAGTGGACATTCTTCCAATCAGCATGCCAATTGTACGATTCCTTAACTTGAGACACGTGTCATTGTGTTGTATGAGAAAACAGCACATTTTAGAGTGGCCTTTTTTTATCCCTCAGCACAAGGTGCACCTGTGCAATGCTCATGCTGTTTAATCAGCTTCTTGATATGCCACACCTGTCAGGTGGATCTGTGCACAACTTCTGAGAGATAAGCTTTTTTGTGCTGATGGAACATTTCTGGGATCTTTTATTTCAGCTCATGAAACATGCGACAAACACTTTATATGATGCGTTTTATATTTTTGTTCAGTGTAATTTAATTACCGCTTATCTTCTAGCTCTCTATCTGTGTTGTGAGAATTTCTGACTCCCGTTTGCTTTTGTCACACAGCCTAAATGACGGTCGGATATGGCCACGCATAGCGCCCATGTCATTGTGCACCGTGTTAAACTTGCCGGCAGGTGGCCGCCCAGCTATTAGGTGTCACTTCACACGCTCACAAAGAACAGAGACTGGGAACACGAGACTATTTTAAACAGTAATGACAGGTTAGAATAGTCTAAAATAACTGTTCCAATTCAATCTATTAGCAGTTAGCAAATGGGCATAAGGCTTGTTTTTCTTCGGGAGCCAGAAAAGAGATGGTAAAGGTGGACATTCTTGTCTGTCTTGGACTACAGTGATGTTATTTATATGCAGACCTCTGTGTGTCATGTGGTCCTTAGGTTTATTACTAACAAAAAGCGTCTGACACACCACTGTGATCTCTATAGTGCTTTTGTCAAGGCACAAGGCGAGACACAGATGCAGACACCGGAGGCAGAGTCTTACCATGTTTAATAATCCAAAGGGGTAGGCAAGAGAATGGTTGTGGACAGGCTAAAAGGTCAAAACCATATCAGTGTCCTGGAGGTATAGAGTGGCAGACAGGCTCGTGGTCAAGGCAGGCAGAATGGTCAGTCAGGCAGGTACAAAGTCCAGAAACAGGAAAGGGTCAAAACCGGGAGGACTAGAAAAAGGAGAATAGTAAAAAGGAGTACGGGAAAACCACGCTGGTTGACTTGACGGAACATACAAGACGAACTGGCATAGAGAGACAGGAAACACAGGGAAAAATACACTGGGGAAAATAAGCGACACCTGGAGGGGGTGGAGACAATCACAGGAACAGGTGAAACAGATCAGGACGTAACAGCTTTGGCTGGTCTTCCTTGGCTCTACGTAGGTTAAACATTGGTATACTCTGATATGAGGCCATTTTGGGAAAACTGCCACTTTATCTCTGTCCTTCTTTGTTAATGTCTGAAAATAAATACCAGTTACGATCTCATTCCTACTTACTTTGAATAGTTCCAAGAATCAGAATGGATCACCCCATAGCCTAAACAGTTGTTTTTGGACGTTCTCTCCAATCTGTAACGCATTTGCTAAGTTAGCGCCGGCGCTAGTCTAATGCTTCCTGATGTTATCCCCAATGATACGTTAGCATAATATACTAGTGTAATCAGCCTTAGTTGCCTGTGATTTAGGCAATGAGCGTAGCGTGCCGTGTGGAGAGTTGCGGGAGGTGTGATATCTGGAGAGCTCGTCAGTGAATCAGAGACCGTTTTCTGTGGCATCCCGCACCACTACAGCTCAAGGAGAGAGGGAAGAGGAAATAGAGAGACGGAGAGAGGTAGTGAGAGCGAAAGGGTTGGGGGAGAAGAAGAGATTGAGAAGATGGGAGGTGTAGAGATAGAGACTAATGAAGCTGGAGGTGACAGAGAAAGGAAGAGAGGAAGAGAGCGAGGGGGAGTGCGAAGGTGAGTGTGAGAGATCCGTCCAAGTAAGCAGAAGGAGGGAGACTGGCGGTTCGAAAAAGAGTGTAATGCCCAGGGAGTTGAGATCACACAGATACACAGGAGGGATTTCTTCAGAGGGAAGACACACACACTGTCCTGGGGAGGATGGTGAATCAGCAGTAGGTTTTTAACTCTGTTCCAGTTTACTGCACACACCATTACACACACAGAGACCCCTGGGTGCCCTGTACTGTCTCACTACTACACTACAGACTGTTGTGCTCCCCCGCTGTGCAATGGGCCAGAGCTGCAGCTGAGCCTCTTAACACACATCAGCGGTCAGCAGCTCTATCTGAAACGTCCAACCATGTTGTCTCAACGCTGAGCAGCTAGCAGTGCTCCGCTGAGAGGTGTTGTGTGAGCCTGTGCTCGCATGCTGTGTGTCCCTGCATTTATAGACAGTAGCAGTCAAAGGTTTGGACACACCTACTCATTCCAGGGTGACACTGTATGTGTGTGTGTGTGTGTGTGTGTGTGTGTGTGTGTGTGTGTGTGTGTGTGTGTGTGTGTGTGTGTGTGTGTGTGTGTGTGTGTGTGTGTGTGTGTGTGTGTGTGTGTGTGTGTGTGTGCGTGCGTGCATGTGCGTGCGTGTGTGTGTGTTTCCACACTATATTGATCCTGTCAAGAGCCTAACGTCAACATGCTCCCATTGGCACTACACTGAAAGCCTCCCTCTGTGTACGCATGCACGGACACACACACACGACCCCTTTATGCCCAAATTAGAACACACACAGTCCTTATCATCTGTTCATTCCAAGCCATTGCAGAGCTGCTTTATTTAAAGTGAAGTGCTCAGTTAACGCAGAATGTGATGACAAAGAAACAAGTCTCTCTCTCTTCCTCTCTCTGCCACTCACAGGCATCGGCATGGATTGAGGGCACCTGCTAATTATGTTGTGGGCTGACTTCTCCTCCACTTGTCAAAGAGCAAAGCTAACCGTACCGTAGTGCACCTCTCCCATGGGTGGGTGTATATGTGTCCTGTGAGGTTGTCCACTCTCCAAGTAACACCATTATCATAATACCTCTTTGTGTATGTGTGGTTTTTTTTTATAAAAAAGGTGATGTTTGCATGACACAGCACTCTGATGTCGACAAGCCAAATTATCTCTCTCCCTCTTTCTCTCTCCTTGAAGGGGGAGGAAATTGCTTGTTTAACTGGTGTGTGTGTGTGTGAGGGGGGGGGGGCTCCATCTGTTCCCTACACAGTGGAAAACATGTCTGGGCGCAGGGGGCGCTCCCATCCGCAGCTGCTCCAGAGCCCTCTACCACCCCACCACGGCCCTACTAGAGCCGCGGGAGGGAGATGGAGGGACTGTGTGAAGGAGAAAGGGAATAGAAAAGGTATAAAAAGGGAGTTTTGTGTTTGCATGAGAGAGAAAGATAGCTGGTCCCAATGTTTGTTGTCTCCCTACTCCTCCACTTTCCCTCTAACCCCTTGATTTTAGCGTTTCTGAAAGGTCTAGTTAGGTTTCACCTTACAGATCTGCAAAACATTGCTGGGTCAAGGGGTGGGGTATAAATAGAACTGGGCCCAGCTGAAAAACACTAGGCTGGGTCTCTAGGAGCTAGTATGTGCTGCAAGGATAGCCTAGCTGTGCTAACTTGCAGTGTGGTAGTAATATGGTTTCAAGTGGCCGGGTGAGACAGAGATGAAAAAAAAGATCAGCTTTGATCAAAGCCACAGTGAAGCGAAAGACAGGCCCTTTCTTCAATTATAGGCAAGGTTCCTTTTCTTACCTCTTACAGATATAGTAACATGTGCACACACACACACATAGCACATAAATAACAACCCTTTCCCCCTACACACACACACATAGCACATAAATAATAACCCTCTCCCCCTACACACACACACACACACCCTACTTTAATAGTACCCTTTAATGATATCATGGAAAATGGGCGACAGAAAATTGTCCATTCCACTCCCCAGCGCTACGGACCTTCAAAGGGCCCTTCATTAGTGAACAGGACACACAGAGCACAGTGAGTGTGTGGATCTAAGTAACCCCAGTGGATTGGATTAACCCAGTGGTGAACTGATGGGTAGGAGATTGGTGTCAAGGCCATTCTCACTACACTGGGCCGATGCAGATTGAAATTCCACCTCACCCCCGATCTTCTTCAGCCATTCTCTCCCTTCCCCACAGTAGGCTTGTGCTCTCCTCTCCTCTCACCGTAGCATTGGTCTCCAATGGGTTACGTACTTTTACCGTCTGACACACTAAGCCTCCCAGACCTCATCCACATAGAAATGCTTGATAATATACAGTGCATTCACTACGTTACAACCTTATTCTAAAATGTATTTAATTATTTTTGTTTTACTCATCAATCTACACCCAATGCCCCATAATAACAAAGCAAGCACAGGTTTTTAGTCATTTTTGCAAATTTATAAAAGATAAAACATAGAAATACCCTATTTACATAAGTATTCAGACCCTTTGCTATGAGACTCGAAATTGAGCTCAGGTGCATCCTGTTTCCATTGATCACCCTTGAGATGCATCTACAACTTGATTGGAGTCCACCTGTGATAAATTAAATTGATTGGATATGGTTTTGAAAGGTCCACAACTGTCTATATAAGGTCCCACAGTTGACAGTGCATGTCAAAGCAAAAATCAAGCCATGAGGTTGAAGGAATTGTCCGTAGAGCTCCGAGACAAGATTGTGTTGAGGCACAGATCTGGGGAAGGGTACCAAACAATTTCTGCAGTATTGAAGGTCCCCAAGAACAAAGTCGCCTACATCATTCTTAAATTGAAGAAGATTGCAACCACTAAGACTTTTCCTACAGCTGGCCGCTCGGGCCAAACTTAGCAATCGGGGGAGAAAGGTCTTGATCAGGGAGGTGACCAAGAACCCGATAATCACTCTGACAGAGCTCCAGAATTCCTCTGTGGAGATGGGAGAACCTTCCAGAAGGACAACCATCTCTGCAGCACTCCACCAATCAGGCCTTTCTGGTAGAGTGGCCAGACGGAAGCCACTCCTCAGTAAAAGGCACATGACAGCCCACTTGGAGATTGCCAAAAGGCACCTAAATACTCTCAAACCATGAGAAACAAGATTCTCTGGTCTGATGAAACCAAGATTGAATTATTTGGCCTCAATGCCAAGCGTCACGTCTGGAGGAAACCTGGCACTGTCCCTACAGTGAAGCATGGTGGTTTCAGACTAGCCAGGATTGAGGGAAAGATGAACAGAGCAAAGCACAGATAAATCTTTCATGAAAACCTGCTCAGGACCTCAGACTGGGTGGCGAAGGTTCACCTTCCAACAGGACAACGACTTTAAGCACACAGCCAAGACAATGCATGAGTGGCTTTGGGACAAGTCTCTGGATGTCCTTGAGTGGCCCAGCCAGAGCCCGGACTTGAACCCAATCGAACATCTTTAGAGAGACCTGCAAATAGTCATGTTTCGCTCCCCATCCAACCTGACAGAGCTTGAAAGGATCTGCAGAGAACAAGGGGAGAAACTCCCCAAATACAGGTGTGCCACTTGTAGCGTCATACCCAAGAAGACTAGAGGCTGTAATCGCTGCCAAAGGTGCTTCAACGGTGCTTCTGTATACTTATGTAAATGTGATATTTCAACAAACAAAAAACTTTACATTTGCAATTATTTCGAAAAAGCTGTTGTTGCTTTGTCATTATGAGATAGTGTGTGTAAATGATGAGGGTGAAAAATGATTTAATCGATTTTAGAATAAGGCTGTAACATAACAAACTGTGTAAAAGTAGAGGTCTGTGGATATGGATATGAAGGTAAATGGATCCTCAATGCTTCAATATGCACCACTAAATGGATCCTCAATGCTTCAATATACACCACTAAATGGATCCTCAATGCTTCAATATGCACCTCTAAATGGATCCTCAATGCTTCAATGTGCACCACTAAATGGATCCTCAATGCTTCAATCTACACCACTAAATGGATCCGCAATGCTTCAATATGCACCTCTAAATGGATCCTCAATGCTTCAATATGCAACTCTAAATGGATCCTCAATGCTTCAATATGCACCACTAAATGGATCCTCAATGCTTCAATCTACACCACTAAATGGATCCTCAATGCTTCAATATGCACCTCTAAATGGATCCTCAATGCTTCAATATGCAACTCTAAATGGATCCTCAATGCTTCAATATGCACCACTAAATGGATCCTCAATGCTTCAATATGCAACTCTAAATGGATCCTCAATGCTTCAATATGCACCTCTAAATGGATCCTCAATGCTTCAATATGCACCTCTAAATGGATCCTCAATGCTTCAATATGCACTTCTAAATGGATCCTCAATGCTTCAATATACACCACTAAATGGATCCTCAATGCTTCAATATGCACCTCTAAATGGATCCTCAATGCTTCAATGTGCACCACTAAATGGATCCTCAATGCTTCAATGTGCACCACTAAATGGATCCTCAATGCTTCAATCTACACCACTAAATGGATCCGCAATGCTTCAATATGCACCTCTAAATGGATCCTCAATGCTTCAATTGTAACGATTCTCTTCTTGTGAAGTAGAGGCGGACCAAAGCGCAGCGTGGTGGTTGTTCATTGTACTTTATTTCCGACACTATACAAGAACAAACTAACGAAAAAACAAGAAACGTGAGAACTCAAAACCTAATACAGCCTATCTGGTGAACACTACACAAAGACAGGAACAATCACCCACAAACAAACAGTGAAACCCAGGCTACCTAAGTATGATTCTCAATCAGAGACAACTAATGACACCTGCCTCTGATTGAGAACCATACTAGGCCGAAAACATAGAACTGCCCCAAAACATAGAAAAACAAACATAGACTGCCCACCCAACTCACGCCCTGACCATACTAAATAAATACAAAAACAAAGGAAATAGAGGTCAGAACGTGACAGTACCCCCCCCCAAAGGTGCGGACTCCGGCCGCAAAACCTTGACCTATAGGGGAGGGTCTGGGTGGGCGTCTGTCCGCGGTGGCGGCTCTGGCGCGGGACGCGGACCCCACTTCGCCATTGTCTCAGTCCGCCTTATTGTCCGCCTCCGTGGCTTACTCACCATGCCCACCCCTCTCAATGACCCCACTGGACAGAGGGGCTGCTTGGGACAGAGGGGCAGCTCGGGACAGAGGTGAAGCAGCTGCTCGGGACAGAGGGACAGCTGCTCGGGACAGAGGGACAGCTGCTCGGGACAGAGGGACAGCTGCTCGGGACAGAGGGACAGCTGCTCGGGACAGAGGGACAGCTGCTCGGGACAGAGGGACAGCTGCTCTGGGCGGAGGGGCTCTAGCGGACCCTGGCTGACTGGCGGCACTGGCGGCCCCTGGTTGACTGGCGGCACTGGCGGCCCCTGGCTGACTGGCGGCACTGGCGGCCCCTGGCTGACGGGCGGCACTGGCGGCCCCTGGCTGATTGGCGGCACTGGCGGCCCCTGGCTGACGGGCGGCACTGGCGGCCCCTGGCTGACGGGCGGCACTGGCGGCTCCTGGCTGACGGGCGGCATTGGCGGCTCCTGGCAGACGGGCGGCACTGGCGGCGCTGGGCAGACGGGCGGCACTGGCGGCGCTGGGCAGACGGGCGGCACTGGCGGCGCTGGGCAGACGGGCGGCACTGGCGGCGCTGGGCAGACGGGCGGCACTGGCGGCGCTGGGCAGACGGGCGGCGCTGGCGGCGTTGGGCAGACGGGCGGCGCTGGGCAGACGGGAGGCTCCGGCAGAGGCGCCGGACAGGCGGGAGGCTCCGGCAGCGGCGCCGGACAGGCGGGAGGCTCCGGCAGAGGCGCCGGACAGGCGGGAGGCTCCGGCAGCGGCGCCGGACAGGCGGGAGGCTCCGGCAGAGGCGCCGGACAGGCGGGAGGCTCCGGCAGAGGCGCCGGACAGGCGGGAGGCTCCGGCAGAGGCGCCGGACAGGCGGGAGGCTCCGGCAGCGACGCCGGACAGGCGGGAGACTCCGGCAGCGCTGGAGAGGAGGAAGGCTCTGGACGGATGGGCCGGAGAGACAGCCTGGTACGGGGAGCTGCCACCGGAGGGCTGGGGTGTGGAGGTGGTGACGGATAGACCGGGCCGTGCAGGCGCACTGGAGCTCTTGAGCACCGAGCCTGCCCAACCTTACCTGGTTGAATGCTCACGGTCGCCCTGCCAGTGCGGCGTGGTGGAATAGCCCGCACTGGGCTATGCAGGCGAACCGGAGACACCGAGCGCAAGGCTGGTGCCATGTAAGCCGGCCCAAGGAGACGCACTGGGGACCAGCTGCGTAGAGCCGGCTTCATGGCATTAGGCTCGACGCTCAATCTAGCCCGGCCGACACGCGGAGCTGGAATATACCGCACCGGGCTATGCACCCGCACTGGAGACACCGTGCGCACCACTGCATAACACGGTGCCTGTCCGGTCTCTCTAGCCCCCCGGTAAGCACAGGGAGTCTGCCCAGGTCTCCTACCTGGCGTAGCCATACTCCCTGTTAGCCCCCCCCCAAGAAATTTTTGGGGCTGCCTCTCGGGCTTCCTTCCGCGCCGCCGTGCCTGCTTCGCCAACTCCATTCTCTGATAGCCTTCCGCGCACTGCTCCATCGAATCCCAGGCGGGCTCCGGCACTCTCCCTGGGTCGGCCGCCCACCTGTCGATCTCCTCCCAAGTAGTATAACCCATGCCATTGCTGTCCATAACGTCCTCCCATGTCCATACCTCCTCGCGCTGCTCCTGCTGCTGCTTTCTCCGTTGCCCATTACCACACCGCTTGGTCCTGTTGTGGTGGGTGATTCTGTAACGATTCTCTTCTTGTGAAGTAGAGGCGGACCAAAGCGCAGCGTGGTGGTTGTTCATTGTACTTTATTTACGACACTATACAAGAACAAACTAACGAAAAAACATGAAACGTGAGAACTCAAAACCTAATACAGCCTATCTGGTGAACACTACACAAAGACAGGAACAATCACCCACAAACAAACAGTGAAACCCAGGCTACCTAAGTATGATTCTCAATCAGAGACAACTAATGACACCTGCCTCTGATTGAGAACCATACTAGGCCGAAAACATAGAACTGCCCCAAAACATAGAAAAACAAACATAGACTGCCCACCCAACTCACGCCCTGACCATACTAAATAAATACAAAAACAAAGGAAATAGAGGTCAGAACGTGACATCAATATGCACCTCTAAATGGATCCTCAATGATTCAATATACACCACTAAATGGATCCTCAATGCTTCAATATGCACCTCTAAATGGATCCTCAATGCTTCAATGTGCACCACTAAATGGATCCTCAATGCTTCAATATGCACCACTAAATGGATCCTCAATGCTTCAATGTGCACCACTAAATGGATCCTCAATGCTTCAATATGCACCACTAAATGGATCCTCAATGCTTCAATATACACCACTAAATGGATCCTCAATGCTTCAATGTGCACCTCTAAATGGATCCTCAATGCTTCAATATGCACCACTAAATGGATCCTCAATGCTTCAATATACACCACTAAATGGATCCTCAATGCTTCAATATGCACCTCTAAATGGATCCTCAATGCTTCAATATGCACCACTAAATGGATCCTCAATGCTTCAATATGCACCACTAAATGGATCCTCAATGCTTCAATGTGCTCCTCTAAATGGATCCTCAGAAAAAATGCTGTAGATCGTTTTAGTAATCAATTAATTAATGTGTTGCGAATGCTTTTCCTACACAATTTTATATGCATCCTCAGAAATAGGAAGAAATGTAATTAAAGGGCCTCGATAGTACTGTGCCTCAGGACTACCTGGCCTGATGACTCCTAGCTGTCCCCAGTCCACCTGGCCGTGCTGCTGCTCCAGTTTCAACTCTTCTGCCTGCAGCTATGGATCCCTGACCTGTTCACCGGACGTGCTACCCGTCCCAGACCTGCTGTTTTCAACTCTCTAGAGACAGCAGGAGCGGTAGAGATGAATGGTCGGCTATGAAAAGCCTACTGACATTTACTCCTGAGGTGCTGACCTGTTGCACCCACTACAACCACTGTGATTATTATTATTTGACCCTGCTCGTCATCTTCTGTTATAATCTCCACTCGACACAGCCAGAAGAGGCCACCTCTCATAGCCTGGTTCCTCTCTAGGTTTCTTCCTAGGTTCTGGCTTTTCTAGGGAGTTTTTCCTAGCCACCTGCATTGCTTGCTGTTTGGGGTTTTAGGCTGGGTTTCTGTACAGCACTTTGAGATATCAGCTGATGTAAGAAGGGCTATATAAATACATTTGATTTGAAATTTGATTTGATATATAGGTCATCCTAGTAATGCTATGTAAACCTTCATTGAAATTATTTAATATAAAATTCTAACTAGATACTCAGAAATGATTGAATATGCAGTTCTACGTAGATCCTCATAGAAATGTAATGCTCTAAGGAGCGTCATAGAATTGGTTTGATATGTAATGTGATCTGTGCATGGTTGCATGCCATGCATTCTTGTGCAGTGGCAGCAGTTGATTTTGGTGGCAGACACATGCCTCGTCATGTGGTCTGTGTCCTTATGAAGGAAATATATGTGATGAATTTGCCTGGAATGTGCTGTATATTAATAAGCACGTCTGCCCATGCCAAAGACAGTGGGAAAACAAGAACACAAAATGAATGCATGTGTTTGTTCAATGTTTGTTGTCTCCGTGAATTTGCCTTTTGTCATGTATTTTTTGCAGTAAACCTCTGTTTGTGTGTACATGTTGGGCTGAGTGTGTGTTTGCGTTTTCAGTATTGTATTTCCCCCAATATGTGCGTCCATTCGTGGCCAACTACAGCAGCGTGCTTCATTCAGAATGGGCTAAACGCTGCCAAAGAGGGCAAATTAAGACAAATGAAGAGAAGCGCATATTTATCCACATTCCCCCAGAATCCCTGTCTCTTTCCCACTTTATCCTGGCAGGAAATGTTACAAAGCCTCAACATTGAGGCGCGAGAGTATAATGAAAAGCACATAAGCGTGGAAAGCTTTGCCTACTTTTGTGTTGATGGCAATTAATTTTCTAGCGGCTGCGATCGCTAACGCTAGCCGCCAGTGCATGGGACACAATCCTAGAAATGTGAGCAGATGTCCCCCATCCAACATCCATCCACTCTCCCACTCGCTGGCGTGTACAACTGAGTCTTAGGGCCCCATATTGCTGCTCGCTTTCCCCGGCTGAGAGGGAGTGAAGTTCAGAGTGATGGATAGGCAGCATGGGCTTTGACTCTCTGAAAATAACACAATCATGTGCTACGTTCACCTCTCAGGGTTATTAAGATACAGAGAGTGATGGAGAAGAGAAAGGGAGGGGGCGGCTTGACAGCCTCTAAATTGAGCTTGGCAGATCTGAAGTACCAGGCTCCTTCTGATGGCCTTTATTTGGTGCTTACTCCCTCTTTGGTGTGTGTGTGTGTGTGTGTGTGTGTGTGTGTGTGTGTGTGTGTGTGTGTGTGTGTGTGTGTGTGTGTGTGTGTGTGTGTGTGTGTGTGTGTGTGTGTGTGTGTGTGTGTGTGTGTGTGTGTGTGTTACTCCTCTTTGGTTTTTTGGTGGCACGGGGGAGTGAACGAAGGAAGGGAAAGGAGGAAAGGGAGGAGGGTTAGGTCGCATTTTACATTGACAGCCCTCTTTTTTTCATCTCCCTCTCTTTTTCTCTCACCACCCGGGAGAAGAGCCAGGGAGAGAGGGAGAGAGAAAAAGAGAAAATTAAGTGATTTGTGGAAGTATTGATCTCTGAGCCACGGTTATCGATTAGAGCGTGGAGAGAGATGGAGGGGATGGAGAGTGATGGAGAGCTTTGTCTGAAAGAGGAGCGAGGGGGGGGGGGGGGGGACTGTCTACTGGGGCCCAAGAGCTGCTTCATAGGGGGCTCTTTATAGGGCACCAAATTAGGGCACTCACAGGTAGGCGGGAAGGTCAATTCTTATAGGGCAATTTTATGGACCTGCTTTTTTCTATTTCATTACCAAGAATTCATCTCTTCTTTCTGATTGTGGTAAACTACCGGGGGGGGGGGGGGGGGGGTAGAGGTTTGGCACTGTAAAATTCCATTATCAAATCTCTCAAATGGCAACATCTCACATCCAGAACCATTTATACAGTCCTCTTTCTCAAACAAACTTAGTAAAAGCCAAAATGAAACAACACAAACCATACAAGGTTGAGCATCTTCCATCTTCAAACCACCTTAAAATCAGCCTTGTCTCACGATAGCTCTCATTCTCTTTCACTTCAAACAGAATGGTGAGTGTAGCGAGGCTACCTTAAAATTCCTCCTCTATCTAAAAATCATCCTTCTATCCTATTCAATCCCAATGGTGATTAGGAAGAGCATGGAGAAGTATAGGACTTTTATCCTTTTACCCAGTGAAACCATTTTTGCACCAGATAGAGCTACAGGCACACTCACACAGAGTAAAGCCATCTGCCACTGGCTTGGGCCTTCTCTAGGAAGGACCCCTGAAGTCCCTCACCACCCCCGTTGTAGAGCCAGCATGGAGAAGCAGTTTCCTTTTCCACCCTTGTCTTTGTTGAGGGGTTGTTTTTGGAGATGGGAGAATGCCTTTGGTCCCCATACATTGACACACTGACTGAGAGGCAGATTCCCCCTCAGTCTTTTCTCTTCAACATCCTTTCTCTCTTGTTCATGTAACATAGAAAGCTTGATGATGAAACACTGGGGGGAGAGACGGAGAGAGAGATGGAGCGAGAGCACAAGAGCAAAATGGGAAATGTAGAGCGAGAGAAAACGTTAAGGGACAACGTTAGATTCCATGAGGCTATGGATCTCACCGTAAGCAAAAACCCTAAAGCAACACGGCAACGTGTGTTTGTGAAAAGATACACACCATACCATGGGGAGTTATTTGGGAGGGCTTGGAAGTTATGTTCAGATGGTGAGAGGAAAAGGGGAGAGCACTCCTCTCCAACAACTCGGTGGATGAGTTGAATAATTGAATCTCGCGTAGCAGTGTGTGCATGTGGCAGGCGCCAGGGATTTAGTCATGTATATTGCATCACGTTGTCATCTTTTTAGAGCCGCGCTGCTCTCCACTTTCCTTTGTGCCGGAGATGAAGGGTGACAGGATAAGGGCCACATCTCCATTATTTAAACTGGGGACCAGGGCCCATCCATTCTGACTCTCACTCTCTCTCTCTCGCTCTCTGAGGTGTCCATGAGGAAGACGTCCTTCCAAATCCCACTCTTCCTTCCTCTCTTTCACTCTCACTTACCTCTCTCTCACACCCATTCTCTCTTCCTCTCCCTCTCTCCAAATATAGGCCCCTGTCTTTCTCTCTCTTATTGTTCAGATTCCTCCTCTGCCTCTCTCCATCTCCCTTTTTCACTCTCGATCTCCCTTTCTCCCACTGTCCTCTCTTTGTCTCACTGACACGCAGCGATGCAAAGTATCCCGGCAGCCTCATTTTGATGAAGAGTTATCACCAATGAGGTATGATCCCTCTGATACTACACTGTACTTTGTCACCATGAGCGTGACAGAACAGATGTCACAAGGTTCCATATTTCGGGCCTGATTTACTGTACCATTTGTTTGCACCTGTTATTATCAAAAGGGAATATAACAAAGTGTAGAGTAAATACATTTAGTTAGATTTTTCTCAATTTGTATTCCCACTTGAAAATAACGGGTGCAAAATTGTGTGCTGGTGCAGCACGCCAGGTAAAATTTGACCCCATGGAATATTGGTCATAACAGGTTTTTATGCCTGCATATGACATCTTATGTCACAGCCTTATGGGGTGGGGTTATCATGATAGAGTAGACTGTTGGAAACACTGAGAGAAAACATGCATGGTTCTGTTCAGGAGCAAGTTACATATTACGCACCTATTTATACTGAACAGAAATATGAATGCAACATGTAGTGTTGGTCCCATGTTTCATGAGATCAAATAAAGAGCACAAAAAACGTATTTCTCTTTAATTTTGTCGACATCCTTTTTAGTGAGCATTTCTCCTTTGCCAAGATAAGCCATCCACCTGACAGGTGTGGCATAACAAGAAGCTGATTAAACAGCATGGTTAATACACAGGTGCACCTTGTGCGGGGGCAATAAAAGGCCATTGTAAAATGTGTTGTGTTTTGTCACAGAACACAATGCCACAATTGTCTCAAGTTTTGAGGGAGCGTGCAATTGGCATACAGACTGCAGGAACGTCCACCAGAGCTGTTGCCAGAGAATTGAATGTTAATTTCTATACCATAAGCCACTTCCAACGTCGTTTTAGAGAATTTGGGAGTACGTCCAACTGGCCTCACAACTGCAGACCACATGTAACCTCACCAGCCCAGTCCACATCTGGCTTCTTCATCTCCTGCATCGCCTAAAACCAGCCACCCTGACAGTTGATGAAACTGAGGAGTATTTCTGTCTGCAATAAAGCAGTTTTGTGGGGAACAACTAATTCTGATTGGCTGGGCCTGGCTCTCTAGTTGGTGGACCTATGCCCTCCCAGGCCCACCCATGGCTGCACCCCTGCCCAGTCACGTGAAATCCATAGATTAGAGCCTATTTTATTTATTTGAATTGACTGATTTCCTTTTATATGAACTGTAACTCAGTGAAATCTTTGAAATTGTAGCATGTTATTTTTATATTTTTGTTCAGTATAGTTGTATTTTATTTCTTCTGATTCTTTGCTCTATCTTTTCTCTCGCTCTTTCTCAGTCTCCCTTTAACCTCTCACCATCTTCTCTTGCTCTCTGTCTTTATCTCTTTCAACTCTGTCCATCTGGTCTTGTGCACTCTCCTTCCTCTCTCCCTCCAGCTCCCCTCCCTCTTTCTGTCTGGGTCTGGGAAACTGTGTGGGAGTGTTTGTTGTGCTGCAGTGTGTGCTTGTGTGATAAATTATAAGTTGATGCAGGTGTGAGCCAGGTCAGCAACCCCGGCACAGCTCAGGAAGCTCAATGAGCGGGAGGGGAATTGATTGGCCTTTTATACGTGGAAATGAGTAAATACAAGCGCACACTCACACACAATCTCAGTCCAGAAGGGGAATGAAAATGGTAATAGACCTTGCTCGTTGAAATAATGTTGTAGAAAGGAGGGAAAGAAAGTTTTTGAAAAGTATGAATGTCTGTTTTTTTCTTTTCTTCGTCGTGAGCAGATGTTTACTCACTCACTCGCTATGCTTTGTATGATCAATAATTGACTGCATCAATCCCCTGGGAGCTTGTAAGTAAAAGATCAATGGACTTTTTAGGCAGATGTATTCTACAGGCACAAAGACAATGTTCATCTGCATTTCTCCCGGACCTTCTGGTGCGTTGCTGTAAATAGTGTTATCGCTGAGGCGGCGGACCGACACACAACTTTGCCGTACTATGAATCAGTTGCCTACCTCTGAGTGCGTCGCTTTCAGCCCTTGACATAACATCTAGGCCCGGAGAAGATATTGCGTTTAACCTTAGCGTTTGTCAACAAAATTTGATTTTCAAAATGTCACGTGTGCTCCTTCTCCGGCCTCTAGGTCACCAGGCTGCTCATTAGGGTGCACACCTGTCACCAGCGTTACGCGCATAATGACACTCACCTGGACTCCATCACCTCCTTGATTACCTGTCCTTTATATGCCACTCCCTTGGGTTTCTTCCCCAGTCGCCATTGTTGCTGTTTCATGTCAGTGCACTGTTTGTGTTTCTTGTTTTGTTCATTTATTTATTAAAAGTATTCACTCCCTGAACTTGCTTCCCGCCTCCCAGCGTACATCCTTACACAAAATTATATTATTCTAACCCAAAATGAAATCTAAGAGCGAGTGCTTAGGGGCCTATCCGGCATTCACTGGCGGAATGGCAATAGAAAAACAGCGTTTTCCTAATGACCCCAACCTGCGAGTGAGTCGTTCCCATTTTGAAACCAGATGAAACAACTGGTGAGCAGAAATGCGTTAGTCAGTTCAGTTCTTTGTAAGAGCTACATCTGTTTCAATCCAATTGAGATGGTTTGGGATGAGTTAAACCGCAGAGTGAAGGAAAAGCAGCCAACAAGTGCTCAGCATATGGGAACTCTTTCAAGACTATTGGAAAAGCATTCCAATCTGGTTGAGAGAATGCCAAGAGAGTGCAAAGCTGTCATCAAGGCAAAGGGTGGCTACTTTGAAGAATCTCAAAAGTCAAATATATTTTGATTTGTTTAGCTTTTTTGTTTTGGTTACTACATGATTCCATATGTGTTATTTCATAGTTTTATGTCTTCACTATTATTCTACAATGTAAAAAATAGTAAAAATATTGACAAATCCTGTAATGAGTAGTGTGTCCAAACTTTTGACTGGTACTGCTGTGTCGATATGAAAGCAGTCAAAAATAGTCCATTAATGTTTAATTGTGTGCGTTTTCACGCAATGGCATCAGATGGATTTCATTTATCCCTTGTACACACAGTTGACACAAATCTTCGTAATTTTCACTTGCTTGACGCACTTTAAAATACCTTTATTTGGTCGCAGTGCTTAATAGTCTCCGGTTCTCTCTTTATTGTGTCCCCATTGTCTTGTCATTCTTCAGGGGAGGGAGCTCCCGTCTCACTTTGTTTATGCGGCCGGCCAGGCTTGATTTCTTTACAAGTAACTTGTTTGCCAATGACAGTCAAGTGACAATTGTCCATAGTGTCATGTCTCCCCTTGCCAATTTAAAGTTCCAGAAGCCTCATCACCACATACTCCGACACTCGCTCACCTGCTGCCCGATGTGGAGCTTTTCCCAAATATTGAAGGCCGTTTAGCATGTAAAGTTTGCGCACACTCTCACTGTGTAGTACAATAGAAGGGTCCGCCCTGTTCTTCATTCACAATTGGTGATTACGTTGTCCTCGCTCGTCAACTCACCCATTCACTCCCTTTCTCATACTTTACTTCATTTGTTATGCAGTGTGTGTGAAATTAGTTTCGGAATAGTGTAGGTTTAGGTTCAGTTTCGATGTGATTACTAGCTGGGCACTGTATGTTCAACTGTTGGGAGAAGGAAGGGGAACGAGGGAAAACCGTAAAAAAAATGGCATGCCCTCCTAAAACTGGTTATAACCCCAGTACAATTATAACACCGACAGTGTTTAGGAAAATAAGGAGGGGGGCATGACTTTAATAATGGCAGAGTAATACAAAAAATACAAATAATGAGCAGTCAAAATGACTGTTTTAACGGTTGTAGTGTTAACTAAATGTGTATTAGTGAAAGATGATCACTGGATAAGCAATCAATAATTTTTTTCACACTGTTGACTGTTATGGTGTCCTAGGGCTAGTAGGAGTCACGTAGCTCTGGTGTAAGGCAACAGCGCCGATCCAAACGGCGCTGTCCTTCAAATTAGATGTTACATTAAGATCTTGTCTTTCCTGGATTCCTTCCATCCTCTTATCTTCTTCTTAAAAGGCATTGGAGGATAGGATCTGAGGTCCCACCCTTTGGACCATGACCTCCAATGTGAGAACAGAAGAGAGCCAAGGAGAGAAGAGGGTGCAAAACATTAAGGAAAATCTTTTGAGATTCACCTCGAGATTCGCTTTTGGCACTAGTCCATTCAAAATTCAGCACACCCCCCCCCCCCCCCCCCCTTCTCCCTCCTTTTGAATGAGCCCTCTGATGTTTCAATAGCGTTTCAGCAAGAGAGCCCTCCCTTGTTACCTAATAATCCTGTTTCCTAATTTGGTATACATGATTGCCTTTGGTAAATTTCTCCCTTTACATCCATACAGACAGACTACATGGACAAAACACAGCAGGGGGACATACATATGCCAGTTTCCGTGGTCAGAGAAAGAGGGCAGTCACAATGTTTGTCAGGGTAAAACTAAGGAGAAAAGGACAAAGAAAATAGTATACCCTGTGTGTGTTTATGAGCACACACACCTTTTTGCACATACAAATGTGAGTGCAGGAATGTGGTAATGTGCTGTACTTTGAATGGATAATGCCAGAGTGACTCGGCCTCTTTCATTTGTTCCCACCTTGTATGTGGTCAGACATTATGGAGCTTTCCAGGTAACACACTGTCTGTACAAAATGTTTGTGGGCATAGTTGTTTGTGTCGTGTATCATATGTCATTTGCTTCTTGATGAAATTGAAAGATGCCAGCATCGTATGTGTGAAACGGGAGTGCCCAACCCATCTACTGCAGAGCTACTGTAAGGTTGTATTCAGCGAACGTGACAAACAAACTTTGGTTTGATACAGTGTGTGCAGGCTTTGACATCTGCTCTGCTAAAGTATGTACAGTACACACAGGGTTGTTTTCGAACTGTAAATCAAATGTCTGTCTTCATTGATGTACATGATTAATGAAACTATATATTCCCTAAACCTGACTCATTTAAAGACATCAGGCAATTACAAAGCTTATTTCAGTGTATTTTACCATGTAACATATTCTCGCTTTCTGTCATGTACTGGTCCAACACATTTCTGAAATGGCTGAGCAGATGTCCTCCCAGACCAATGATTGTGTTATTGTATATCACTTTTGAGTAAACAGTTAGTACTGTAGTGTATCACTATATAATTATATTGTTATTCATTGCATTATCATACATTTACTTGAACTGTTGCACCCCGGCAAGCTTTCTATCTGGCTTGGCCCAAGGGACAGTTATTTATTTAACTAGGCAGCTACTTTAAAATCTATAAATGTACTCGCCAACATCCCGATGTCCCTGCCTAGATCAGCAGCTTCAGCTGAAACAAAACAACATTTAAGCTGGTAAAGTGAACATAAACAATCATTTTTGCAACCACCACAAAATACATGAATGGTGAGCTTCCCTGAATCCATCAAACCTCTATTTCACATTTCAGAGAAAATCCTTGACAAACCCCTCTGTGATCTTATTTGTTCTCTCTTTTCTGGTGAATAAAACTGAAATCGCAACCAGCTTTCTATGGCTTGTTTTAAAAATAGCGATATTTTGAAGATTATTACATTTTCAAATAACCGAAAGTTGAAGTCGGAAGTTTACGTACACTTAGGTTGGAGTCATTAAAACTATTTTTTTTAACCACAACACATATCTTGTTAACAAGTCGGCAAGTCGGTTAGGACATCTACTATGTGCATGAAACAAGTAATTTTTCCAACAATTGTTGTGAAATAATCTATAATTCACTGTATAACAATTCCAGTGGGTCAGAAGTTTACATACACTAAATTGACTGTGCCTTTAAATAGCTTGGAACATTCCCAAAAATGATGTAATGGCTTTAGAAGCTTCTGATAGGCTAATTGACATCATTTGAGTCAATTGGAGGTGTACCTGTGGATGTATTTCAAGGCCTACCTTCAATCTCAGTGCCTCTTTGCTTGACATCATGGAAAAATCGAAAGAAATCAGCCAAGACCTCAGAAAATAATTGTAGACACCCACAAGTCTGGTTCATCCTTGTGAACAATTTCCAAACACCTGAAGGTACAGTTATACTGAACTGTGACTGCAATGTTTTTTGTAAGAGACAGTTAACTCGATATCACACAGTCCCACTGTTGCAGTCCCACAGAGAGAGAAAAGAACAGTATGAAGATGAAATAATCATGCAACACATAGTGGAAGTAATACAATACTAACTCTGAGGTAAACACATTGTTTTTTAATAACAATATGACTTAATCGCGAACTGTCTAGCATCCTCTAACATCTAAGCAGTTCCTAGAGTTGTACTTCTTGTAATTTCTGTCAACACTGTCATACCTTACTATCCCATATCAGTCCACACACCCCTCTCTCACCAGTGAGAGCATGACATCATGTATTATGGATGGTCGCTACCCAAAACAGAGTGAGCATTACAAGGACAAGGCATTTTCATCCATTAAAGCCACACACTGGACATGCTCTCTCTCTCAAATGGGATGTTCTCCGTTGGGTAGAAAGAAATCCACCAGCATTTAATTTAAAGGTCCAAATCTAGCTCCTAAACCTAATTCTATCCCTACACTAATTCTAACCCTACACTAATTCTAACCCAACACTAATTCTACCCCGAGAACTAATTCTAACCCTACACCAATTCTATCCTTACACTAATTCTAACCCTACACTAATTCTAACCCAACACTAATTCTAACCCAACACTAATTCTAACCCGTGCACTAATTCTAACCCGTGCACTAATTATAACCCGTGCACTAATTATATCACTACACTAATTATAACACTACACTAATTCTAACCCTACACTAATTCTAACCCTAAACTAATTCTAACCATACACTAATTCTAACCCTACACTAATTCTAACCCAAACACTAATTCTAACCCTACACTAATTCTAACCCTACACTAATTCTAACCCTACACTAATTCTACCCCTACACAAAATATACCCCTAGCACTAATTCTACCTCGAGCACTAATTCTACCCCTACACTAATTCTAGCCATACACTAATTCTAACCATACACTAATTCTAACCCTACACTAATTCTAACCCAAACACTAATTCTAACCCTACACTAATTCTAACCCTACACTAATTCTAACCCTACACTAATTCTAACCCAAACACTAATTCTAACCCTACACTAATTCTAACCCTACACTAATTCTAACCCTACACTAATTCTACCCCTACACAAAATATACCCCTAGCACTAATTCTACCTCGAGCACTAATTCTACCCCTACACTAATTCTAACCCTACACAAATTCTAACCCTACACTAATTCTAACCCTACACTAATTCTAACCCTACACCAATTCTAACCATAGCACTAATTCTAACCCTACACTAATTCTAACCCTACACTAATTCTAACCCTACACTAATTCTAACCCTACACCAATTCTAACCATAGCACTAATTCTAATTTTAACCATAAAATCCCTAGAAATAGCATTTGACCTTGTGGGGACCAAGTAAAATGTCCCAGTTGTTCAATTTTTGTTTGTTTGTTTGTTTGTTTACTATTCTTGTGGGGACTTCACAAGTATAGTTAAACACATCCACACACACACACACACACACACACAGTACACACACACACACACACACACAGTACACACACACATGCCTGTGGGGTGATCTGACAGCTAAAAGTAACCGTATAGCCATTGTTCACAGGCACTAGAGGAGAGAGGAGCATTGAAGGAGTCTTGACATGGTTTTCACATTACTGACCATGTGCTGTCAGACTCCATAGTTGCACCTCTCATACTCGCACCCCCCCACACACACACTGCACGTACAAACACAAAATGCACACACGCTCTCTCTTTCGCTCTCTCTTTCTTTTCTTCCCCCTTCAACCAAAGAAAGACTAGCTCAGGTATCTGTCAGGCCCCAGTTCCTCTGGTGGTCTCACATTGAGAACGGAAGCCCTCGCCTGTCCTCTCTCACTGTAACACAGACACACACACTCACCTGTCAATGGAGAGGGGGTATAGAAAGAGATCTGGAAGCCTAAGACAGATGCAGGAACAGATGCTGCCCTCTCCTTCCACACACACACACACACATAACAGAGCTGTGTGTTAATATATGTGTACATGAGTGTGTAGTGCACATGTGTGCGCCTGTGTGTGTGTGTTCAACAGCAAGTGAGAGCGAGACAGACAGCTGCCGGGCTAGTCCAAGTGAACATGCCCACTCGCGTTCAGCACTGGCCTGGGAACCAGTGATAAGACGTAGCTGGGGGGAGATCTGTGGAGGGGGGGGGTGGGACTAAATAGGAGAGGTGGGGCATCCGAAGGGGCCTCAAGGGCCATCAAAAGCTCCGAACCAAGGAGACTCTTAAGATCAGGGCCCTCCTAAGCTCAGCCAGGAAGGAATATGCTTTGTCCTCCGTCAGTCTCATTGATTTCTATTCAAATCCACTACCTGTGAGAGTTACCTTCTGTTTAAGCCAGCTTTAGTGTAGTGGTATGGATGTGTGGACACTGGCCAGATAAATGATGCTCAAGGTACCAAGCTGACGTCTATATTACGGGGGTCAATAAAGATGTAGGTATGTGGTGGATATTGTATGTAGCTCCTCTATTTGGAGTTGTAACGAAGCTGTTTAACCCATGAATATATCGAGTAAACTAGTCAAGTGTCAACTGTTATGTAGCTAAGGCCCTTCAACTTTCAGTAACAGCATTCTTTGAAGTGTTTTTGAACGGTCTGAAAGTTGTACTCCCGTTGGCCATTGGGACATTTCCTCCCTCACAAATAACATACTGCATTGCCCTTTTTCTCTATCTCTGTCAAATCAAACATTCAAATCAATTCTAAATGGATCATTTTTTATTTCTCCTCAGATTGCAGAGGAATGCTATGCGGCTTCGGGTCAGTATGTGAACGTGATGCGGCTGACCCCTCCAAGACAGAGTGCGTCTGCAAGAAGATGGTGTGTCCGTCGGTTGTGGCGCCTGTGTGTGGCTCGGACTCCTCGACCTACTCCAATGAGTGTGAGCTGGAGAAGGCCCAGTGCAACACGCAGCGGCGCATCAAGGTGCTGCGCAAAGGACCCTGCGGTGAGTCTTGCTAGCTAGCACGTCATGCTAGATACAGTGCCTTTAGAAAGTATTCCCACCCCCTTTTCCCCAAAAAACGGTGTTAGAGCCTGAATTTAAAATTGATACAGTTAGATTTTGTGTTACTGGCACAATACCACATAATGTCAAAGTGGAATCATGTTAAAATGATTTTTTACAAAAATGAACAGCTGAAATGGCTTGAGTCAATAAGTACCAGGGAGGTTTTCCAATGCCCCACAAAGAAGGGCACCTATGGGTTGATGGGTAAAAATATGTTGAATGTCTCTTTGAGCATGGTGAAGTTACTAATTACACTACGGATGGTGTATCAATACACCTAGTCACTACAAAGATACTACAGACATCCTTCCTAACTCAGTTGCCAGAGATGAAGGAAACCGCTCAGAGATTTCACCATGAGGCCAATGCTGACTAAAACAGTTAGAGTTTAATGGCTGTTATAGGAGACAACTGAGGATGGATCAACAACAATGTAGTTACTCCACAATACTAACCTAAATAACAGTGAAGAGAAGGACTCATGTACAGACAAAAATATTCCAAAACATGCATCTTGTTTGCAATAAGGCACTAAAGTATAACTGCAAAAAAAATGGCAAAGAAATGTACTTTAAGTCCTGAATACAAAGCATTATGTTTTGGGAAAATTCAACACAGTACGTCACTGAGTACCACTCTTAATATTTTCAAGCATGGTGGTACAGTAGCTGCATTTGCAAGGACTAGAGAGTTTTTCAGGATAAAAATGAACAGAATAGAGCTAAGCACAGGCAAAATGCTAGTGGAAACCTGGTTCAGTCTGCTTTCCAATAGACAATAGACAGTCAAATGACCCTTTCAGCAGGACAATAACCTAAAATACAAGGCCAAATATACACTGGAGTTGCTTACCAAGACGACATTGAATGTATCCTGAGTGGCCTAGTTAGTTTGAAAAGCAATGAAAAGCAATGATACACAACCAACTTGACAGAGCTTGAAGAATTGTAAAAAGAATAATGGGCAAATATGATAAAATCTAGGTGTGCAAAGCTCTTTGAGACTTACCCAGAAAGACTCACAGCTTTAATTACTCTCAAAGGGATTCTATTGACTCAAGGGTGTGTATACTCATGTAAATATTTAATTTTCAATAAACATTACTAAAAACATATTTTCACTTTGACATTATGGTGTATTGTGTGTAGATGGGTAATCCAGTTTGAATTCAGTGTGTCATAGTCAAGGGGTATGAATACTTTCTGAAGGCACTGTGTCTGTTTCAGTCCATTGGCATCCCGTTAGCTACTACTGTTCAGTGTTGCGTACTGACATGAAGTGTTGTATTTACTGTACGGTGAGATCAGCTAACTATCATTACGCTAGCTACTGTTCAGTCAGTTTTGTCAACTACTACTGTACGGTCTATACGGTCCCTTATGTATAGAGAGTCCTAGCTAGCATTATGGTACTATTCAGTCTGTTTCAGTCAGTGCTGTGCTGTGTAGAGCTGTACCCTGATGTATTGTATAGTTTCTCAGCTAGCATCACGCTAGCTACTATTGAGTCCATTGCAGTCTTTTGTGCTCTTTCATACCTTCAGAATGAGTCCTGCTAGCATTGCGCTACAGTACAGTGGCATGTTCTGTACCTCTGCGAGTAAAGAAGCTGTTATGTCATCACATAGATACAGTATTATGACAGGATTTTAAGAAACTTGCCATAAGCATATTAGAAATGCCATTATGTCTTCTATCACAAGTTATACCAGCCACCAGATGACAAAACACCTCGACGCACGCTGTGTCTGTCTACCACGGTCCAGAGCCAACATATGATAACAGTGAAGCCTATTTGGCTCATCGTAACCACCACTAGTTAGCATAGCAGCACCAGCCACTCCACTAGAGGTTTGCAGGGCTGAAAGCACAAAGCAATATGCTACAATGGGCTTTGTGTTGTGTTTTTTTCCCTCTATGCTGTCGCTACAATGCTAATCCATCAGCTGATTGCTGTGCTGGCTAGTGGCTGGCTAATAGCAGGGCCTGTGTGACTAAAGGGCTTTCCAGATAGAGGGAAGGAAACAGGAACAGAAAGAGAGAGCGAGAAAGAGAGGAAGGGAAACAGAGAGAGGGAGGGAGGGAGGGGGGAGGGAGAGGGAGGGAGGGGAGAGAAAGAGGGAGGGAGGGAATGGGGAGAGAGGGATGGAAGGGGGAGAGAGAGAGGGAGGGAGAGATGGAGGGAAGAGAGAGGGAGGGAAGGGAGAGAGACAGGGAGAGAAACAGAGAACTGATAAAGAAAGACAGATGTATAAAGAGAAAGAGAGAGAGAGTGAGGTAATTACATCAGCTAGAGGAACAGGCCATATACAGCCATCAAAAGGCCCATAATTATCCAGACTTACCCGCTGGGAGCACAGTGGAGTTCTGGGTAAAGGGCGATGGTGGCCTGTGGGGCGCAACTTCCTCCTGATGAACCAGATCTGCATCGGGAGATTTAGTGACTATGCTGCTATTCACAAAAATAAGAAGAGCTGCTTCTGTATTGATTATGACCAGTGAGGACTACGGTGTACAGGGCCCATGTCCACAAAGTGTCTCAGAGTAGGAGTGCTGATCTTCAACAGTGAAGAGGCGACTCCGGGATGCTGGCCTTCTAGGCAGAGTTGCAAAGAAACTGCCCTATCTCAGACTGGCTAATAAAAAAAAAAGATTAAGATGGGCAAAAGAACACAGACACTGGACAGAGGAACTCTGCCTAGAAGGCCAGCATCCCGGAGTTGCCTCTTCACTGTTGACGTTGAGACGGGTGTTTCGCGGGTACTTTTTTAATGAAGCTGCCAGTTGAGGACTTGTGAGGCATCGGTTTCTCAAACTAGACACTCTAATGTACTTGTCCTCTTGCTCAGTTGTGCACTGGGGCCTCCCACTCCTATGTCTATTCTGGTTAGGGCCAGTTTGCGCTGTTCTGTGAAGGGATTAGTACACAGCATTGTACGAGATCTTCAGTTTCTTGGCAATTTCTCGCATGGAATAGCCTTCATTTCTCAGAACAAGAATAGACTGACGAGTTTCAGAAGAAAGTAATTTTTTTCTGGACATTTTGAGTCTGTAATCAAACCCACAAATGCTGATGCTCTAGATACTCAACTAGTCTAAAGAAGGCCAGTTTTTTTGCTTCTTTAATGAGCACAACAGTTTTCAGCTGTGCTAACATAATTGCAAAAAGGTTTTCTAATGATCAATTAGCCTTTTAAAATGATAAACTTGGATTAGCTAACACAACGTGCCATTGGAACACAGGAGTGATGGTTGCTGATAATGGGCCTCTGTATGCCTATGTAGATATTCCATAAAAAAAACAGCCATTTCCAGCTACAATAGTCATTTACAACATTAACAATGTCTACACTGTATTTCCGATCAATTTGATGTTATTTTAATATACAAAAAATGTGTTGCTCTTTCAAAAACAAGGACATTTCTAAGTGACCCCAAACTTTTGAACGGTAGTGTATGTTAACGACTCAATCAGTCATTAATAAGTCATTGTGTATACAAGGCATTAGGAGCTACTTAAGATACTTAGCGTTGATTTGATTTTGAATGCAGAGTGTATATGTACACAGTAATTGGTAATATGAGGCTTTCAAGGATTAATAAATTGTATTCATTTGTGGGGGGAAATCATACAACACAGAGCTATGTAGCTACCCAGTCTGATTTATCCAATGCTCTTATCTAGAGTCCCTTCTTCAAGATGCATTTAAAGTCTACAATGAGAGATGCTGGACAGCAGTTTAATCCCAAATGACAAACCCTGTACTTCTGTATATAAAAGAGTTCCATTTGACAGTTTCACACTGAGAAAAAATAGCAAACTAGAAGATGAGAAGCGTAGAGAGGGGCGCAGCGGGTCAGGGGAAACTGGATGACAGGTTCTTATTCTCTTTCTCCATCCAATACATCTTGTCAGCACAGAAGGTCCAGGCAGCTCACACTGGCGGGTATTATGTTGTTGTCTGGGATGGTGGAGAGGTCTGCTGGAGGGAGGGAGTGAAGAGAGAAGTATATGTTTTATAAGTATATTAACCGGGTACTTTAGATCCTGGATGCTGATTGGCTGAAAGCCGTGGGATATCAGACATAATAAACTGGGTGGTTCGAGCCCTGACAGCTGATTGGCTGAAAGCCGTGGTATATCAGACCATATACCATGAGTTTGACAAAACATTTATTTGTACTACTTTAATTATGTTGGTTATCAGTTTCTAATAGCAGTAAGGCACATCGGGGGTTTGTGATATATCACCAATATACCACGGCTAAGGGCTGTTTCCAGGCACTCCGCGTTGCGTCCTGCTTAAGAACAGCCTTTGGCCGTGGCATATTGGCCAAAATATAAATTAATAACATACATGGGGTACCAGTACCGAGTAGAGTAGATGTGCAGGGGTACGAGGTAGTTGAGGTAGATATAGGTAGGGATAAAGTGACTAGGTAGATAGATCACTATTAACAGTAACAGTTGCGTATGTGATGAGTCAAGAGACCAGTGCAAAAAGGGTCAATGCCGATGTTCCGGGTAGCTATTGTTTAACTATTTAACCAACTATTTAGCAGTCCTTAAGGTTTTATTGTATTTCTTCATATTTTTCACACTTTAAACAAACCACAACTTATAAAGGCTTGATAGGGCATTCCTAAAGTCCTCATAAGCACTATACAGTGGGACCATATATTTTTTTCTCATTACATGTTGATGGCCCTCCCATTTGAATGGGCAAGGCATGGATAATGTAGTACCATATTAAAGCAAATGCCAGTATTCAAGTTGTATTGTACTGCGCTGTAAGATAACGGCCTGGATCGTGCCTCTGGCCACTCCAGATACCAAGTCTGTCACGTATTAACAAGGTAGGTGGAATCAAGCGCAGAGAGCAGGTGCAGTGAGTCGAATGTTTATTCTCCGGAACAAACACTGAAAACCCGAAAACAGGGTGAAATAATCCAACACAGGATTAAGATATATCGGAGCAAATAGCACAATACGTAATCACTAAAATACATGAAACCAAAACAATCCCGCACGAAACAAGGGCGGGACAACCTACTATAAATAAGGACGTCAATAAACTAAAATACACACAGGTGAAACTAATAAGACAAAACCAACAGACAAACGAAAAAGGGATCGATGGTGGCTAGTAGGACGGTGACGACGACCGCCGAGCACCGCCCGAACAGGCAGGGGAGCCAACTTCGGCGGAAGTCGTGACAAAGTCAATGTATGGCCACTACATCTGAACAGTTTAGTGGGTTTTTGTACTGAAATAATATTGTGCACATAACTCAGCCAGCACTGGCCTTCATGGACATCCCAGCCTAAGCAGCTCTTTTCATTAATTCCCTCTTTCTAAAATGGGTAATTTGGGAGCCACATTTCTATGGGTTAGTCCACTGGTCCAGCGTGCTGATAATGGCCTGATATCATTTGAATTAAAAACACAGGGTGCTCTGCTTTGTTTAAATCTGTTTGAGAACTGACGTTTTTAGGGAAGAACAGAGAGAAAAGCGATAGAAAGAAGAGGGGGGAGGGGACAGAAGGCAGCCGGCACTTATCCAGGGTTACCGTTCAGCAGAACATGAAGAGAAATTGGGGGCAGTGTGTGTTTGAGAGGAGGCCGGGAGAGCTCGAGCTGTGTTAGCTCTCCTAATATTGAACCTGGAGCCGACAGAGAGAGACGGGTATAAACACTCGATCTCCCAACCTATGCGGAGCGCTGCGGTGGGGAGGAGATGGAAACCCAGCGAGCGCCCGTGCCTCAGAATTTATTTTGGAGCGCCCAGATCGATGGGGAGATCAATGTTGTGTGTGTGTGTGTGTGTGTGTATGTTGTGTGTGTGTAGAGTGGCCCTGGAGCATGCCCTGCCTCACGCACCGTTGATAGACTAGACTCACTCTCATTCTTTCTCTCCGTCTCCTCTTTCACACCCGCACTGTATTTCTCTCGACCTCTCCCCATCACCATTCTCTCTATCCTTCCTCTTTCTCTTTTCCTCTCTCCCCTCCTTCACTGTGTATGTATCTCTCCATCTCCTACCATTCTCTCTCTCTCTCTCTTTCTCTCACTAACCAGGTTTCCATGATGGAAGCAGCACATTTGTTGGTAAACTTGATATTGCATTTTTGCATCTGAGCTCCTAGAGTGTGCGGCTCTCCTTAATTTTCAGGTTTTCTACTCCGCTAGCCTGCACCTCGCCTAAATAGGTGTGCGTTTATTTTTCTTCTAGATTATATGTGTTAAATAAACGTTTTTAGGAAAAGACAAAGACGGAGGGGAGCATGACAATAAAAATGGCAGCGAAATTAGACATTTTAATTCATATTTCAAAATGACTCACTCAGCTCTTCTTGTGTGAATGGCCAGTTTTTCTCTTGGTCATTTCTTAAATATCTTGATATTTCAATGGAAATATAAATGTTGTGGAATAAAGGAACAGATGACACATGACTGATGTTGGCTATCCACAATTTCTGTCATATGGATAGGTTCAACTGTAGATTTCGGATTCTCACTCTCTCTCTCTTAATTAGTCTTCTCTGTGAGGTGTCATTTAGCCATTTTACCATCAGTAGGGTCTCAGCTCTGCTGCCCTACTGTAGCAGCTGTAATGTGACCCACTGACTGATTCAAATCAAATCAAATTCTATTAGTCACATGTGCCGAATACAACAGGTAGACCTTACCGTGAAATGCTTACTGACCAACAATGCAGTTTAAAAAAAATATGAATAAGAAATAAAAGTAACAAGTAATTAATTTAAAGAGCAACAGTGAAATACCAATAGCGAGACTATATACAGGGGTTACTGGTACAGAGTCAATGTGCTGGGGCACAGATTAGTTGATGTAATATGTACATGCAGGTGGAGTTATTAAAGTGACTATGCATAGATGATAACAACAGAGAGTAGCAGCGGTGTAAAATGGGGGGGGGCAAAGCAAATAGACTGGGTAGCCATTTGATTAGGTCTTATGGTCTTATGAGTCTTATGGCTTGGGGGTAGAAGCTGTTTAGAAGCCTCTTGGACCTAGACTTGGCGCGCCGGTACCGCTTGCCGTGCGGCAGCAGAGAGAACAGTCTATGACAAGGGTGGCTGGAGTCTTTGAAAATTCTTAGGGCCTTCCTCTGACACCGCCTGGTATAGAGGTGCTGGATGGCAGGCAGCTCAGCCCCGGTGATGTACTGGGCCGTTCGCACTTCCCTCTGTAGTGCCTTGCGGTCGGAGGCCGAGCAGTTGCCATACCAGGCAGTGAGGCAACCAGTCAGGATGCTCTCGATGGTGCACCTGTAGAACCTTTTGAGGATCTGAATACCCTTGCCAAATCTTTTCAGTCTCCTGAGGGGAATAGGTTTTGTCGTGTCCTCTTCACGACTGTCTTGGTGACCATAAATCCACTCTCAGGATGATTGCTGATGCCTTCTCATTCTCTATGTCTTTTTGCCTTTGTATTCCTCTATTTTGTGAAGAAGTCACTTTTCCTTTATCATAATTGTTATTCTCCTCTATGACCCTGTATTTTCAATGTATTCAATGGCAGTTCTTACGTTTGCCACAAGGGGCACTGTGCCGATTTCCCTATGCACCCACTAAACAAACATACTCACAAACAGACACAGACACACATAACCCAATTCACCCCCACCCAACACAGAGAATCCCACTCTTCCTAGCGGGTTCCAGATGATAACAGTAGTGTGTTTAATTTGATTGCCTCCCTCGCCTCCTTCTCCCGCTCATCCTGTAGAGCTTTGAGATCCTTTCCAAACATATCCCTGTCTCTTTCTCTCCTTCTCCCGTAACCTCGAGAGGACCTGGGTTTGATGAATGCACTAACTGGATAAGAGTATCTGCTAAATGACTAGAATGTAAATGTAGATAACAGATTATGGCGCCGGCTCACACATTAAAAAGCACACCACACCACGCACACACACAATGACAAGCAGAAGCTTGGTTTGACACATTTTTATTATAAATGTATTATTTATAATTAGTATTAATTTATTCGGCTCACCTCAGTAATCCACTGACGTTGGTTAATGTTTTGCCCTTATGCCAAGCGAAAAACAAGATCAGATATGGAAGGAAAAGCTGGGAGTCAATGGAACATTTTATATCAGTGAGGAAACCAAAATGGTGACAAACAATCGTTTTTTTTGTGGCTCCGGTTGGGTGTGAAAATGCTGGTCTGGTAGTGTGTGTGGACGTGGAGATAAAGTAGGATGAGTCAAATGCACATACTTCGTAGTCCATCATCATCTACTATGCAATGCTTATGGATTAGGCTTGATTGAATGGAAAGTGGGCACAGATAATGATGTTAACTCATCCTCACCTCTTCCTATATGGTATATCTCTGTCTTCATCTCTCTTTCTCTCTCTCTTCCCCTTTCCTGCTAGTGAAATGTGGAAGTACAGTTGAAGTCAGAAGTTTACATACACCTTAGCCAAATACATTTAAACTCAGTTTTTCACAATTCCTGACATTTAACCCTAGTAAAATAATTCCTTGTCTTAGGTCAGTTAGGATCACCAGTTTATTTTAAGAATGTAATATGTCAGAATAATAGTAGAGAGAATTATTTATTTCATTTTTTTCATCACATTCCCAGTGGGTTCGAAGTTTACATACACTCAATTAGTATTTGGTAGCATTGCCTTTAAAATGTTTTATTTGGGCCAAACATTTTGAGTAGCCTTCCACAAGCTTCCCACCATAAGTTGTGTGAATTATGGCCCAATCCTCCTGACAGAGCTGGTGTTACTGAGTCAGATTTAGTGGCCTCCTTGCTAGCACACACTTTTTCAGTTCTGCCCTCAAATTGTCATTAGGATTGAGGGCGGGACTTTGTGATGGCTTTGTTGTCCTTAAGCCATTTTGCCACAACTTTGAAAGTATGGTTAGCCTATCAGAAGCTTCTAAAGCCATGACATCATTTTTTGGAATTGTCCAAGCTGTTTAAAGGCACAGTCAACTTAGTGCATGTAAACATTTGACCCACTGGAATTGTGATACAGTAAATTATAAGTGAAATAATCTGTCTGTAAACAATTGTTTGAAAAATGACTTGTGTCGTGCACAAAGTAGATGTCCTAACCGACTTGCCAAAACTATAGTTTGTTAACAAGACATTTGTGGAGTGGTTGAAAAACGAGTTTTAATGACACCAACCTGAGTGTATGTAAACTTCTGACTTCAACTGTATATAGCAATCGGAGGATGACACATTTTCTTCCGACCATTTATGGGAGAGTGTCTCTCTCTGTACTGGTCTATATCAGGGCAGATGACCCCATATTATAGTGAGCACGGCGCCTGCTCCACTTACTCATTGCTAGCCTGTACTGGGAGACGGGTGCATCATGTTAGCTCCCCACTCATGATGCACAGAAGTTAACCCACTTGAATAATGTGACACGGCATGTACAGGAATTTAGAAACTGTTAATTACGGTTTGCAAAACAATGACAATACATTAGAACACTTTACAATGCAGGAATGTACCGGTAGTTTGAGCTATTGTAGGCTAACTTTTCTTGCTACCTGACAGCTAAAGCTCACAGCAATTCACTACTAATAATTTGTAAACCATACTTTTTGTCGCTGATTTCAAAGATGATTACCACACAGGGCCTCCCGGATGGTGCAGTGGTCTAAGGCATTGCATTGCAGTGCTAGTTGTGCCACCAGAGACTCTGGGTTCGAGCCCAGGCTCTGTCGCAGCCGGCCGCGACCTGGAGGACCATGGGGCGGCGCACAATTGGCCTAGCGTCGTACGGGTTAGGGATGGTTTGGCCGGCAGGGATATCCTTGTCTCATCGCGCACTAGCGACTCCTGTGGCGGGCCGGGCGCAGTGCACACTGACCAGGTCGTTAGGTGTACGGTGTTTCCTCCTTGGGGCGGCTGGCTTCCGGGTTGGATGCGTGCTGTGTTAAGAAGCAGTGTGGCTTGGTTGGGTTGTGTTTCGGAAGACACATGTCTCTTGACCTTCGCCTTTCCCGAGTTCGTACGGGAGTTGCAGCGATGAGACAAGACAGTAACTACTAACAGTTGGATACCATGAAATTGGGGAGAAAAAGGGGGTAAAAAAGGAAAATCTATTGCCTCAGCAAAACTGACTGTGCTCCAACTGGCCACCCCGTCCTGCTTTGATGTCATTACTGGTTAAAGAGACAGCGCACATTAGAAAAAAATTAGCTACTTCTATCCAAATGTTGTTGATCAGTACAATAAATTAAGTCCCAAACGGAAGGGAAATAGATTGTCATCTGTAGCCCCATGAAGTCAGCCAAAACAAGCTCAATAATTTGATGCATTCACACACTGCTATAGGCCTATGCTACATCTTTATTTACCCAGTTCATTAATAGAGATTTACAATTCAAATAAATTATCATTGTTGTTATGTACTTGGATTTGTAATTACAATTGATTCATTAATGCATACATGGCTCTATGAAATATGTTCATGTGCCATTCTGTGACTTTGGCTAATATGCCTTCTTTTTTTTGCTGTGGTATCGTTTTTTGAAACTAAACATGGTATCGAAGTAAAAATTCTAGTATCCTGACAATACTACCGTCAGTATAGGAACTCGGGCTTCATGTTTGTTTTTCACACTGGAATGTATCAACGGGCTCATTTGTTGTTCTCCACTATCTCCTCGCTCTCCTCCTCCGTCTGGCGTGCAGCTCACAGAACGAAGTGGCTTATGAAAACTACAGCTGAGATATTGAATTATTTTCATGTTGAAAAGGCAGTGTACTACGGGGCTGAAGTGTTTAGATTTAAGAAGGTTATCTGCTGTGTGTGTGTGTGACAGAGTTATTAGCCTTTTAATATGACTTTTAGCGTGTGTGTACATGCAAAAACCTGTTTGTGTGTGTGGCAGAGACCTAGCGTTATTAGACATTATTCACAGTGCCTTTGACTCATTAACCCGTTAATATTATATGCCAGTTCAGAGTATTATACACTCCAGCACACATTACTGCCTATTGTTTTGGGTCATCATTTGGCTAATGCTAAATGATGATACAATGGAGCTTCAATTCGCTGAAATTACCAGTTAGCAATTAGCCTATCCACTCTCTTGAAGACAACATTGGAGGGTACCAGTCAGTTATCAATGGCAAACCTTATAGCACCCCCCCCCCCCCCCAGCTGACACATTAAGAGGAATCCAGACATTTAAATCCTGTTAAAGCCGGACACTTCTGTTTGGAATATTACATTAACAACAAAACTTTTGCAAACAGTTTTTGCGTGATAATCAGAAAATGCGCTTTTTTTCTGGATGCTCCTCACCTCCGTTTGATCAACAAAATAAAAACAATAACAAAGGCTCTGGGGCGAACAGTGGCACTGGTTCCCCTAATGCGGATTCAATCTTTAAAGGAGCACCCCCCACATACTCCCCTCCCTCTCCAGCTCTTAGATGTTGGCCAACCACAAATATCACTACAAACATGGTGGCTCTTTTGTCAACAGGCTGGAGAAAAATGTCCAAACCCCTGGCCCTTGAGTGCATCCAGGAGTCCTTCTCTGTAGTGCGAGGTTTTTTGCGTCCGATTTTTCAGACTCAAAAGCATGTAAGCGAGAGAGACAGCTGCAGTCAAATAAGGTCTTTGAAGAACTACATCAAATGGGCAAATCATCTCCCAGCTATTGGGCTGACAGCGGCAGCGGAGTGGGGCGGCGGCACATGGACAACGTGAGGGCAACATAGAGGGGCGGGGAGGGGCGATGCTTTGTGGGTTGTCTGTGGTAGGGGGGCAAGTGGATGCTGGGGAGGAGGGGCTTTTTATTCATTATCTGCATCCCTTGCTCTCTGCTCTCTCATCTTTTCTCCCTCTTTCTCTAGCTCAGGGTCTTAATTAAACCTTTTCTTGCCTAGAGACGCCCTCCGAGGCAAACCGGCGACCCAGGGACCCCCATCATACGTTATAAAAAATATATATTTCTTCAGGTGAATGAAAATGGAAAGGAGAAAAAAGTAATCAACATTTTAATGCTCGGCACCACAGGCAAAAATTACATTTTTGCATATACTTATCAATTTCGTCCCTGAAAGTACAAATTTAAATGTCAAAATGTTGATGAAAATGTATATTTTTGTTAGTTTATCATGCTACCATCGCCAACAGTTCATGAATTATAACTACTTTAAAATGATCCTGCATCCATCATTTCAAAGGTCACTACATTGAATCACTCGTCATGTAAAATCACATTTCATAGATAATATTACAAACTCCACCAGATGTAGTAACTTACTTTTGAAAAGATGGTGATTGGGTCTAAATTGGTAGTTTAACTTCAGGGTGCTGTAAAACTTAAATTAAGCACATCCTCAAATAGCTGTCTGTCGCTTTTGATAAATTATCTAAATGATTTAGGTGAATTGTTTACGAGTGAACTTCCGTGAGTAGTGTAAAGATTGTGACAAATAAGATAAAGGAGATCTCACTGCCCTCTCCCATCTGGACAAGAGGAACACCTACACTACCAGTCAGAGGTTAGACACACCTAATCATTCCAGAGTTTTTCTTTATGGCCTCTCCCATCTGGACAAGAGGAACACCTACACTACCAGTCAGAGGTTAGACACACCTAATCATTCCAGAGTTTTTCTTTATGGCCTCTCCCATCTGGACAAGAGGAACACCTACACTACCAGTCAGAGGTTAGACACACCTAATCATTCCAGAGTTTTTCTTTATGGCCTCTCCCACCTGGACAAGAGGAACACCTACACTACCAGTCAGAGGTTAGACACACCTAATCATTCCAGAGTTTTTCTTTATGTTTAGAAACTTCCTTTCCTATGGCGGTCCTCATGAGAGCCAGTTTCATCATAGCGATTGATGGTTTTTGCGACTGCACATGAAAAAACTTTAAAAGTTCATGAAATTCCCCACATTGACTGACCTTCATGTCTTAAAGGAATGATGGACTGTCATTTCTCTTTGCTTATTTGAGCTGTTCTTGCCATAATATGGACTTGGTCTTTTACCAAATAGGGCTGTCTTCTGTATAAAACCCCTACCTTGTCACAGCACAACTGATTGGCCTAAACGCATTAAGAAGGAAAGCAATTTCACAATTTCACAAATTAACTTTTAACAAGGCACACCTGTTAATTGAAATGCATTCCAAGTGACTATGCCATGAAGCTGGTTGAGAGAATACCAAGAGTGTGAAAAGCTGTCATCAAGGTGGCTACTTTGAAGAATATCAAATATAATTTGAATTGTTTTTACGCTTTTATGATTAATACATTATTTAATGTGTTATTTCATAGTTTTGATGTCTTCACTATTATTCTGCAATGTAGAAAATAGTACAAATTTTAAAAAAACATTGAATGAGCAGGTGTGAATGATTCACTTTTGACTGATACTGTATGTTTATACAGTACCATTTTATTACCCCAAAATATGTGTCCACATTTAACTGGTAAAAGTTTATTCTGATATGAATATTCGGGTGTGATGCTTTATTTTGACCTCCCCACATTATAATTGGAAGAGGAAGTCTAGCAGCCTATTAGCTAGAACGTTAAATCCAAACACTTTTTCACTGGTTAGCCATGTGTTGGTAAAAATGAATGTCCAAATCAAGAAAGCTTACCAGCAGCACTTGCCTCACTGGTAGCCTATTCGCAGGTGCTTTTTCAAAGCCTATGTCAGATACCTCAGTGAGTAAAATTGGCTCCAGTGAGTGTAATTTCCTTTATATTAGGATTTGATAAATCATTAGAGAGAAGATAGTCTCCTCTTTTCTGCAGTAGGTATGTCATTCAAAATGTGTTCATTATTTTGGGATATTCATAAAAACATTGAAGTAAAAAAATATTTATATTCAGATATATATATATATTTTTGCGGACCCCCTGTTGAATACCCTGCTCTAGTTCCACACGGAACACAAATAGAAACGCAACATGCAACAATTTCAACATTTCCACTTACAGTTCATATAAGGAAATCAGTCAATTTAAATAAATTCATTAGGCCCTAATCTATGGATTTCACATGACTGGGAATGCAGATATGCATCTATTGGGCACATATACCTTTAAAAAAAAGGTAGGGACGTGGATCAGAAATTGGAGGGAACTGGAACACACTGTCATACATGTCGATCGGTGAACTGGGATATTTTCTGCTTCCAGGAACTGTGTTCAGATCCTTGCGACATGGGACTGTGCATTATCATGCTGAAATATGAAGTGATGGCGGTGGATGAATGGCACGACTATGAGCCTCTGGATCTCGTCACGGTATCTCTGTGCATTCAAATTGACATCGATAAAATGCAATTGTGTTTGCTGTCCGTAGCTTAAGCCTGCCCATACCATAACCCCACTGCCACCATGGGGCGCACTGTTCACAATGTTAACATCAGAAAGCTGCTCGCCCACATGATGCCTATAACGCAAGAATCTGCCCGGTATAGTTGAAACTGGGATTCATCTTTGAAGAGCACACTTCTCCAGTATGTCAGTGGCAATTGAAGCTGAGCATTTGCAGTTTGAAGTTGGTTACAACAATGAACTGCTGTCAAGTCAAAACCCTGGTGAGGACGACGAGCACTCAGATGAGCTTCCCTGAGATGGTTTCTGACACAGTTTGCACAACCAGCTGGTCTCAGACAATCCCGCAGGTGAAGAAGCCTGATGTGAAGGTCCTGGGCTTGTTCAGGTGTATATAGCGATTAGAGGATTCTGCCCAATCCCCCTCCCCTGTGGAGCGATTTCAGTGCCAACAGAAATTGTATTTGAATTCTATAATTTTGAATTGTTATTAGAATATTGAGTTTAATATTTTTTTAAATTTGTGATTCACAAACGTTGAATTCATGAATGTGTATGAAGCATTAATAAAACAGACACTGAAGACTGCCTGCCTCACTGCCTGGGAGATCACCCGCATCCTTGCTTCCTCTCCTCTATGCTGTATATTCTCTGTAATGCTTTTTGTAGTGCAGGCTTGTGTCCTCCTACTCACCATGTCTTCTTCAGCTAAAGTAAATGTTTCAGCATTGCAGTATTCCTCTAATTCTCTACTTCTATACCGCTTGTTATTATCCCAAGTCTAACCTGGCTTGTGTCTACTACTTCAGCACCACCGCTTGCTTCTCAGAGAGATGAGCTCATTGGCAGTGAGGAGCGTTCTAGTTTAGGAGCCATGTGACTTTTCATCCTCCGACTTCTCCAGCCTTTCAAATAATAATAATGAGAAAATACAGGCAGGAAGTCTCTGAAGCTTTTTGGGACGGCGCTTTCTGCTTGTTTACGCCAGTCGCATTCGCCCAGGCAATTTGCCTCCTTGTCTGAGTCTGAGAGGAAAGGCTTAAGGCTGCGGTTGCGAGGGGCTCCGTAACTGGACAAGCCCCTTAACATTCAAATCAAAGCGACGCCCTCTGTTCTTTCTCGCCCTTCTTTCCTGTCAAGGCACCTGCGAAGGCGACAGAGAAAATGTGAATGTGATGGTATATTCAATAAGGACAAAGGGAAGGGAAAGCAAACCAATGTAAATCCTTCACTAGTTGCTAGTGGTTTCAATGGGTTTCAGTGGCCGTGTCCAAAATATGACTGGCCTATTACTTAAACTGCATACTGTGTACAGTCTTGGCCAAAAGTTTTGAGAATGACACAAATATAAATTTTCACACAGTCTACTACCTCAGTTTGTATGATGGCAATTTGCATATACTCCAGAATGTTATGAAGAGTGATCAGATGAATTGCAATTAATTGCAAAGTCCCTCCTTGCCATGTAAATGAACTGAATCCCCCCAAAAAACATTTCCACTGCATTTCAGCCCTGCCACAAAAGGACCAGCTGATTCTCTCGTTAACACAGGTGTGAGTGTTGACGAGGACAAGGCTGGAGATCAGTCTGTCATGCTGATTGAGTTCAAATAACAGACTGGAAGTTTCAAAAGAAGGGGGTGCTTGAAATCATTGTTCTTCCTCGGTCAACCATGGTTACCTGCAAGGAAACACGTGCCATCATCATTGCTTTGCACAAAAAGGGCTTCACAGGCAAGGATATTGCTGCCAGTAAGATTGCACCTAAATCAACCATTTATCAGATCATCAAGACTTTCAAGGAGAGCGGTTCAATTGTTGTGAAGAAGGCTTCAGGGCGTATAAGAAAGTCCAGCAAACACCAGGACCATTTCCTAAAGTTGATTCAGCTGTGGGATCGGGGCACCACCAGTACAGAGCTTGATCCGGAATGGCAGCAGGCAGGTGTGAGTGCATCTGCACGCACAGTGAGGTGAAGACTTTTGGAGGATGGCCTGGTGTCAAGAAGGGCAGCAAAGAAGTCACTTCTCTCCAGGAAAAATATCAGGGACCGACTGATATTCTACAAAAGGTACAGGGATTGGACTGCTGAGGACTGGGGGAAAGTCATTTTCTCTGATGAATCCCCTTTCCGATTGTTTGGGGCATCCGGAAAAAAGCTTGTCCGGAGAAGTCAAGGTGAGTGCTACTTTCAGTCCTGTGTAATGCCAACAGTAAGCATCCTGAGACCATTCATGTGTGGGGTGCTTCTCAGCCAAGGGAGTGGACTCACTCACAATTTTGCCTAAGAACACAGCCATGAATAAAGAATGGTACCAACACATCCTCCGAGAGCAACTTCTCCCAACCATCCAGGAACAGTTCAGTGACAAACAATGCCTTTTCCAGCATGACGGAGCACCTTGCCATAAGGCAAAAGTGATAACTAAGTGGCTCGGGGAACAAAACATCAATATTTTGGGTCCATGGCCAGGAAACTCTCCAGACCTTAATCCCATTGAGAACTTGTGGTCAATCCTCAAGAGGCTGGTGGACAAACAAAAACCCACAAATTCTGACAAACTCCAAGCATTGATTATGCAAGAATGGGCTGTCATCAGTCAGTATGTGGCCCAGAAGTTAATTGACAGCATGCCAGGGCGGATTGCAGAGGTCTTGAAAAAGAAGGGTCAACACTGCAAATTTTGACTCTTTGCATCTTTGCTTTCTGGTGCCCAGAGCTGCTGAAGCATCACCCACGTGGGCATCATACATTATATTGTGAAGGAGAGGTCCAGTGGCTACACAACTCAGGGAGGTTTCCAGAGTAGCTAGCCCTCTACAAGATTGTCACCAGGCTCCATCTTCACCAACAGCAGGGAGGTTCCAGCAGCCATCTCCCTGATCAAGCCATGAACTGTCCCTCTCCGCCTTTGGTTGACCTAACCAAATATAGCTAGGCTACTCATGATGATGTTTTGCTTGTTTTTGCTTTTGATGCACTTTGAGATTATGAAAAGTTAAATGATTATTATTACCATACACCTGCAACAAGATAGCTCAAATGTGCGATTGCATTTTTTATTTTGAAATATTAAAAGTAAAACCCCAACAGTAGATTTTATTATTATTTTCAATGAGAACAGACCCTTTTTCTAGTAACTGTTTTTGACTCATCACATGCGCTAGTGTTTATTATCTCTCACTTTACTCCTATTTATATGTACATATCTACCTCAATAACCTCGTAGCCCTGCATATCTACTCTGTACTGGTACTCTGTGTAGATCACCAAGTTATCTTTACTCATTGTGTATTTTTTACTAATTTTAATATTACACTTTTCTGGGGGGAACTTTTCTATTACATCTCTATTTTCTGTGTGTGCATTGTTGGAAGTAAGCATTTCACTGTTCTTCTACACATATTATTTACAAAGCATGTGACAAATAACATTTTATTTCATTTGAATGTAGGCTACTGCGTGACTAACGTTAGCTATAGCTAGTAGCACTGAATAGTGCAGTGGCCACATGACTTACTCAACCTTATGTTGTGGCAATTCTCCTGCCGTGGTCGCCACTTAATTAAATAACTGATTGTCATCAGACCCTCCAACAGTTTAAGCCCTAGGATAATGTTAAATAGTCGCTCAACAGCAAGCAAGTAACCCTGTAGCTAATGTTACTGTTCAAACAGTTACAGGTATTAGTCCTATTAAAGCACATACAGTGCCTTGCGAAAGTATTCGGCCCCCTTGAACTTTGCGACCTTTTGCCACATTTCAGGCTTCAAACATAAAGATATAAAACTGTATTTTTTTGTGAAGAATCAACAACAAGTGGGACACAATCATGAAGTGGAACGACATTTATTGGATATTTCAAACTTTTTTAACAAATCAAAAACTGACAAATTGGGCGTGCAAAATTATTCAGCCCCTTTACTTTCAGTGCAGCAAATTCTCTCCAGAAGTTCAGTGAGGATCTCTGAATGATCCAATGTTGACCTAAATGACTAATGATGATAAATACAATCCACCTGTGTGTAATCAAGTCTCCGTATAAATGCACCTGCACTGTGATAGTCTCAGAGGTCCGTTAAAAGCGCAGAGAGCATCATGAAGAACAAGGAACACACCAGGCAGGTCCGAGATACTGTTGTGAAGAAGTTTAAAGCCGGATTTGGATACAAAAAGATTTCCCAAGCTTTAAACATCCCAAGGAGCACTGTGCAAGCGATAATATTGAAATGGAAGGAGTATCAGACCACTGCAAATCTACCAAGACCTGGCCGTCCCTCTAAACTTTCAGCTCATACAAGGAGAAGACTGATCAGAGATGCAGCCAAGAGGCCCATGATCACTCTGGATGAACTGCAGAGATCTACAGCTGAGGTGGGAGACTCTGTCCATAGGACAACAATCATTCGTATATTGCACAAATCTTGCCTTTATGGAAGAGTGGCAAGAAGAAAGCCATTTCTTAAAGATATCCATAAAAAGTGTTGTTTAAAGTTTGCCACAAGCCACCTGGGAGACACACCAAACATGTGGAAGAAGGTGCTCTGGTCAGATGAAACCAAAATTGAACTTTTTGGCAACAATGCAAAACGTTATGTTTGGCGTAAAAGCAACACAGCTGAACACACCATCCCCACTGTCAAACATGGTGGTGGCAGCATCATGGTTTGGGCCTGCTTTTCTTCAGCAGGGACAGGGAAGATGGTTAAAATTGATGGGAAGATGGATGGAGCCAAATACAGGACCATTCTGGAAGAAAACCTGATGGAGTCTGCAAAAGACCTGAGACTGGGACGGAGATTTGTCTTCCAACAAGACAATGATCCAAAACATAAAGCAAAATCTACAATGGAATGATTCAAAAATAAACATATCCAGGTGTTAGAATGGCCAAGTCAAAGTCCAGACCTGAATCCAATCGAGAATCTGTGGAAAGAACTGAAAACTGCTGTTCACAAATGCTCTCCATCCAACCTCACTGAGCTCGAGCTGTTTTGCAAGGAGGAATGGGAAAAAATGTCAGTCTCTCGATGTGCAAAACTGATAGAGACATACCTCAAGCGACTTACAGCTGTAATCGCAGCAAAAGGTGGCGCTACAAAGTATTAACTTAAGGGGGCTGAATAATTTTGCACGCCCAATTTTTCCGTTTTTGATTTGTTAAAAAAGTTTGAAATATCCAGTAAATGTCGTTCCACTTCATGATTGTGTCCTTGGCCCCCTTGTGATTCTTCACAAAAAAATACAGTTTTATATCTTTAGGTTTGAAGCCTGAAATGTGGCAAAAGGTCGCAAAGTTCAAGGGGGCCAAATACTTTCGCAAGGCACTGTACACTATATATACAAAAGTATGTGGACACACCTTCAAATTAGTGGATTCGGCTATTTCAGCCACACCCGTTGCTGACAGATGTATAAAATCAAGCACACAGCCATGTAATCTCCATAGACAAATATTGACAGTAGAATGGCCTTACTGAAGAGCTCAGTGACTTTCAGCTTGACACTGTAATAGGATGCCACCTTTCCAGCAAGTCAGTTTGACAAATGTCTGCCCTGCTAGAGCTACCCCCGTCAACTGTAAGTACTTTTATTGTGAAGTGGAAATGTCTAGGTGCAACAACGGCTCAGCCGCAAAGTGGTAGGCCACACAAGCTCACAGAACGGGACTGGCGAGTGTTGGAGAGCATAGAGCGTAGAAATTGTCTGTCCTCGGTTGCAACACTCATTACCGACATCACTATGCGCAATGCCAAGCACCATCTGGAAGTGCGACGGATGAATCTGGGTTTGGTGGATGCCAGGAGAACAATACCTGCCCCAATGCTTAGTGCCAAATGTAAAGTTTAATGGAGAAGGAATAATGGTCTGGGCTGTTTTTCATGGTTCGGGCTAGGCCACTTAGCTCCAGTGAAGGGAAATCTTAACGCTACAGCATACAATGACATTCTAGACAATTCTGTGCTTCCAACTTTGGGGAAACAGTTTGTCGAAGAACCTTTCCTGTTTCAGCATGACAATGCCCCCGTGCACAAAGCAAGATCTATACAGAAATGGTTTGTCAAGGTTAGTATGGAAGAACTTGACTGGTCTGCACAGAGCCCTGACCTCAACCCCATTGAACACCTTTGGGATGAATTGGAACGCTGACTGCAAGCCAAGCCTAATCGCCCAACATCAGTACCCGACCTCACTAATACGCTTTTGGCTGAATGGAAGAAAGTCCCCGCAGGAATGTTCCAACAACTTGTCGAAAGTCTTCCCAGAAGACTGGAGGCTGTTATAGCAGCAAAGGTGGGACCAACTCAATATTGGCCCATGATTTCAGAATGAGATGTTCGAAGAGCAGGTGTTCACATACTGTTTGTCATATGATGTAGCCAGCTAGCTGAAGGCATGGCAGGCAGCAGGCTGCAGATTTGTTTTCAAAGATGTGACGTTATGATGAAATAGTCGTGATCATTTTAAGAAGATAAAATATGACTTACAAGTTGTCGGGTTTTTAACTTAAAGAGATCTAAAGTATCAAAACTAGCTTCTCTTCTCTCTTGTGACTGTGAAATTCCCCAAAATTGTGCTGCGAATTCAACGAAATGAAAAGCTGAAATGAGCATAGCATCCTGGCATTTAAAACTTGATTTTAGAAAATGCACATACTATAAAAAGGTAAAATTTTCGCATACTGAGAATGTATCATGCGCGTTATGTTGTTTACCGCTATTCTTTTTGTATTCGGTAGCACATCCTTATGTCTAAATGATCAGCTGTTGTTAAAGCCGAAATGAGTATAACAAGCGGCCGATTACTCTCTTTTTCGAAATGTCACATACTTTTTTTTTGCTTACTCAAAGAGCCAACTATTTAGGACGCAAGTGTAGTCGGGCAACGAAATGAAAAGCTGAAATGAGCATAGCATCCTGGCATTTAAAGTGTAGTCGGGAAACGAAATGAAAAGCTGAAATGAGCATAGCATCCTGGCATTTAAAGTGTATTTGGGCATGGACAATGAAAAGCTGAAATGAGCATAGCATCCTGGCATTTAAAGTGTAGTCCTGGCAATGAAATGAAAAGCTGAAATGAGCATAGCATCCTGGCATTTAAAGTGTAGTCGGGAAACGAAATGAAAAGCTGAAATGAGCATAGCATCCTGGCATTTAAAGTGTATTTGGGCATGGACAATGAAAAGCTGAAATGAGCATATTATCCTGGCATTTAAAGTGTATTCGGGCATGGTAAATGAAAAGCTGAAATGAGCATAGCAACCTGGCATTTAAAGTGTAGTCGGGCAACGAAATGAAAAGCTGAAATGAGCATAGCATCCTGGCATTTAAAGTGTAGTCAGGAAACGAAATGAAAAGCTGAAATGAGCATAGCATCCTGGCATTTAAAGTGTATTCGGGCATGGACAACGAAAAGCTGAAATGAGCATAGCATCCTGGCATTTAAAGTGTATTCGGGCATGGACAACGAAAAGCTGAAATGAGCATAGCATCCTGGCATTTAAAGTGTATTCGGGCATGGACAATGAAAAGCTGAAATGAGCATAGCATCCTGGCATTTAAAGTGTATTTGTGCATGGACAATGAAAAGCTGAAATGAGCATAGCATCCTGGCATTTAAAGTGTATTCGGGCATGGACAATGAAAAGCTGAAATGAGTATATAGCATCCTGGCATTTAAAGTGTATTCGGGAAACGAAATGAAAAGCTGAAATGAGCATAGCATCCTGGCATTTAAAGTGTAGTCCTGGCAATGAAATCAAAAGCTGAACTGAGCATAGAATCCTGGCATTTAAAGTATATTCGGGCATGGACAATGAAAAGCTGAAATGAGCATAGCATCCTGGCATTTAAAGTGTATTCGGGCATGGACAATGAAAAGCTGAAATGAGCATAGCATCCTGGCATTTAAAGTGTATTTGTGCATGGACAATGAAAAGCTGAAATGAGCATAGCATCCTGGCATTTAAAGTGTATTCGGGCATGGACAATGAAAAGCTGAAATGAGTATAGCATCCTGGCATTTAAAGTGTAGTCCTGGCAACGAAATGAAAAGGCGAAATGAGCATAGCATCCTGGCATTTAAAGTGTAGTCGGGAAACAAAATGAAAAGCTGAAATGAGCATAGCATCCTGGCATTTGAAGTGTAGTCCTGTCAATGAAATCAAAGCTGAACTGAGCATAGCATCCTGGCATTTAAAGTGTAGTCGGGAATGGACAATGAAAAGCTGAAATGAGCATAGCATCCTGGCATTTAAAGTGTAGTCGGGAATGGACAATGAAAAGCTGAAATGAGCATAGCATCCTGGCATTTAAAGTGTATTCGGACATGGACAATGAAAAGCTGAAATGAGTATAGCATCCTGGCATTTAAAGTGTAGTCCTGGCAACGAAATGAAAAGCTGAAATGAGCATAGCATCCTGGCATTTAAAGTGTAGTCGGGAAACGAAATGAAAAGCTGAAATGAGCATAGCATCCTGGCATTTGAAGTGTAGTCGGGAATGGACAATGAAAAGCTGAAATGAGCATAGCATCCTGGCATTTAAAGTGTAGTCGGGAATGGACAATGAAAAGCTGAAATGAGCATAGCATCCTGGCATTTAAAGTGTATTCGGACATGGACAATGAAAAGCTGAAATGAGTATAGCATCCTGGCATTTAAAGTGTAGTCCTGGCAACGAAATGAAAAGCTGAAATGAGCATAGCATCCTGGCATTTAAAGTGTAGTCGGGAAACGAAATGAAAAGCTGAAATGAGCATAGCATCCTGGCATTTGAAGTGTAGTCCTGTCAATGAAATCAAAGCTGAACTGAGCATAGCATCCTGGCATTTAAAGTGTAGTCGGGAATGGACAATGAAAAGCTGAAATGAGCATAGCATCCTGGCATTTAAAGTGTATTCGGGCATGGACAATGAAAAGCTGAAATGAGCATAGCATCCTGGCATTTAAAGTGTAGTCCTGGCAACGAAATAAAAAGCTGAAATGAGCATAGCATCCTGGCATTTAAAGTGTAGTCCTGGCAATGAAATCAAAAGCTGAACTGAGCATAGAATCCTGGCATTTAAAGTATATTCGGGCATGGACAATGAAAAGCTGAAATGAGCATAGCATCCTGGCATTTAAAGTATATTCGGGCATGGACAATGAAAAGCTGAAATGAGCATAGCATCCTGGCATTTAAAGTGTAGTCCTGGCAATGAAATCAAAAGCTGAACTGAGCATAGCATCCTGGCATTTAAAGTATATTCGGGCATGGACAATGAAAAGCTGAAATGAGCATAGCATCCTGGCATTTAAAGTGTATTTGTGCATGGACAATGAAAAGCTGAAATGAGCATAGCATCCTGGCATTTAAAGTGTATTCGGGCATGGACAATGAAAAGCTGAAATGAGTATAGCATCCTGGCATTTAAACTGTAGTCCTGGCAACAAAATGAAAAGCTGAAAGGAGCATAGCATCCTGGCATTTGAAGTGTAGTCGGGAAACGAAATGAAAAGCTGAAATGAGCATAGCATCCTGGCATTTGAAGTGTAGTCCTGGCAATGAAATCAAAGCTGAACTGAGCATAGCATCCTGGCATTTAAAGTGTATTCGGGCATGGACAATGAAAAGCTGAAATGAGCATAGCATCCTGGCATTTAAAGTGTATTCGGGCATGGACAATGTGTCTGACATGGTTCAATTGTGTACATGGTTTAGAGTCCTTTCTAGTCATAGAGGTGTGTGTCTATGCCTCAGCTGAGTTTGTATTTATGATTTGTACATGAATGCCTAAATACAGCCAAACCCTTCTGCCTTGTACTGACTTTTGGTTTGCTGTGCTTTCTCTTTTACTTGCAGTCAATGAATCATTCCACAACTACATTAACCATGTTTTTTAAAAGCTTTTTGTAATGTGGCTCGTCTTTCTGAGGTTAGAGCAATGCGGAGATTGATCACGTGCTGGCTTAATTGTGCACTGCTATGGGCCTGCATCTACCTTTACTCATGTTCAGGGTGGTAACAGAGAATATGAGCAGAGTTGAGTGGTTGAAATCATCACTCCTGGATCATGTCCTTACTCTGCTAAAAACCACTTCATGCTCACGGGAAAAAGAAACTCCCCGCTCCAAATTCGCTCCATTCCTTAAATCACAATTTAACCAACACCGATTTATTTTTGTGACTACCTGGACCTATCAATTGATTTTTAAGTATTGAAACCAAACCATATGGAATTTAATGAAAAATATTTGAATAAACATGAAAAGATGAATGGGAGAAACATTTTAAAATAAATAATACAAATTGTTTATTTATTTACTGTCCTATCCTGTTGGAATGGTCCCCAACCCTATACTCTAGACACCCACCTGAGAGACCCATACACTAAGGAGAGGTCCTTATATTTTCTATGGGCCTACTGTAAGTAGCCTATATGCAGCCAAATCAGAAAGATGAATGTGGTCAGAGACCTACTAAAGCAACACAGCCCCCTCAAGATTCTGAGCCTGCCAGGCAGGGTTGGTCCTACAAAGCCAAAGCCCCCTGATGGGAGAGCACAATATACAAGGAATGTTTTAAAGTTGCTAATGAGAACCTTGATGACCTTGTACCTAGCCGGTGGGGATTCCGGTGTGTTGCTCCCACCCAGGTAGTGGCAGTGCTGGCATCAGGAGCTGCACTAACACTAGCTGCAGTCACACTCTGGTTGCACAAAATAATCAAAGACTGCACAGAGATGGAAATGGTCACAACGGGGGACCAGCATGTGTGTGTTTCAGGGGAAGGGGGTGTACCCGATCTCCATCACCTATGACTTGACAATTTGCTCAATTTTGGAGGCCTTCTCAAACAGCTGCAACTGTATATGCATTTGTAAACTAAGTCCTTTCTTGAGTTGGGCTCTGGGATGGAGCAACTGTTGAGCATCTGAGCTTATGATTGTTTGTTGGGGAAAGGGGTTGAGTGTGGATGAGTGTGTGTGTGTAACCCACATCTGTTGCAAAAAAAGAAACGTCCCTTTTTCAGGAACCTGTCCTTCAAAGATCATTCGTAAAAATCCAAATAACTTCACAGATATTAATTGTAAAGGGTTTAAACACTTGTCCCCATGCTTGTTCAACCATAACCAATTAATGAACATGCACCTGTGGAACGGTCATTAAGACACTATCAGCTTACAGACGGTAGGCAATTAAGTTCTGAGTTATGAAAATTTAGGACACTAAAGAGGCCTTTCTACTGACTCTGAAAAAACAAAAAGAAAGATGCCCAGGGTCCCTGCTCATCTGAGTGAATGTGCCTCAGGCATGCTTCAAGGAGGCATGAGTACTGCAGATGTGGCCAGGGCAATAAATTGCAATGTCCGTACTGTGAGACGCCTAAGACAGCGCTACAGGGAGACATGACGGACAGCTGATCGTCCTCCGAACTTCACACCTGCAGGACAGGTACAGGATGGCACAACAACCGCCCGAGTTACACCAGGAATGCACAATCCCTCCATCAGTGCTCAGAATGGCCGCAATAGGCTGAGAGAGGCTGGACTGAGGGCTTGTAGGCCTGTTGTAAGGCCAGACATCACCGGCAACAACGTCACCTATGGGTACAAGCCCACCGTTGCTGAACCAGACAGGACATGCAAAAAGTGCTCTTCACGCGGTTTTGTCTCACCAGGTGTGATGGTCGGATTCGCGCTTATCATCGAAGGAATGAGCGTTACACCAAGGCCTGTACTCTGGAGCGGGATCGATTTAGAGGTGGAGGGTCCCTCATGGTCTGGGGCGGTGTGTCACAGCATCATCGGACTTGTTGTCATTTCAGACAATCTCAACACTGTGTGTTACAGGGAAGACATCCTCCTCCCTCATGTGGTACCCTTCCTGCAGGCTCATCCTGACATGACCCTCCAGCATGACAATAACACCAGCCATACTCCTCATTCTGTGTGTGATTTCCTGCAAGACAGGAATGTCAGTGTTCTGCCGTGGCCAGCGAAGAGCCCGGATCTCAATCCCATTGAGCACGTCAGGGACCTGTTGGATCGGAGGGTGAGGGCTAGGGCCATTCCCCCCCAGAAATGTCTGGGAACTTGCCGGTGCCTTGTTGGAAGAGTGGGGTAACATCTCACAGCAAGAACTGGCAAATCTGGTGCAGTCCATGAGGAGGATTTGATTTGATTTTATTAGGATCTCTGTTAGTCCCCATTTGGACTAATCTTCCAAGAGTCCTTAACATTAAAATACAATTTATAATACAAACACACTTTCACATATAACACACTATTACAAACATACATAATGCACTAGCATAATGACCCAATAAATACTCAATCTAAAAAATTTAAAAAATAAAATATTGATTCTTCATCTACTATAGTCCCACAACATTTCTATATACTATATTTAAATTGTTTTTAAATAAAGTTTAAACTTATATATTGAAAGGTTTCTAGTTTGCTCAGTTAATTTATTTGTTCTTTTGCCCATTTCTTTTTTCTGTTTGGATAACGCATAGATGGTGGACAATCTATTCCTAGTATTTACGGAATGTCTGTCTCTTACCAACTGAATACCATTGTGAATAGAAGAACTTGGCCGTTTTAAATGATGTATATTATAAAATAAGATAAGCATGGTTTTTTTTCAATTATCTTGTCGATTGATGACCAACCAAGAACACTACGCATGACTGCAACAGAAGAACCATATCTCCGCCTTAAAACAATCCTTGCTGCTTTATTCTGTGCATTCTGCAGCCTCCTAACTTCACTAGATGATGCATTTCCCCAGAACACCGAACAATAGTTTACTTGACTCTCAACCAATGCCTGTGTTATTTGCTGAAGGATTTTCCCTGGTAAATATTTAGCTATCCTTCTGATTATGCATGCTGTTTTTATATTTTTACATAGTTTAGTTATTTGAGACTACCATGATAAGCAGTTGTCTAGCTGCACTCCCAGTAGTTTGGTTTCTGCCACTTCTTCAATTTGTACTCCTCCCATACTTAATTGTATCCCATGCTGTTTTGGCCTTTTCCTTGTTGAGATGCACTGCAATACTTAATGCAGCTGGTGGCCACACCAACTGGGTCCCCCCCCTTTGTTCAGGGACACATTATTCCATTTATTTTAGTCACATGTCTGTGGAACTTGTTCAGTTTATGTCTCAGTTGTTGAATCTCATGTTCATACAAATATCCCTTGAATGTTAAGTTTGCTGAAAATTAACGCAGATGACAGTGAGAGGACATTTCTTTTTTTGCTGAGTTTAGGATGATTCACAATGAATGTTTGCCTAAATAATATTTGCTTGCCAAAAATGTTTGTTTTTTTCTGTAAATTTTGGTTATAGGTAATAATCCTTTGCACGAACTACCAACATTATTATGTGTATTATTTGTTTTATTGTGGAAATTAAGATGTATTGTATATAAAAAAAAATCAGTGTCAGTCCAAATTTTGGACACACCTACTCATTCAAGGGATTTTCTTAATTGTTTCTATATTGTAGAATAATAGACATCAAAACATTTAAATAACACATATGGAATCATGTAGTAACCAATTTTTTTTATTTATATTTCAGATTCTTCAAAGGAGCTACCCTTTGCCTTAATGACACCTTCAGACACTCTTGGCATTCTCTCAACCAGCTTCACCTGGAATGCTTTTCCAACAGTCTTGAAGGAGTTCCCACATATGCTGAGCACTTGTTGGCTGCTTTTCCTTCACTCTGTGGTCCAACTCATCCCAAACCATCTCAATTGGGTTGAGGTCGGATGATTGTGGAGGCCAGGTCATCTGATGCAGCACTCATCACTCTCCTTCTTGGTCAAAAAGCCCTTATACAGCCTGGAGCTGTGTTGGGTCATTGTCCTGTTGAATAACAAATGACATTCCCACTAAGTGCAAACCAGATGGGATGACATATCACTGCAGAAGGCTGTGGTAGCCATGCTGGTTAAGTGTGCCTTGAATTCTAAATAAATCACTGACAGTGTCACCAGCAAAGCACCCCAACACCATCACACCTCTTCCATGCTTTGCGGTGGGAACCACACATGTGGAGATCAACCATTCACTTAATCTGCGTCTCACAAAGACATGGCGGTTGGAACCCAAAATCTCAAAATTTGACTCATCAGACCAAAGGACAGATTTCCACCGGCCTAATGTCCATTCTTCTTATTGGTGTCCTTTAAAAGTGGTTTCTTTGCAGCCATTCGACCATGGCCTGATTCACACAGTCTCCTCTGAACAGTTGATGTTGAGCTGTGTCTGTTACTTGAACTCTGTGAAGCATTTATTTGGGCTGCAATCTGAGTTTAATCAACTTGTCCTCTGCAGCAGAGGTAACTCTGGGACTTTCTTTCCTGTGGCGGACCTCATGAGAGCCAGTTTCATCATAGCGCTTAATTTTTTTTGCAATTGCACTAGAAGAAACTTTCAAAGTTCTTAAAATGTTCCGTATTGACTGACCTTAATGATGGACTGTCATTTCTCTTTGCCTATTTGAGCTTTTATTGCCATAATATGGACTTGGTCTTTTACCAATTAATGCTAACTTCTGTATACCACCCCTACCTTGTCACAACAAAACTGATTGACTCAAACGGATTAAGAAGGAAACAAATTCCAGAAATTAACTTTTAACAAGGCACACATGTTAATTTAAATGCATTCCAGGTGACTACCTCATAAAGCTGGTTGAGAGATTGCCAAGAGTGTGCAAAGCTGTCATCAAGGGAAAGGGTGTCTACTTTGAAGAATCTCACATCTAAAATATATTTTGATTTGTTTAACACTTTTTTGGTTACTACATGATTCCATACGTGTTATTTCATAGTTGTGATGTCGTCACTATTATTCTACAATGTAGAAAACATTTTAAATAAAGAAAAGCCCTTGAATGAGTATGTGTGTCAACTTTTGACTGGTACTGTATATATATTTTTTACAAGCTATATATAATGCAAATTGAGGTGAGAGCGATGGAAATGCTTTAGGCAATTATCTGAGTCTGTTCTGTGGGTGGTATTGTGTGCTCTTTTCGAAGGATGAGTCCCGGTCTTTCGGGGGCCCTGGGATTCGGGGGGATGGGGGTGGTCTGCTGGTCACTGGGATGACAACCCAACTTGGGATGGGGAAGGGTTTTAGCCGGTGGAATAGTGGGGAACAATTAGAGGGTTTACTTAGTAGCAATGCAAATATCATGGTGTAGTGAAATGGACACTCAATCACTATGGTACTTTTTAATGGTGAGTTGACAAACATATATTATGATAAATATATTTGAAACTTGTATCGCATTAGGGTAAATGGTGAAATAAGTATAGCCAGTTACAATTGTAATGGCTTAGCAGATAATAAGAAAAGACGATCAGTATTTACCTGGCTAAAAGCGAAGGAATATAATATCTATTGTTTACAGGAAACTCATTCAAACATTTTGATGAAGTTGTGTGGAAAAAGGACAATGGGGGCAAAAACTGGCATCTTCATTAAATAGTACCGGCAAAACACCAGTCTCAACGTCAATAGTGAAGAGGCGACTCTGGGATGCTGGCCTTCTAGGCAGAGTTGCAAAGAAAAATACATATTTCAGATTGACCAATAAAAATAAAAGATTAAGATGTGCAAAAGAACACAGACACTGGACAGAGGAACTCTGCCTAGAAGGTGATGATGGTTGCTGATAATGGGCCTCTGTACGCCTATGTAGATATTCCATTAAAAATCTGCCGTTTCCAGCTACAATAGTCATTTACAAAATTAACGTCTACACTCTATTTCTGATCAATTTGATGTTATTTTAATGGACAAAAATGTGCTTTTTTTTCAAAAACAAGGACATCTCTAAATGTCCCCAAACTTTTGAATGGTAGTGTATGTAATAATTGATCAACCCTACAAGCAATCCACGACTCTATTATTATGGTGGGAGATTATAATACTCTTTAAAATACCTCTATGGACCATAAAGGAAATCACACTACAAACTATCACGCACATGCACTTAAGAAAATCACGAATGACATAGATATATTGGAACTAGTGGATGTATGGAAGCTTAAATATCCTGACCTAGTGAGATATACAAGGAGGATGCTCAATCAAGTTAGTCGTCTTGACTACTTTCTTATGTCATTCTGTCTGGAACCAAAACTTTAAAAAGTGTTGATAGGGGACAGAATGTGGTTGGACCATCAAATAATTGCCCATATATATTACTTTTACAGAATGTCCACGTGGGCGAGGATATTGGACATTTAATCAAAGCCAATGTTGGAGAATCTCATATAAAATGGGATAAAGTTGTTTTTATTTGATTTGTTCCTGTAAGTATGCCTAAAGGTTGTTTGGCAAAATAACCAAATCAAAATGGAAAGCTCCTTGAACGTGGGAATATGCCAGTCCTATTGGGCCAAAATCAATTACGGCCTCCGCCCGCACACATACTCTGGTAGGTAATAACTGTCACCAGTTGGCCAGCTCCATTTGCAGCAACACGTCGAATTCGAACTGAAACAAAGACACATTCGTTAGCGACACCACTCCGCCATGTCTAGAAACAATTTGAAGACGAGAGAGGTAGAAAGAGAAAAAAATATGTCAAGATGTGAGGGATATGTGTGAGACTTTGATCCGACGGCACAGAAAAAAAGCACTCTCCTTCCCTCTCCCAGATCCTAGACTCTCATTAAGGCGACGAGAGTCGACCCCCAAGATCCACCGAAAGAAGTGGAGCACAGTCTTCTGAGACAAACATCGCCTGAAGTGGAGGAATAAGACTTTCTTTAATTGGCGATAGGGGGGGGGGGGTGTAAAACAAGAAAGGGTACGCTGAAGGTTCGTGGATTACTATATCGTAGCATCCGTCCCTGAAGTGAAATTCATAGACAAAGCATTGCTACAAAATAGGGATATTGGACACGGATAAACAGTATTCCAAAAGTGGCAGTGCATACAAAATGAGAGTCCCTGCTCTTGTCAGAGGAACCCCACTTCCCTGGTGCTTCGTGCTCATAGAGAGTGTTTGTTTTAATGCCTGTCATAAATATGTATCGGGGATCTTAATCTGATGGCGCTACTTTGTCGAGAACATGAGATACCAAAATACCTCCGTCGGTCCCAGACGTCCGCTAAATTAGAAGTTCCACCCACTCACATCGGCAGAATGAGTCACTCCGGAGTGGCAGTGGTGTTTATTAAGTTGCTGGAAACAAAGTTCTCTATCGGGAAATACTGCTTTCTTCTTTTCAGAAAAGTACACATTCAGGGGCTCCCCTCGGCTGCCAGAAGAAGAGCACGCTAAAGCATAGCAATTCAGATTGTATTGTGAATGCAAAATCTCCTTCAATTGGCCGACAGCAAATTAATGTAAGTTGTTTGTACAGCCAGCCATCTATGACCGTCTGGGAATCCTTAGTCAGGGCTGTCAAGTAGTTCTTCAGCCCAGAGTAAACCATCCATTGCACTTTTTCCATCTGCACACATAAAGGCTGACACGCTGATGTGAAAAGGTAGTATGTGTACATCGTGTATTTAAACCTCTGTGGAACTTGCTTACATTGTTGTGCTACTTATGGTAGACACTGTAGCTCCCTGGCCTTCTTGGATTCTCCAAAGTGTTTTCAATGGATCTTCAACCAATGTTTCAGTCAAAAGACCATCAGGGTTGACGTGATGATGGCTAATTGTGATAGTAGAGTCAAGAGTCCCTGCATAACCCATACACAACACTCCCCCCACCCTCAAGCACATATATACACACACACACACACATGTTGTTCTATCCTCATGGGGACCTAAAATTATCTTCCATTCAAAATCCTATTTTCCCTAAACCTAAACCTAACCCTTCCCATAACCCTAACTTTAACCCGCAATCCTAAACCTAACTCATAACCCTAGCCTTTGTCCTCATCGGGATGTGAGAAATGTCCCTACTAGGGAGAGTTTTCCTTGTTTAACTATCCTTACGGGGACTTTTGGGGATTTTAGGTCCGCACAAAGGTAGAAGAACCCGCCCACCCACACACACACACACACACACACACAAACCCTAATCCCTAGAGTACCTCTGTCTTCTCCCTCCCTGCAGCCCTGGAGGACCCGTGCAGTGAGGTGTCCTGCAGCTACGGCAGCACCTGCATCCAGTCATTGGACTCCTTGTCGGCCAAGTGCATGTGCCCGCTGAGCTGCGACGGTAAGCCCGAGCAGGTGGTGTGTGGCAGTGACGGCCAAGACTACCGCAACGAGTGCGAGCTCTACAAGCAAGCCTGCCACACCCAGAAGAACTTCCGCCTGCAGCACCAGGGATACTGCAGTGAGTCCCCTCATATACTTCTCCTCTACCCTCCCTCCCTCCCTCTCCCTCCTTTCTTTTGTTATTTTTTGCTTATTTTTTTATTTCGCTCTCTCTTCACATCCCACTGGAGTTTCATTGTATTTCTCTGACATCATGTGACTACTTTTCAAATTCATAGCTTTTTTTTCTTCATGCCCACTCTTCCAGCTGTGTGGATTATTCACTGTCGACAAACAAAGCCACTTGTTTTTAGAGCTAGCCATTTTGAGAGTTGTTTTGTGTCACCCGCTGTTTGTTTTGGTAGTTTTCTCCTGAGGACGTCTGACTTCGAGACATTTGCGCCGAGAGAAAGAGCCAGATAGAGCTAACCAGACAAACTAGCGTCCCCAAAAGTGAGACCCTGAGTGACTACAAAATGGAAGTGGATGGAGTCTCAGGCCCCCAGAGGACGGCTCGAATATATATCCATTCAAAGCCGGTGAGACCAGGCTCCATGTTGCCTTACCCCTAGGGGGAGGCCTGGGTTCTCAGGAGAGCTGGCCCAGTGGGCCCCTAAATCTTCCTGAGCGATTCTGTCCAAGCTTTGGCTGTCTCAACTGGCTCGCCAGCGTCAGACACATGGTGATGCTTTATATATACAGCTGGGGCTAGGCTAGCCAGCACCTCCACTGTCTGTATGTCTAATTGCCTCATCGGGGGTGTGTGGGGGCTCGACTGCGGAGTGTAGGAATCCTGGAAGCCGTTCTGGTTTGTTAATGGGAGATAATGGTTTTTGCAAATGGGATAATAGCTGGGCTTGTGTTGCATCATTGCATTTCTGGCGTCAGGTATTATTGAAAAAAAAAAACAGAGTTGGTAATGGTCTTTATATACTCCTGTGTTAGCAATTCCAATGTGCTAATATACACAATCCCTACAATCCCTGACCTTGGCAATGTGTTGCTGGCATTGGCCCTGTTGTTGTCCTGCCTGCCCCGCCCGGGCTGTGGAAGTCAAGCTACCATTGTCACTTTTGTGTTCCTGTTATCGCTCTTTGTTTCTCGAGCCAGGGCCTTTTCTCTCGCTTTCCCTCTCTTTCCCTTTCTCTCTCTCTCCGTCCTTTTGGTCTCATTTTCCTCGGTGGTGTTTCGAATGAATTGCTCGCAGCTTGGGCAGTGTTTTAATGCGGTGCAGAGGTACATAAATCCTTTGTGTCCCCTTGCTCTATACAAGACTGTGTAGAGAGATGAGAAGAAGTTGAGCAGGCAAACAGCTTCTATTTCACTAAGCATCTCCCCAGTTCTATTATGATTACAGTTGATATGGCCACCAGCGCCAGCTGCCAGCCTGTCATCCTCTTAGATCCATGGGCTTCTTGGCTTTCCACTTTGTCTTTCCAGGGCAGCCCGTGTTGATAGCAGGCCTATCTCCAGCATATCCCTGGTGATGGATAACCATGTCCTACCACTAACCTCTTTCTCTCCCCTGTTTATAGACCCCTGCAAAGACAGCGAGAACAGTCTGAATGTGGCGTGCCGGGTGGAGCCACGTACCCGCCAGCCCCTGACCTTTGCCCCCCCGGAGTCGTGCCCACCTGTCAATGAGCCACTGTGCGCCAGTGACAGCCAGACGTACGAGAGCGAGTGCCATATGACGAGGACGGGCATGCAGAAGGGCATTGAACTCAGGAAGATCCACCCGGGCCGCTGCAAGAAACAAGGTGAGCCAGCACGTTCATGCACGCACACACAAACTGCACTGCCTTGACCGATAGATAACTTACCATGTTCTTTACGGGCTGTGTTGTGTTACATGCATGACACCAGATGGTTTGCTTGATAAGAGCTCACAAAGGCTTTTCTGGGCCTTCTGCACTGTCAGGTTTACTGCACAGTCAGGTTTACAAAATCCAATTTTATTTGTCACATGCCAAATATAACAATGAAATGTTTACTTACAATCCCTTAACCAACAATGCAGTTTTAAGAAAAATAAATGTTAAGAAAGTATTTACCAAAATAAACTGTAAAATTTTTTTTTTTTTTAATTAAGGAGCAACAATAAAATAACACTAGTAGGGCTTTACACAGGGGGTACTGGTACAAAGTCAATATGTGGGGGCAGAGGTTATCGTCCGGGTAGCTATTTGATTAGCTGTTCAGGAGTCTTATGGCTTGGGTGTAGAAGCTGTTGAGCCTTTTGTACCTAGACTTGGCGCTCCGGTACCACTTGCCGTGCGGTAGCAAGGAGAACAGTCTATGACTAGGCTGGCTGGAGTCTTTACCAATTTTTAGGACTTTCTTCTGACACCGCCTGGTATTGAAGTCCTGGATGGCAGGAAGCTTGGTCCCAGTGATGTACTGGGCCGTACCCACTACCCTCTGTAGTGCCTTGCGGTCGGAGGCTGAGCAGTTGCCATAACAGGCAACTAGTCAGGATGCTCTTAACTTCTTGGTCCTACTTGAGACGTCTGCGTCTCAAGTAGGCACCTGGAAATGCAAATGCGCTACGCTAAATGCTAAATGTACTTGTTAAAACTCAAACGTTCATTAAAATAGACATGTAGGGTATTGAATTAAAGCTACACTCGTTGTGAATCTAGCCAACAAGTCAGATTTCCAAAATACCAGCACGACACGTAAACAACAGATTTTGCGGTAGCCGGTGCTACCCAAAACGCAGAAATAAAATATAAAACATTCATTACCTTTGATGATATTCTTTGTTGGCACTCCTATATGTCCCATAAACATCACAAATTGGTCTTTTTCCCGATTAAATCCGTCCATGAATGCCAAAAATATCCATTTGTATGGCCTGTCTGCATCACGAAAAAAGCTCTCTTCCAAGACGCAACGTCATGTTTAGTTGCCTATATTCTTTGACAAAAAACTTCAACCTATTTTTATAACCCAACTTTAGGTATTTGTAAACGTTAATAAGCGATCAAATTGATCACTGGGCGATCTGTATTCAATAGCAGCTACAAAAGAAAACAGTGTCCATTTTTCAATCTTCCAAAATCGATTGAGGTAGGCTGGATGGAATCAATGATCTATTCGTAATGCCTCAATGGATTTTTGTCAATGAAAATGACGTTTTTGGCGACATCGTGTGGAAGCTGTATGAATTGCATCCGTCTCCATATTAAATTTGGTTTCCTTTAAATAATCCATGAAAGGGGCGCATGGATACTTTTTTCAGATTTCAGTGAGCAGTTTTTCTTGCGCTTTTCGATGAAACACACGCTCTGTTATAGTCACAGCCGTGATTTAACCAGTTTTCGAAACTTCAGAGTGTTTTCTATCCACACGTACTAATCATATGCATATACTATATTCCTGGCATGAGTAGCAGGACGCTGAAAAGTTGCGCGATTTTTAACAGAATGTTCGAAAAAGGAGGGGGTAGGATAAAGAGGTTTTAATGGTGTGGCTGTTAAACTTTTTGAGGATCTGAGGACCCATGCCAAATATTTTCCTGAGTTTCCTGAGGGGGAATAGGCATTGTCGTGACCTTTTTCACGACTGTCTTGCTGTGTTTGGACTATGATAGTTTGTTGGTGATGTGGACACCAAGGAACCTGAAGCGCTCAACCCGCTCCACTACAGCCCCGTCGATGAGAATGGCGGTGTGCTCTGTCCTCCTTTTCCTGTAGTCCACAATCATCTTCTTTGTCTTGATCACATTTAGGCAGAGTTTGTTGTCCTGGCACCACACTGCCAGGTCTCTGACCTCCTCCCTATAGGCTGTCTCATCGTTGTCAGTGATCAGGCCTTCTACTGATGTGTAGTTGGAGTCGTGCTTGGCCATACAGTCATGGGTGAACAGGGAGTAGAGGAGCAGACTGAGCATGCACCCCTGAGGGGCCCCGTGTTGAGGATCAACGTGGCAGATGTGTTGTTACCTACCCTTACCACCTGGGGGGTGGCTCATCAGGAAGTCCAAGATCCAGGTGCAGAGGGAGGTGTTTAGTCCCAGGGTCCTTAGCTTAGTAATGAGCTTTGAGAGCATTATGGTGTTGAACGCTGAGCTGTAGTCAACGAATAGTATTCTCGTGTAGGTGTTCCTTTTGTCCAGGTGGGAAAGGGCAACGTGGAGTGCAATAGTGATTGCATCATCTGTGGATCTGTTGGGGCGGTATACAAATTGGAGTGGGTCTAAGGTTTCTGGGATAATGGTGTTGATGTGAGCCATGACCAGCCTTTCAAAGCACTTCATGGGTACAGACGTGAGTGATACGGGTCCGTAGTCATTTAGGCAGGTTAGCCTGGTGTTCTTGGGTACAGGAACTATAGTGGTCTGCTTGAAACATGTTGGTATTACAGACTCGGTCAGGGATAGGTTGAAAATGTGAAGACACTTGCCAGTTTGTCAGCGCATGCTCGGAGTACACGTCCTGGTTATCCGTCTGGCCCTGTGGCCTTGTGAATGTTGACCTGTTTAAAGCTCTTACTCACATCGGCTTTGGAGAGTGTGATCACACAGTCGTCCGGAACAGCTGATGCACTCATGCATGCTTCAGTGTTTCTTTCCTTGAAGCGAGCATAGAGGTTATTTAGCTCGTCTGGTATGCTCATGTCACTGTGCTTCCTTTTGCAGTCCGTAATAGTTTGCATGCCCTGCAACATCCGACGAGCATCGGAGCCGGTGTAGTGCGATTCAATCTTAGTCATGTATTGACGCTTTGCCTGTTTGATGGTTTGTCGGATGGCATAGCGGGATTTCTTATCAACATCCGGGTTAGTGTCTCGCTCCTTGAAGCGCCAGCTCTACTCTTTAGCCCAGGCAGATTACAGGCAGATGTTACCTGTAATCTATGGCTTCTGGCTGGGGGTACGTACCGTCACTGTGGGGATGATGTCATCAATGCACTTATTGATGAAGCCAGTGACTGATGTGCCATCTCAATGCCATCTGAATAATCCCAGAACATATTCCAGTCTGTGCTAGCAAAACACTCCTGTAGCTTAGAATCTGCGTCATCTGACCACTTCCTTATTGAGCGGTACTTCCTGCTGTAGTTTTTGCTTGTAAGCAGGAGGATAGAATTTGCCAAATGGGGTGGTGAGGGAAAGCTTTGTAGGCGTCTCTGTGAGTGGAGTAAAGATGGTCTAGAATTTTTTCCCCTCTGGTTGCACATGTAACATGCTGGTAGAAATTATGTAAAAATGTATTTAAGTTTCCCTGCATTTAAGTCCCCGGCCACTAGGAGCGCTGCCTCTGGATGAGCATTTTCCTGTTTGCTTATGGCCTTATACAGCTCGTTGAGAGCCATCTTAGTGCCAGGATCAGTTTGTGGTGGTAAATAGACAGGTAAAAAGTGTGGTCAACAGCTTATCATGAGATACTCTACCTCAGGCAAGCAAAACCTTGAGACTTCCTTAATTTTAGATTTCGTGCACCAGCTGTTGTTTACAAATAGACACGTACCGCTACCCCTTGTCTTACCGGAGGCAGCTGTTCTGTCTTGCTGATGGACCGAAAACCCAGCCAGTTGTATGACATCCATGTCGTCGTTAAGCCATGACTCGGTGAAACATAAGATATTACAGTTTTTAATGTCCCGTTGGTAGGATAGTCTTGATCGAAGCTCATCCATTTTATTATCCAATGATTGCACATTGGCTAATAGGACTGATGGTAAAGGTAGATTACACACTCGCTGTCAGATCCTTTCAAGGCAATCTCCATCTCTTCTTCATGTGAATGACAGGGATTTGGGCCTTGTTGATTATCTGAACTAAATCCTTTGCGTCCGACTCGTTAAAGAAAAAATCTTCATCCAGTTCGAGGTGAGTAATCACTGTCTTGATATCCAGAAGCTCTTTCGGTCTTAAGAGAGGGTGGCAGAAACATTATGTACAAAATAAATTACAAATAATCCCAAAAAACACACACAATAGCCCGTTAAACGTCAGCCATCTCCTCCGGCGCCATCATCATCATAGATGACACCGATCTGGAGTAATCCAATGTTCCTGTTGTGTGATAGGGGCTTCAGTAGACCACCGTGTTTGTAGCTTTTCTGCTCTCACCTCCACACATCTGAGACCTCCCATGGAGTTAAAGACATAGGCTCATGGTGTGATGCACTCTACTACACACAACTGTGGTTTTGTGCTTCAAATAATTCTCAGTTTCTGCCCTGCAACACACCGACTCTCTTTTGTCAGCAATATTTTGTAGTCAAGCTTGAGTACAGATAAAGACCGCTATTATGTGGATACATATGGGACTTCAACTTCTCAGTAGAAGCCTAGCACTGTGTGTTCCTGTGAATTTATTTAGTTCTCGATCAAGTTAACAGGAACCCATTCTCTATCTGTCTTTTACTGAAGTGAAATGGATAGGCATAATACTTTTTAGTTTTCTAAAAAGAAAATGTATTTCAACAGTTATTTCATTTGGAATGTAGATCAATGACATCATCCCTCTAATGTTCGACTCCCAGAGAAGGCAGCTCCGTAATTAGGTTCCAGTATAGCATGACCACTTTACAGGAAAGAGAAAGAGAGGAATTGAATTCATGTACACATTTGATCCAGTGATGGAGAACATAATGAATTTGAAGCTCTGAATGCGCCTCAACCTTCTCTAAGATTGCCTCGATTCATCAACTGATTTGCTGCATCACATTTCAAGTCACATTTTATTTTAAGTCCATTATTACAACGTCTCAACATGCTTTACAGAGGAAAATTAAACATTAAAAACAAGAAACAACCATGTCCCTCGTCCATTTTGCAGAGATGTGCAAGGTGGAGTGCAAGTTCAATGGCGTGTGCCAGGTGGAACGTCTAGGCGTGCGCTGCTCCTGCGAGCCTATCCAGTGCGACGGGACCTACAAGCCGCTGTGCGGCAAAGATGGACGCAGCTACGTCAACGACTGTGAGCGGCGACGGGCCGAGTGCCTGGCTAAAGCCCACATCCCCGTCAAGCAGCAAGGCCCGTGTGGTGAGTCAGGTCCTCTAGGAGGGGGGTAAAGGGGAGAAGCCTCTGGTCTTTCTGTCTCCCTCTGATTGGCTCCTCCTGTCCTGTGTACGTACTGTATGTGTGTTTGTTCTGTCTGTCTCTTGACTTGTCAGTAGTTTGCGGTGGGAGGGGAGTTGAAAAAGCGAAAGACAGGAAGTTACTATGACCACCACGTTTCCCTTCATCCCCCATCTACCTCATGCCCGTCACGCTCCGCCATCACGTGACACATGAAACACAACAGCCTTCATGTTTCGTTCATGTCCTTCTACCTCCCCGGTAGTGCCAGTCTTCCACTTCAATGGTTTCTCTCTCTCTCTTCACAACACTAAGTTTTGTCTTGCATGTCTGTCTCCGTCGGTCTCTTTTTTGTCTGTGCGGCTTCCATTTTAAGCAGGTATTCTTTCTATTTCAGTGCGTCTGTCTGTATTTGTCCGTGTGACATCTGCCGCTGTTCGGGACACACCCCTCACTTCAGCAGGGTAGAGTTCAACCTTTGACCTCTGGTGGACACTGACCACTTGGGGGGTCAGAGACTCTCCTCCAATTGGACTAAACAGGGGTGGTTGTCTTTCTCCTTTCTCTTCCTCTTTCTCTTTTCTCTTTCTTTTTCTTTTCCCGTTCTCACACTCTCTCTCTATAACACGATTTTGCAGGTTTTCCTACTTACAAAGCATGTAGAGGTCTGTAATTTTTATCATAGGTACACTTCAACTGTGAGAGACGGAATCTAAAACAAAAATGCAGAAAATCACATTGTATGATTTTTAAGTAATTAATTTGCATTTTATTGCATGACATAAGTATTTGATCACCTACCAACCAGTAAGAATTCTGGCTCTCACAGACCTGTTAGTTTTTCTTTAAGAAGCCCTCCTGTTCTCCACTCATTACCTGTATTAACTGCGCCTGTTTGAACTCGTTACCTGCATAAAAGACACCTGTCCACACACTCAATCAAACAGACTCCAACCTCTCCACAGTGGCCAAGACCAGAGAGCTGTGTAAGGACATCAGGGATAAAATGGTATACCTGCACAAGGCTGGGGTGGGCTACAGGACAATAGGCAGGCAGCTTGGTGAGAAGGCAACAACTGTTGGCGCAATTATTAGAAAATGGAAGAAGTTCAAGATGACGGTCAATCACCCTGGGTCTGGGGCTCCATGCAAGATCTCACCTCACGGGGCATCAATGATCATGAGGACGGTGAGGGATCAGCCCAGAACTACACGGCAGGACCTGGTCAATGACCTGAAGAGAGCTGGGACCACAGTCTCAAGGAAAACCATTAGTAACACACTACGCCGTCATGGATTAAAATCCTGCAGCGCACACAAGGTCCCCCTGCTCAAGTCAGAGCATGTCCAGGCCCGTCTGAAGTTTGCCAATGAACATCTGAATGATCCAGAGGAGGAATGGGAGAAGGTCATGTGGTCTGATTAGACAAAAATAGAGCTTTTTGGTTTAAACTCCACTCACCGTGTTTGGAGGAAGAAGAAGGATGAGTACAACCCCAAGAACACCATCCCAACCGTGAAGCATGGAGGTGGAAACATCATTCTTTGGGGGATGCTTTTCTGCAAAGGGGACAGGACGACTGCACCGTATTGAGGGGAGGATGGATGGGGCCATGTATCGTGAGATCTTGGCCAACAACCTCCTTCCCTCAGTAAGAGCATTGAAGATGGGCCGTGGCTGGGTCTTCCAGCATGACAACGACCCGAAACACACAGCCAGGGCAACTAATGAGTGGCTCCGTAAGAAGCATCTCAAGGTCCTGGAGTGGCCTAGCCAGTCTCCAGACCTGAGCCCAATAGAAAATCTTTGGAGGGAGCTGAAAGTCCATATTGCCCAGCGACAGCCCCAAAACCTGAAGGATCTGGAGAAGGTCTGTATGGAGGAGTGCGCCAAAATCCCTGCTACAGTGTGTGAAAACCTGGTCTAGAACTACAGGAAACGTATGATCTCTGTAATTGCAAACAAAGGTTTCTGTACCAAATGTTAAGTTCTGCTTTTCTGATGTATCAAATACTTATGTCATGCAATAAAATGCAAATTAATTACTTAAAAATCATACAATGTGATTTTCTGGATTTTTGTTTTAGATTCCGCCTCTCACAGTTGAAGTGTACCTATGATAAAATTACAGACCTCTACATGCTTTGTAAGTAGGAAAACCTGCAAAATTGGCACGGTATCAAATACTTGTTCTCCCCACTGTAAGTGCCTGCTGACTAGGTCTCTCAACTTCTTCATATAATCAATTGACTAGGGTCGATGTAGAATTAGATTAGTGGTGGGCAAACTATACCGCTGTGAAGGCCATCCGGCACAGATGCAGGCTTTTGCTCCTGCCAAGCAGTAACACACCCGATTCAGCAAATCAAAGCCTTGATCGAAAACTACGAAGAGTTGATTTTGTAGAATGATGGGTGTGTTACTGCTTGGCCAGAGTAAAAACCTGCACCCACCGTGGTTCTCACAGGGTATAGATAGCCTACCCCTGATGTAGAGTGTCTGTGTTCGATAGACAAGCTAAATGCGCGGCCACAGTTGTGGTTCTCTATCTCTATCTCTATCTCTATCTCACTCTGGTTGGTTATCTGAATACTAAGTTGTACTTGGCGAGGTGACGTTGAAGCTTCACAGTATCATGGTGCAACTCATTAGCATAGTTTTTTCTCATCTCTTCTGTCTTTTTGTCACGCATAAATTAACATGTGAAATGTCTGCGGTGCTTATGTTTTTTGTATTATTATTATTTAATTATTTCTGACAAAGTAAACGGTCACCGTTCTTTTCGCCGTATTGTAGCCGGTCGCGAATTACAGTACATTTTTCAATGCGTTTCTATTGACATTTGCATATTTGCTTGACGACATGATGAGATTTAGATTTAAATCTCATTTCAGATATAATTCAACATCAAAAGGAGAGGAGTGAGGTGCCGAGGCTGTTGGCTTAGTTGTGGGGGGAGTATGTGTGAGAAGGTGTGTGTGTGTGTATGTTAGGTTTTGTGTGTGTAGGCTTCTTTGTGTGGGTGTGTGTGTGCGTGTGTGTGTGTGTGTGTGTGTGTGTGTGTGTGTGTGTGTGTGTGTGTTTGTGTGTGTGTGTGTGTGTGTGTGTTTGTGTGTGTGTGTGCGCAGCTGTTTTGTATGTGACAGTGTCTGTGTCTAAATGGCCTCCTTGTCACAAAGCGATCAATAGCACAGTCAGAGGACAGGTTACAGTTACAGCTGTGCCACGCGGCATGCAGCAAAGGACACACTATTTCTCATCACTGTGACCGTGGCAGCCATTGTACTTCCATCTTAACCACAACACACACACTCCACAAAGGAGCTTGAGTCATCCTTACTGGGCCAAACCACATGCCACCTCTGGGAACCAGTCCCCTGCTAACTTCAATGGCAGTCTAAAATATACTTAAAATCACTTACTGTACAAGTACACACACACAGTGCAGAAGTGAAGGTCCCTGCTGTCCTTTTTCATCTATAGTCCTCCCATCCAGCTGCTGTTCTGGCATTCCTGGTGTGTGTACAGTCTTCTACATGCACCCCAATAAGCCTGAAGTGGTTCAGTCTCCATCGTCTGCTGCCTTTCACTGGCCGGCCTTTTGTCACTTCCCGAAAGCTCTAAGAGCGTCGACCGTGGGATGGTTGGAGAGCGAAAAACTGGGATGATGGGGTGCCATGGCTGTCACTAGCCCAAACCCACACACACTCCTCTCTTATTGGCCGCGAGCTGGCGCTAGTTTATCGATCAGTCACGCCACAAGCCGTATGGAGGGCTGAAAATATTTCCATATATGACACCTAATCGTGAGTGAGGTGACAACCCCCCTAATTTTACTGGCATCCGCCCTTTCACTCTTTGTATCCCTCAAGGGCCACTTGTCCCCCATGAGGGGGCCACAAACTTCCCTAATCATATGGACACAACCAATGTTCTGTCTAAGCTGCTTGTGCTGCAAGCAGTAGCCCGAGACCGTTGCGCTGCTCCCCTGGGACTGCTGGGCAAAGCGCAGAAGAAATATCAGCCCACGGAGAGACACACGAGATTGAACCTAACGCAACTTTGTTGAGTTTCTCCTGTTAACACTATTAACGTGTCCCTTTAATGTGGCAATTGTGATCGAATCAACACAATATTTGCCACTTTCAAAGCAGCATACCGAAACAAACTTCCAATCACAGCTGCAGTAGGCCTATATGCAAATAGACATATATGGATCTGTGCCATTTACTTTGAACTGGACTGTGTACAGCTGTGGTCGTGTGTAGATGCGTTTGTTTTGAGATCAAAGCAAGAGCTGCATGTAGCCACTTATTCGTTTTGTTTATAGTCTTTTGCTAGTTAGTGAGTTATTAGCCCGGTTATAGATAATTTGAAGTCAGCAATAGGAGAGTGATTGCTTCCTGCAAGAGCACAACACATCTACATTTCTAGACATCTTTGAAAAGCTAGTCAGGTAAAGAGCTTTGTCTTAAAGGGGCAGTGTTGAATTTTGAGACAGGCTTGAATAAGCTAAGTAGCAGAGAGTAGCATAATTAATTAATTTTATTTTGTAAAGCGGTTTCTTGCACCAAACACCCCAACAATGTTTTCAGTCACCTCCTTGTCTGAAGGACAAGTGGATAAACAGGTTAATGTAAAGCACTGTTTTTTTTTTTTTCAAAAGTCTCATGGAATGTAGGCCTACATTGAACACCACACTACTACTTTAGGCTGAATGATAGAACAGCTATTTACATGTTAAATGTTATGGGATGCATTTTCTCCATTGTTTTTGATGGTAGGCCACTCTGGTAGGCCTACATTATGATCACATAGCCACAGTAGCCTACTTGGCCACTGTAAAAACTGTAACTTAAAGTAGGTACAGCCTCAGTGTTCACAGTAAAACTGTAACTTAAAGCAGGTACAGTCTCAGTGTTCACAGTAAAACTGTAACTTAAAGCAGGTACAGCCTCAGTGTTCACAGTAAAACTGTAACTTAATGCAGGTACAGCCTTAGTGTTCACAGTAAAACTGTAACTTAAAGCGGGTACAGCCTTAGTGTTCACAGTAAAACTGTAACTTAAAGCGGGTACAGCCTCAGTGTTCACAGTAAAACTGTAACTTAAAGTGGGTACAGCCTCAGTGTTCACAGTAAAACTGTAACTTAAAGCGGGTACAGCCTCAGTGTTCACAGTAAAACTGTAACTTAAAGCGGGTACAGCCTCAGTGTTCACAGTAAAACTGTAACTTAAAGCGGGTACAGCCTCAGTGTTCACAGTAAAACTGTAACTTAAAGCAGGTACAGCCTCAGTGTTCACAGTAAAACAGTAACTTAAAGCAGGTACAGCCTCGGTGTTCACAGTAAAACTGTAACTTAAAGCAGATACAGCCTCAGTATTCACAGTAAAACTGTAACTTAAAGCAGGTACAGCCTCAGTGTTCACAGTAAAACTGTAACTTAAAGCAGGTACAGCCTTAGTGTTCACAGTAAAACTGTAACTTAAAGCAGGTAGAGCCTCAGTGTTCACATTAAAACTGTAACTTAAAGCAGATACAGCCTTAGTATTCACAGTAAAACTGTAACTTAAAGCAGGTACAGCCTCAGTATTCACAGTAAAACTGTAACTTAAAGCAGGTACAGCCTCAGTGTTCACAGTAAAACTGTAACTTAAAGCAGGTACAGCCTCAGTGTTCACAGTAAACCTGTAACTTAAAGCAGGTACAGCCTCAGTGTTCACAGTAAACGTGCGCTGGGAGTTGCACAACATTTTCACAACGTTCAAGACCTGAAATTTGGTCAGTGCCGTAAACAATTTGAGAAACACTGGACACAACCATCTTATAAGCTGAAAAAGACAATGCTGCCCTGTTTGATATATAAGCCCATATGGTCTTCCACGGGAATGTGTCCGAGGTCAGTCTCTCATGAGATAGCCACTTTAAAGATGAATGGCGGTGGATTGTGAGTGGCCAGTTCATAGCATTCCCCAGATGCTCAGATGAAAAAAGTCCAAGGGGCTTAAGATCTGTCTGCCTTAACCCAGAGCGCTCAAAGAAAGCTTTTACTGCTGCGAGACAGGGACACATTAGATGGTACAGCGGATCACAGACAGACACACACAGAAAGACAGTGAAGTACTTAGTTAGATGGTTAGATAATTGGTTTGAATACTGTTTGAGAGCGGTGCAATATTGGCTCATTGCTTGTGTCTGTGTACGTGTACATGCATATGTGTGTGTGTGTGCGTGTGTGTGTGTGTGTGTGTGTGTGTGTGTGTGTGTGTGTGTGTGCACATTCACACACGCACTCTCCTCCCAGAGGTTAACAGAGAATCACTCAGCCAGAGAGACATTGTCATTGACAAAGAGCTTCGGGGAAGGAGGAGAACTGGGGAGAAAAGTGTGCCTACGGTGACACCCTGTATGCACACATGACTGTAATTCGCTTTGGATAAAAAGTGTCTGCTAAATGGCATATACACAAGCCTCTCCGGTGAATATTTACAATTTGCATGTTGATTTGATTAGCATCTCCGCCATGCGACGACACTAGTCAACAATAATAGACTGAGTAGCTATTAAACCCAGCGAGGACCTTCAGTGATGTTTGGTAATGAATCTAATTAGTGTAGTTGCTCTGGGAGTCTGACGGTATGGCAGGGGTACTAGGGATTATATTTAACGTGGCCCATAGCGGACTGAAGTGTGTGTGAGTGGTGATGAGGGTGTGTGTGTTTGTATGTTTCAGTAGTGGCATAGTTGCAGCAGTCACCAGGCCTTATGGGTATAGCAGGGTTCTGCTTTGGTGAGACACCCCTCCCCTTACCCTGTCTGTTGCACCCTTCCTTCCTTCCTTCCTTCCTTCCTTCCTTCCTTCCTTCCTTCCTTCCTTCCTTCCTTCCTTCCTTCCTTCCTTCCTTCCTTCCTTCCTGCCTATCTGCCTGCCTGCCTGCCTTCCTTCCTTCCTTCCCTCCCTCCCTCCTCTTCCTCTCTCACAATGTATGTGTTGTGTGCCCTCTGTGTGGACCACCATGCCAATGATGCCCATCTGCTGTTTGGTGGCCTGCTTTACCTTCCTTCCTCTCCTCCCCCTCTCCTCTCTCCTCTGTACATATACATGTCATGAGATGGAGGAGCTCATCTTTGTACAGTGGTTCTTCCTTTAAGAGTTATGAGCTTATGCTGCAACAGTTAGTGGTAGATGGTGTCATTCTGTCATTGCATCACACCTTCACAAGTGGGACTTAGAACGCTGACCTTTTGGTAGTCTAATCTGTGGCACAAATTTACTTTTCGTAAACTAATGGAGGTGTTTTCAGCTTCTTCTCTGGCACTAGAGTACTGCATCAGGCAACAACAACAAACAACTGTTGGTGGTCCTGGAGTTAAGAGAGAACTTGGATAAATTCAATGGGGGAATTTCACTTGACATGTGGACTGACGATTTTCCAAAAATAGGCACGGTGGGCTTTTGGTTTCTCTCCCTCTAAAAACAGAAATAAACAATTCCAAATAACAAACTGCCTTTATTTACAAATTAGTAAGAATGTCTCACCCCATGTTCAAGAATGGCCTTTTTCCCTTTATTCAGATTATAACCGCTGACTTTCGGTTATTTGAAAAACAAAATCATCTCCAAAATATTGTTATTTTTTAAACAAGCCATAGAAAGTTTCAGTTTAAACCACCAGAAAATACAGAACAAATAATACAACAAATATTGTGGTTAAACTCAAATGTACTAATTGATAAAAATGTATCAATTGGAACCTTTATCAAGTGGAAGGGGGGAAAAGTAAGAAACTTGTCTGTCGGAAAATTGTGATAAATAAAAATATATACCAGTTTCATTTAAAGACCAGAAAATTGACACCTGTGCCATATAGATCGCAAAATAGTTGGGAAGAGATTTTCGATGTAACGATTCCATGGCACATGGTTTATGAATTCACACGCAATTTTCCATTCCACCTGAAAGCCCTAATCTGCTCACTTAAATGAATAGAGATCCTGGTCATGGTGCTAAAGAATGTTGTACAGGTGGCCGTCTAATCTTGTCTAATGGGAGGGCCGGCCCTGGTACCTGTTTATTTTCCTGGGCTTTCGCATTCAGCGTAACACAGGCGAATAGCACTGTGATAGCCCACCCTTGATGGGCTATCAGCAGGACAATGCATTGTTTTCTAACCATATCTGGATGGATCCAAAACAAATTACCATGGGAATAAATATCACTGAATGACAGAAATAGTGGAATAAAGTAGGCTAATGAAGGCAACACGTGGTTCTTTACTGGAACACCCAAAGTCATTCAATTGTTATGATAGGATTTGGAGCAATAGCCAACCTGCGTGTGGTCAACTATTTCAGCACCGTTTCACGCTGCTCTGAGACAAGCATGGGGCCTGGTCTTGATAAATCAGTGAGATTTTTATTTTCACTGAATCTCCGTTTGGGTATTGGTTAGACTACAATTAGGGTGTGGAAATGTTAGGATTATTTTGCTTTTCACTCGCTGTCACTTAGTAGCCTACTCCCAACCGGTTCCATTGTACAGCGCCATATTTTCCTTACGGAAATCCTGAGGGTTTCGTTTTTTCGTTTTTCTTGGAATAGAATGGCAACAATGGCTGACACTTCAATAACATGAAATAGAATTCTGCGGCAACCCGCAAGCTGTGCTGCAGTACGACACAACTTTCAAAGGAAGAACCATTGTATGTGTTCCCTCATTGTTGTCTTTCTCTGTCCTCATTTACTGTCGCTTTTTCTATATTTCACTCTTTTTATTTCCCCCTCTTCTCCCACCCCCTCTCTCTCACCCTCTGTTTCGCTGTATTTCACTTCATCTGTGTCGTAGATAAAGCGTGTTTGGGGTTTTAAAAAGCAAGTGGAGGACTAAGGTGTTTGTTTTTCTCCCCTTGCAGCCATTACTCTGTGATAAGTGCTCCGTAGCAGGGAAACAGGGCCCGCGGGCCTTCCTTTCACTATATGCTAATATTTAGCCTTTTCTCTCCCGTTCTGGCACCTATTTTAATATGTTCCATAAATGTTTTCACTGCTAGCGAGACACCGGTGGCACCCCCCCCCCCCCCCTACCCCTTACAGCACCGACAAAACTGAGTAAGGGCGCTTCCCATTTGGCTGCTTCTCTACAATGGTGGCACTGACACCCGCCTCTCCCTCACCCGATTGGCTACTGACAGCATGGGGAGGTGTTTTCTCTGATTCTTATCGTCACGTTGGGAGTAATCCTGAAATGGACCAGGGAGCAAGGAAGATTCCAATCTACATATGCATGAGTAAGGAGATGCTCGACCACAAAAATATAATCTCCCTGCTTTTACATCCATATGTACAGCGTTGAACCGCATACATTACCCACGCAAACACGGTTAAGAACATGACACTCCATCTCTCCTGGCTTATATACAGAACGCCCGCCGAGTGCATTCAGCTCGCCTCTAAATCTTGACTAATGTGACAGTTTAGTGAGAGAAGGGAAGAGGCAACGCCTCTCTTGGGGAAAGACGGGCAGCGGAACATTTGTGGTTGTGGGGGGGGTATACATGTAGCAGAACGTCTGTCAGTGGGTAGGCCAGTGGCAGTAATGGTTCTCTAAAGCAATCCATAGTGCTGCATACCAGCAGCACCCCAGAAGCCCATTTCTTCTGACAAGAGTTTTAATCCCCCAGGTTTTAATCTTGGGGATGGCAACTATAAAATATCAGACTAATTAAAAGGAAAAGGGAAAGCAGGGGAGTGAAGGGAGGGAGCATGGCCTAGACTGGTGGGAGAAGGGCACAAAGCGGAGGCAGAATTCAGACTCCCAAGTCGCCACTTCTGAGACAGACACATTGTCCTTCCGTAGAGAATCCACTGGGGTTTCTTTACATCAGCTAGGAGCAGAATTATTGATCAGAGGAGAGTTACTCATCTCCAAGACCACTCCTGCGGCGATGCACTCACTTACAGCCATCTCTCCACAGCACACCTTTTTCTCTCACTTCTTTGATTAGATTTGTGGCACTCTGGATCTTACACACACACCATTGTCTTGTCTCTTTCATCTGATAAACACAGAGGGGACATTAAATAGTATGTGTGCATTTGATGCTTGTATGTGACTGACTACTGCAGCCTCCCAGTATATGTCCTGCTCTCCTGAGGCATATGACTGCGAAAGCTCCAGTCCTTGAACAGCACAGCACAGCCACCATCACTACCCAGGCCTCCGTGATGGCAGGCTGCCGTTTCCAAGTCTCCCTCACTGTTTCTGAAGAAGAAAAGACGCTTTCAGTTCCTTAAGATTTTTTTCCCAGACTGAGAATATGTAAGCCATCTCAATTACCAAAACCGGGTATAAGGGCTGCTGGACGTTTCTCAAAGTCTCTAATCTTACACTCTCTCTCCTCACTAAGATTATTTCACCGAGAACTGTGGGAGTTTTGCTTCTTCTATTTAATAAATCTGGAATAAAAAAAATGTGCCTCCAGAAGGATTGCGCATTAAAGAATAAAGAGCTTTTTGGATTCTTTTCATCTTATTTTTTGGTGTAGAAACAAAGAGAACCAGGGACAAAAGCGTTATCTGAGACTGCAGTTGCATGTTAGGGAGCCGGGCCTTGGGAAATGGGTCGGTGAATCCATTTGAAGGCCATGAGTGTGTGTGTCGATTGCCCTCTGTTTCCAGCGCTACATACACACAGTGAGAAAAGAAATATCAGGCAGAATAGCTTTTTCTGAAGCCTGGCAAAATTAGGCACAGTTCCACTACTTACATATTTACATGCCAATTTCGCAGCTCTTTCGAACCACCGGCGTTCCCGCAACACAGAAATCAATAGCAGTGTTCCACTGCTTAAGCCGCAACATTCCAATTACAAAAACTGAGAGCCTTGTCTCCTCGCTCATCCTTGCACATGATCAGTTTAGATTTGTTAAATTATGGTTGCCAGTGGGCAATGCTCCTCCTCACCCCAGTATCAGCCAGGCCCTTATCTTGTTGTTTTGCTGTTCCCTTTTTCTTTAAGTGCCGAATCAAGGTTGCCTTTCTTGTCCTGTGAAGAGACGGACCCTCTACATTGCAGTCAAACTACACCCCAACACAATGGTGAGCTGGGAAGCCACCACAATCCTGAGATTTTAGACATGATGCTATCTATCAAACTGCTACATATTGCCTCTCTCCCTAACACCTGGAGATGACGTCACTGGTATTCCATGGGCAAGATAGCGCCACATAGGTAAATTGCCTTCTGCTATCTGTTGATGATTGAACCAAGAGTGCAAGGCTGAGGCCCAGGGGAGGGGAATATTAAGAGTATTAAATGCACCTGTGCTTTCAAAATGAAACGGCAGTGATTTCTTAAACGGAGCGCCTTTTGAGATGCTAGTCTAATCCCATAATAATCAGGGTAATGACAGCACTCCCTCGCGCTCGCTGGGAAGCCGCGGATCAAATGCATCCTCACATCCTCTTCCCCTGGCTTATAATCTTTCTCCCTAACGGCCGACATGCCGCGTTATGCCCCCACCCGCAAGACATGTCAATGAGCCTCCCTCGCATGGCTTCGACACCATGCATAATTCTCCTGTCCGCTTGGCTAGATGAGGACATACGTCACAGTCTCCCGGGGCTTTGGGGTTTCAACTGTCAATCCGTTCCAACCACCCATTCAAGAGAATGAGAGCATTCTGCTGACCATCTAAATGTCATGCTTGAAAGAATGTGATCATAAGAAGGAGATAATCTTCATGGGCGATTTCAATATAAACTCGGAAAATAAAACTTGCAGGAAAAAACTCAAAGAAATCACAGATGATTTCAATTTGACTCAAAAAATACAAGGTCCAACCAGAGTAACACAGTCATCCCATACTCAAATTGATCTGGTGTTTACTAACATACCTGATTGAATAACAAAGTCTAGTAACTTACTAACTGGCATATCTGACCACAATGTTACATTGGTGGTTAGAAAGCTCACTAAAAAGATATTTAAGAACCATATTAATGTGCAACATTACAAAAAAATCCTGAAAAGTGAGCAGAGTAACTATGACGCAGCTGTAAGTCAAATTGACTGGTCTGATCTGTAAAGCAATGAAGACTCAGAGTCTGGATACAGAACATTTCTGTCAGCTATTGACAAAGTGGATACCTCTTCTACTAGAAAATGTCACCGTAAGCCAAGACGGAAATGGCCTCTTTAGGCAGATGATAGAACGGGATTTTTCTAGGAAAAAAGGACTGAAGTCTGGTAAGAATGATGACAGATGTACAGTTGAAGTCTGAAGTTTACAAACACGTAGGTTGGAGTCATTAATATGTATTATTATGTATTATTGACTGTATGTTTGTTTTACTACATGTGTAACTCTGTGTTGTTGTATGTGTCGAACTGCTTTGCTTTATCTTGGCCAGGTCGCAATTGTAAATGAGAACTTGTTCTCAAATTGCCTACCTGTTTAAAGGTGAAATAAAAATGTAATAAAAATTAATACTCGTTTTTCAACCACTCCACAAATTTCTTCAAACTATAGTTTTGGCAAGTCGGTTAGGACATCTACTTTGTGCATGACACAAGTAATTTTTACAACAAAAGTTTACAGACAGATTATTTCAGTTATAATTCACTATATCATAATTCCAGTGGGTCAGAAGTTTACATACACTAAGCTGACTGTGCCTTTAAACAGCTTGGATAATTCCAGAAAATGATGTCATGGCTTTAGAAGCTTCTGATAGGCTAAATGACATAATTTGAGTCGATTGGAGGCCTACCTTCAAACTCAGTGCTCATTTGCTTGACATCATTGTAAAATCTAAATAAATCAGCCAAGACCTCAGAAAAAAAATTGTAGACCTCCACAAGTCTGGTTCATCCTTGAGAGCAATTTCCAAATGCCTGAAGGTACCAAGTTCATTTGTACAAACTAACACCATGGGACCATGCAGCCGTCATACCGCTCAGGAAGGAGACACATTCTGTCTCCTAGAGATGAACGTACTTTGGTGTGAAAAGTACAAATCAATCCCAGAACAACAGCAAAGGACCTTGTGAAGATGCTGGAGTAAACAAGTATCTATATCCACAATAAAACAAGTCCTACAGTGGGGCCAAAAAGTCAGCCACCAATTGTGCAAGTCCTCCCACTTAAAAAAATGAGACAGGCCTGTAATTTTCATCATAGGTACACTTCAGCTATGACAGACAAAATTAGATTTTTTTTTTCTCCAGAAAATCACATTGTAGGATTTTCAATTAATTAATTTGCAAATTATGGCGGAAAATAAGTATTTGGTCAATAACAAAAGTTTATCTCAATACTTTGTTATATACCCTTTGTTGGCAATGTCAGAGGTCAAACGTTTTCTGTAAGTCTTCACAATGTTTTCACACACTGTTGCTGGTATTTTGGCCATTCCTCCATGCAGATCACCTCTAGAGCAGTGATGTTTTGTGGCTGTTGCTGGGCAACACGGACTTTCAATTCCCTCCAAAGATTTTCTATGGGGTTGAGATCTGGAGACTGGCTAGGCCACTCCAGGACCTTGAAATGCTTCTTACGAAGCCACTCCATCGTTGCCCGGGCAGTGTGTTTGGGATCATTGTCATGCTGAAAGAACCAGCCACGTTTCATCTTCAATGCCCTTGCTGATGGAAGGAGGTTTTCACTCAAAATCTCACGATACATGGCCCCATTCATTCTTTCCTTTACATGGATCAGTCGTCCTGGTCCCTTTGCACAAAAACAGCTCCAAAGCATGATGTTTCCACCCCCATGCTTCACAGTAGGTATGGTGTTCTTTCGATGCAACTCAGCATTCTTTGTCCTCCAAACACGACGAGTTGAGTTTTTACCAAAAAGTTATATTTTGGTTTCATCTGACCATATGACATTCTCCCAATCTTCTTCTGGATCATCCAAATGCTCTCTAGCAAACTTCAGACGGGCCTGAACATGTACTGGCTTAAGCAGGGGGACACATCTGGCACTGCAGGATTTGAGTCCCTGGCGGCGTAGTGTGTTACTGATGGTAGGCTTTGTTACTTTGGTCCCAGCTCTCTGCAGGTCATTCACTAGGTCCCCCCGTGTGGTTATGGGATTTTTGCTCACTGTTCTTGTGAACATTTTGACCCCACGGGGTGAGATCTTGCGTGACGCCCCAGATTGAGGGAGAATATCAGTGGTCTTGTATGTCTTCCATTTCCTAATAATTGCTCCCACAGTTGATTTCTTCAAACCAAGCTGCTTACCTAATGTAGATTCAGTCTTCCCAGCCTGGTGCAGGTTTACAAATTTGTTTCTGGTGTCCTTTGACAGCTCTTTGCTCTTGGCCATAGTGAAGTTTGGAGTGTGACTGTTTGAGGTTGTGGACAGGTGTCTTTTATACTGATAACAAGTTCAAACAGGTGCCATTAATACAGGTAACGAGTGGAGGACAGAGGAGCCTCTTAAAGAAGAAGTTACAGGTCTGTGAGAGCCAGAAATCTTGCTTGTTTGTAGGTGACCAAATACTTATTTTCCACCGCAATTTGCAAATAAATTCATAAAAAATCCTACAATGTCTGGCATAGTTGAAGTTTACCTATGATGAAAATTCCAGGCCTCTCTCATCGTTTAATGTGGGAGAACTTGCACAATTGGTGGCTGACTAAATACTTTTTTGCCCCACTGTACATAACCTGAAAGTTCGCTCAGCAAGGAAGAAGCCACTGCTCCAATACCGCCATAAAAAAGCCAGACTACGGTTTGCAACTGCACATGGGGACAAAGATCATACTTTTTGAAAAATGGTCTGATGAAACAAAAATAGAACAGTTTGGCCATAATGACCATCGTTATGTTTGGAGGAAAAGGGGAGGCTTACAAGCCGAAGAACACCATCCCAACCTTGAAGCACGGGGGTGGCAGCATCATGTTGTGGGGGTGCTTTGCTGCAGGAGGGACTGGTGCACTTCACAAAATATATGGCATTATGAGGACGGAAAACTATGTGCATATATTGAAGCAACATCTCAAGACATCAGTCAGAAAGTTAAAGCATGGTCGCAAATGGGTCTTCCAAATGGACAATGACACCAAGCATACTTCCAAAGTTTTGGCAAAATGGCTTAAGGACAACAAAGTCAAGGTATTGGAGTTGCCATCAAAGCCCTGACCTCAATCCTATAGAACATTTGTTGGCAAAACTGAAAAAGCGTGTGCGAAAAGGAGGCCAACAAACCTGACTCAGCTACACCAGCTCTGTCAGGAGGAATGGGACAAAATTCACCTTATTGTGGAACGCTTCTGGAAGGCTACCCAAAATGTTTGACCCAAGTTAAACAATTTAAAGGCAATGCTACCAAATACTAACTGAGTGTATGTAAACTTCTGACCCACTGGGAATGTGATGAAAGAAATAAAATATTAAATAAATCATTCTCTCCTATTATTCTGACATTTCACATTCTTAAAATAAACTGGTTATCCTAACTGACCTAAGACAGGGAATGTTTACTAGGATTAAATGTCAGGAATTGAATGTTTTTGGCTATGTGTATGTTAACTTCCAACTTCAACTGTATACAACATTTCCTACCTTTGGAGGCCGCCAAATTATAAATGCACGTCTCACATCTGAGATATTGCCTCACATGCTGGTCACAAGCAGGAGCTACTATGCTGAAACAAATTGAATCACTCAACAAATAAACAACTTACCACCAACTTACCACCATTGTCATATCATTTTCAAACATAATTGATTTAGTCTGTATAGCTTTAAGCAGTATGTAAACTCAGCATACGGCTTAAACTCAGCTGTAAACTCAGCAAAAAAAGAAACGTCCCTTTTTCAGAACCCTGTCTTTCAAAGATAATTTGTAAAAATTCAAATTTACTTCACAGATATTCATTATATACGGTTTAAACACTGTTTCCCATGCTTGTTCAATGAACCATAAACAACTAATGAACTGGCGTGGCACCTGTGGAAAGGTCGTTAAGACACTAATAGCTTACAGACGGTAGGCAATTAAGGTCACAGTTATGAAAACTTTGGACACTAAAGAGGCCTTTCAACTGACTCTGAAAAACACCAAAAGAAAGTTGCCCTGTGTCCCTGCTCATCTGCATGAATGTGCCTTAGGCATGCTGCAAGGAGGCATGAGGACTGCAGATGTGGCCAGGGCAATAAATTGCAATGTCCGTACTGTGAGATGCCTAAGACAGTGCTACAAGGAGACAGGATGGACAGCTGACCGTCCTCGCAGTGGCAGACCACGTGTAACAACACCTGCACAGGATCGGTACATCCGAAAATCACTCCTGCGGGACAGGTACAGGATTACAACAACTGCCCGAGTTACACCATGAACGCACAACACCTCCATCAGTGCTCAGACTGTCCGCAATAGGCTGAGAGAGGCTGGACTGAGGGCTTGTAGGCCTGTTGTAAAGCAGCTCCTCACCAGACATCACCGGCAACAACGTCGCCTATGGGCACAAACCCACCGTCGCTGGAGCAGACAGGACATGCAAAAAAGTGCTCTTCATTGACGAGTCACAGTTTTGTCTCACCAGGGTTGATGGTCGGATTTGTGTTTATCATCGAAGGAATGAGGGTTACACCGAGACCTGTAATCTGGAGCGGGATCGATTTAGAGGTGGAGTGTCCGTCATGGTTGCAATTCATCTGATCACTCTTCATAACATTCTGGAGTATATGCAAATTGCCATCATACAAAATGAGGCAGCAGACTTTGTGAAAATTCATTTTTGTGTCATTCTCAAAACTTTTGGCCACAACTGTACTGGTGTCTGGATCTATATTGGAGCGATGCAGCACCATTCTTCCACGAGACATTCAATCATTTGGTGTTTTGTTGATGGAAACTCTCTCCGGGCACTGCTCCAGAATCTCCCATAAGTGTTCAATTGGGTTGAGATCTGGTGACTGAGACGGCCATTGCATATGGTTTGCATCGTTGTCATTCTCATCAAACCATTAAATGACCACTCATGCTTTGTGGCTGGGGCATTGTCATCCTATGGGGGCGTAGCCCTGGTAGCCAAAGTAATGGCCTGAAATTATTTATACATGACCCTTAGCATGATCGGATGCTTATTACTTAATTTAGTTAGGAACCACACCTGTGTTGAGGCATCCCTCATTTTGTAAAGTTTTTCCATTATTTTGGCAGTGACCTGAACATCTAACCTCGACACCAATTTTGATGAAGAATTGATTGGGGGGTTGAAGAAGGATAAGGAGGCAATGATGATGAAACCACATTAGCTGGATCACTTCAGATCACATTGTCGTCTACATGTTTCTTCCTCGTTCATCCCGATCCTGACCCACTTCCCAACTCGCCTGGCAATGGCAGAACCGGCACCACACGGAACGCCATCCCACTCCTCCCCTCAGAAGCCCAGGCAGTCTCTTTGCTAACCCCCAATTTAATGAAGTTATAGGTTGTATCACATCCGGCCGTGATTGGGAGTCCCATAGGGCGGCACACAATTGGCCCAGTGTCGTCCGAGTTTGGCCGGGATAAATAAGAATGTGTTCTTAACTGACTTGCCTAGTTAAATAAAGATAAAAATACATAAATGGTAGTGGAGCGGCCGGAGAAGAGAATGGCATGCATACACCTTCTCTCTGATGTTCTCTCTGATGTTCTCCCACTTCTTCATATCTATCTCTGCCCAGGAGCTGGGCTTTGTGAATTATTCATCAGAGAGCTCTCTTTTTTCTTCTTCTCCTCTGTTGCTTTAATTCCCTCCCTCTCGTTTCTATCCACGTAGCGATAGCTCTCTCTCTCTCTTTCTCTCTCTCTCTCGTTCTCTCTCTCTCTCTCGTTCTCTCTCTCTCTCTCGTTCTCTCTCTCTCTCGTTCTCTTTCTCTCTCTCTCTCTCTCTCTCTCAGTGAGATGCAAATGGCCTCATTTGAAGAACGGCATACTTGGAAACAATTAATCAGCACCCGTTTACTTCCCCATAAATAGAAAAGGACAATTATTTTCTACCGTTTCTCACCAATTTTCTATCCGTGCCACAAGTCTATGGTTTTTACCCATATACTTTAGGGCGTGGGTTTCTCATACAGAGTGGTCAGTCACCTGTAATTGGCTTTTACAATGTGCTCAGACACCTCTGATTGGCTCATACAGAGGTGTCTGCCACCTGTGATTGGCTCATACAGAGGGGACAGGGCCAATGAGATTACCTGGAGGGAGTTGATTGATACAGGTAGTATCAATCAAGTACTATGGATGAGAGTCTGGTACATGTTCAGACTTGACCATAGGTTTGTGCAGGTACAAAAAGGGGGGGGGGGTTAGCAGTACCTTCACACTGGGGTGGCAGGTTGTCCTAGTGGTTAGAGCATTGGACTAGTAACCGGAATGGTTGCAAGTTCAAACCCCCTAGCTGACAAGGTACAAATCTGTCGTTCTGCCCCTGAACAGGCAGTTAACACTGTTCCTAGGCCATCATTGAAAATAATAATTTGTTCTAATTAACTGACTTGCCTGGTTAAGTAAAGGTATAAAAAAATCTAATTGACCCGCCAACCCCCTTCTTTCAAACCTTTTCATCAACCTCTACTCTATTTTTAACCTATGCTGAGTACCCCACTCTTCCTGTCTTTAGCCCCCGCCCCCCTCTTTCAACCCCTAACCCCTCAATTCCCATCCTTCTCCTTCAACCTCTCTCACTGCTCCCTCACCCCCATCAATGCTAACCCCAATTGTCTCCCATCTCAGATCTCCACGCGCCCAGCCCGTGCCTGGCAAAGGCCTGTGAGTTTGGCGCTGTGTGTGTGGTGAAGAACGACAAGCCCGTATGTGAGTGCCCCGAAGCCTGCCTCCAGACACCCGACCCAGTGTGCGGCAGTGACGGCCACAGCTACGGCAGCCATTGTGAGATGAGGGCCACGGGCTGCGCCCTGCAGAGGGAGATCCACATCCAGCACCGAGGACCTTGCGGTGAGTACCAGACTATACAGTAGTACACTATGTCTGTATACTGTACATGTCTGACCATGTAACCTGACCAGGAAACAGGAATAACTCTGGGCCCTAGGGTATAAGATCATGTGATGTGGTCAGAGAAAAACTCCTGGTCTTCAAAGGGTACTTCTGGATTTTGGTAATGAGGCCCTTTATCTACTTCCCCAGAGTCAGATGAACTGGTGGATTCCATTTATATGTCTCTGTGTCCAGTATGAAGGAGGTTAGAGGTAGTTTCTCGAGCCAATCACCCCATTCCTTCTTCAGGCATCTTTAGATCTTAATTCAGAGCAGATATTTAAAGGGATACTTCTGGATTGTGGTAATGAGGCCCTTTGTCTACTTCCCCAGAGTCAGATGAACTTGTGGATTCCATTTGTTGTCTCTGTTGGAAGGAAGTTGCTAAGTAGCTTTAGTGTAATGACTGGAAGTCTATGGCTAAAGCCTGCAATTTCCCTATTATTGACCTTTCTGGTTGAAGATGCAATCTACTTCCAATGAGAGGGGGAACAGCCATGCTCCTACTGTTTAAATGGTGACTGAGTCATGAGTCTTTGTCTGCTCTCGAGCACCGGGCTAAAAATATCCTGGCTTCCGCCTGCACTCATTTCATTGCCTGTTTTCTTTTTCTTCCCTAAAGTTTGGTTAGTCCACTTGACGAAGCCATTTTAGCTAGACTTGTTAATGGCATCTCTAGTGCTCATTTTCCCATAAAGGGTCATTGATGATGGCAATGATTAACATTTTCCTTTTATGAACAAACTGTTTGCGCCCGTTTCTTCCATTCCATGTCCTTTCCTCTTAGTCATCAGTCAGAGTTCACTCTCTGCAGCTTTAGTTTGAATACAATTCTATTTTACTGTAGATGTGGTCTACAGCAGAGGCATATATCTGCACAGTAAGGAACATGTACAGTAGGCTGACATGTCATGTGTAGACTAACTAAGCCCAGACGTGAACAAATTCAGATAAATATTTACATCTCTTCACTTCTCTCTTCTTTTATAGGCTACTTAGTAAAGTTCATGCATGTTGCCTGCATGTAGCCATTTGGTCCTAAACGGGTAATAGCATTTGATTTGATTGGATTAGGATCTCCATTATCCGATGCCAATGGCGACAGCTAGTCTTACTGGGGTCCGACACATAACGGAAAATACATTACAGACAAAATACTTTACATTTGACATACATTTAAAAACATTAACATGTAGTGTGTGTGTGTGTATCCATCAGTTACACATCCAGTACCAGTCAATAGTTTGGACACACCTACTCATTCAAGGGTTTTTCTTTATTTTTACTATTTTCTACATTGTAGAATAATAGTGAAGACATCAAAACTATGAAATAACACATATGGAATCATGTAGAGACAAAAAAAAGTGTTAAACATATCCAAATATATTTTCTATTTGAGATTTTTCAAATAGCATCCCTTTGCCTTGATGACAGCTTTGAACACTCTTGGCATTATCTCAGCCAGTTTCACCTGGAATGCTTTGTGGGAACTCTTGCAGGAGTTCCCACATATGCTGAGTACTTGTTGGCTGCTTTTCCTTCACTCTGCGGTCCGACTCATCCCAAACCATCTCAATTTGTTGGGGGATTGTGGAGGCCAGACCATCTGATGCAGCACTCCATCACTCTCTTTGGTAAAATAGCCCTTACACAGCCTGGAGGTGTGTTGTGTCATTGTCCTGTTAAAAAAAAAAAATGATAGTCCCACTAAGCCCAAACCAGATGGGATGGCGTATCGCTGCTGAATGTTGTGGTTGCCATGCTCAAGGTCCTAAACGATATCTTAACCGCCATCGATAAGAAATATTACTGTGCAGCCGTATTCATTGATCTGGCCAAGGCTTTCGACTCTGTCAATCACCACATCCTCATCGGCAGACTCGACAGCCTTGGTTTCTCAAATGATTCTCTCGCCTGGTTCACCAACTATTTCTCTGATAGAGTTCAGTGTGTCAAATCGGAGGGTCTGCTGTCCGGACCTCTGGCAGTATCTATGGGGGTGCCACAGGGTTCAATTATTGGACCGACTCTCTTCTCTGTATACATCAATGATGTCGCTCTTGCTGCTGGTGAGTCTCTGATCCAGTCTCTGATCCACCTCTATGCAGACGACACCATTCTCTATACTTCTGGCCCTTCTTTGGACACCGTGTTAACAACCCTCCAGGCAAGCTCCAATGCCATACAACTCTCCTTCCGTGGCCTCCAATTGCTCTTAAATACAAGTAAAACTAAATGCATGCTCTTCAACCGATCGCTGCCTGCACCTGCCCGCCTGTCCAACATCACTACTCTGGACGGCTCTGACTTAGAATACATGGACAACTACAAATACCTAGGTGTCTGGTTAGACTGTAAACTCTCCTTCCAGACCCACATCAAACATCTCCAATCCAAAGTTCAATATAGAATTGGCTTCCTATTTCGCAACAAAGCATCCTTCACTCATGCTGCCAAACATACCCTTGTAAAACTGACCATCCTACCAATCCTCGACTTCGGTGATGTCATTTACAAAATAGCCTCCAATACCCTACTCAACAAATTGGATGCAGTCTATCACAGTGCAATCCGTTTTGTCACCAAAGCCCCATATTCTACCCACCATTGAGACCTGTACACTCTCGTTGGCTGGCCCTCGCTTCATACTCGTCACCAAACCCATTGGCTCCATGTCATCTACAAGACCCTGCTAGGTAAAGTCCCCCCTTATCTCAGCTTGCTGGTCACCATAGCATCTCCCACCTGTAGCACACGCTCCAGCAGGTATATCTCTCTAGTCACCCCCAAAACCAACTTTCTTTGGCCGCCTCTCCTTCCAGTTCTCTGCTGCCAATGACTGGAACAAACTTCAAAAATCTCTGAAATTGGAAACACTTATCTCCCTCACTAGCTTTAAGCACCAACTGTCAGAGCAGCTCACAGATTACTGCACCTGTACATAGCCCACCTATAATTTAGCCCAAACAACTACCTCTTTCCCTACTGTATTTATTTTATTTATTTATTTATTATTTATTTTGCTCCTTTGCACCCCTTTGCACCCCATTATTTTTATTTCTACTTTGCACATTCTTCCACTGAAAATCTACCATTCCAGTGTTTTACTTGCTATATTGATTTTACTTTGCCACCATGGCCTTTTTTTGTCTTTACCTCCCTTATCTCACCTCATTTGCTCACATCGTATATAGACTTCTTTATACTGTATTATTGACTGTATGTTTGTTTTACTCCATGTGTAACTCTGTGTTGTTGTATGTGTCAAACTGCTTAGCTTTATCTAGGCCAGGTCGCAATTGTAAATGAGAACTTGTTCTCAACTTGCCTACCTGGTTAAATAAAGGTGAAAAAATATATATATATTTAAAAAAAATAAGTCTGGCTTGAATTCTAAATAAATCACAGACAGTGTCACCAGCAAAGCACCCCCACACCATCACACCTCCTCCTCCATGTTTTACGGTGGTAAATACACATGCGAAGATCATTCATTCACCCACACTGGGTCTCACAAATTTGGACTCCAGTCCAAAGGACAACTTTCTACCGGTCTAATGCTCCTGTTTCTTGGCCTAAGCAAGTCTCTTCTTATTATTGGTGTCCTTTAGTAGTGGTGTCTTTGCAGCAATTCCACCATGAAGGCCTGATTCACGCACGTCTCCTCTGAACAGTTGATGTTGAGATGTGTCTATTACTTGAACTCTGTGAAGCATTTATTTGGGCTACAATTTCTGAGGCTGGGAACTTCAATGACCTTATCCTTTGCAGCAGAGGTAACTCTGGGTCTTCCATTCCTGTGGTGGTCCTCAGGAGTACCAGTTTCATCATAGCGCTTGATGGTTTTTGCTGCACTTGAAGCAACTTTTTGAAGATTTTTGAAGCAAGTTCTTGAAATGTTCCATATTGACTGACATTCATATCTTAAATTAATGATGGACTGTCATTTCTCTTTGATTATTTGAGCTGTTCTTGCTATAATATGGACTTGGTCTTTTACCAAATAGGGCAATCTATCTTGTCACAACACAATAGAAACACATTAAGAAGGAAAGAAATTCCACAAATTAACTTTTAAGAAGGCACACCTGTTAATTTAAATGCATTCCAGGTGACTATCTCACGAAGCTGGTTGAGAGAATTCCAAGGGTGTGCAAAGCTGTCATCAAGGCAAAGTGTGGCTTTTTGAAGAATCTCAAATATAAAATATATTTTGATTTGTTAAACACTTTTTTGGTTACTACATGATTCCATATATGTTATTTCATAGTTTTGATGTCTTCACTATTATTCTACAATGTAGAAAATAGTAAAAATTAAGGAAAATCCTTGAATGAGTATGTGTTCTAAAACTTAGTGTACATTTGCAAACGTTTCTAAACTTTGTCAATATGGGGTATTGTGTGTAGATTGATGAGGATAAGGCTGTAAAATAACAAAATGTGAAAAAAGTAAAGGGGTCTGAATTAGAGGTCGACCGATTATGATTTTTCAACACAGATACCGATACCGATTATTGGAGGACCAAAAAAAAGAAGCTGATTCCGATTAATCGGCCGATTAAAAAAAATATATTTATACATATGTTTTAATGTATTTATTTACTTGTAATAATAACCATTACAACAATACTGAATGAACACTTACTTTAACTTAATATAATACATCAATAAAATCCATTTAGCCTCAAATAAAAAATGAAACATGTTCAATTTGGTTTAAATAATACAAAAACAAAGTGTTGGAGAAGAAAGTAAAAGTGCAATATGTGCCATGTAAAAAAGCTAACGTTTCAGTTCCTTGCTCAGAACATGAGAACATATGAAAGCTGGTGAGTCTTCAATATTCCCAGGTAAGAAGTTTTAGGTTGAGGTTATTATAGGACTATTTCTCTCTATACCATTTGTATTTCATATACCTTTGACTATTGGATGTTCTTATAGGTACTTTAGTATTGCCAGTGTAACAGTATAGCTTCCGTCCCTCTCCTCGCCCCTACCTGGGCTCGAACCAGGAACACATCGACAACAGCCACCCTCGAAGCATCGTTACCCATCGCTCCACAAAAGCCGCGGCCCTTGCAGAGCAAGGGGAACAACTACTCCAAGTCTCAAAGCGAGTGATGTTTTAAATGCTATTAGCGCGCACCCCGCTAACTAGCTAGCCATTTCACATCGGTTACACAAGCCTAATCTCCGGAGTTGATAGGCTTGAAGTCATAAACAGCGAAGAGCTGCTGGCAAACACACGAAAGTGCTGTTTGAATGAATGCTTACGAGCCTGCTGCTGCTCAGTCAGACTGCTCTATCAAATATCAAATCATAGACTTAATTATAACATAATAACAAACAGAAATACGAGCCTTAGATCATTAATATGGTCAAATTCTTTCAGTGAAATACGGAAGCGTTCCGTATTTTATCTAACGGATGGCATCCCGAAGTATAAATATTGCTTTTACATTGTACAACCTTCAATGTTATGTCATAATTATGTACAATTCTGTCAAATTAATTACGGCCTTTGTTAGGAATTAATGGACTTCACACAGTTCGCAATGAGCCAGGCGGCCAAAACTGTTGCATATACCCTGACTGCTTGCAAGAGAAGTGACAATTTCCCTAGCTATAAGAAATTAATGTTAGCAGGCAATATTAATTAAATACAGTGAGGGGAAAAAAGTATTTGATACCCTGCTGATTTTGTACGTTTGCCCACCGACAAAGAAATGATCCGTCTATAATTTTAATGGTAGGCTTATTTGAACAGTGAGAGGCAGAATAACAACAAAAAATCCTGAAAAACGCATGTCAAAAATGTTATAAATTGATTTGCATTTTAATGAGGGAAATAAGTATTACAAATACTTTTTTCCCTTACTGTATAGAGGTTTAAATATATATACTTGTGTATTGATTTTAAAGAAAGGCATTGATGTTTATGGTTAGGTACTTTGGTGCAACGACAGTGCTTTTTTCGCAAATGCACTTGTTAAATCATCACCCGTTTGTCAAAGTAGGCTGTGATTCAATGAGAAATTAACAGGCACCTGTTAACTAGTGATTATGTTAAGATTGATTGTTTTTATAAGATAAGTTTAATGCTAGCTAGCAACTTAATTTGGCTTCTTGCTGCCCTCGCGTAACAGGTAGTCAGCCTGCCACGCAGGCTCCTCATGGAGTGCAATGTAAGGCAGGTGGTTAGAGCGTTGGACTAGTAACCGGAAGGTTGCAAAAATCTGTCATTCTGCCCCTGAACTAGGCAGTTAACCCACCGTTCCTAGGCCGTCATTGAAAATAAGAATATGTTCCTAACCGACTTGCCTAGTTAAATAAAGGTGTAAAAAAAAAAAATTCGGCAAATCTGTATTTTTGTTATGAAAACCTGAAATCGTCCATAATTAATTGGCCATTCCGATTAATCGGTCAACCTCTAGTCTGAATACTTGCCGTAGGCACTGTGAACTCATTGATATGAACCTGGGAGAACTGCAAACTGTTCTTCAGGTCCTGGACCTCTCTGGTCAGGTCGTCCATTATTTTATTAGTTGGCAACTCCAGTATTTGGACAAAACACTTGAAGCTATTTTCTTGTTGTTGTAAAAACTGTTTGTAGTACTCTTTTTGTTTGTTTAAAATATCCTTCACCTGTGATAAAGAGACACCGTTGTCCCCAACGGTACTTCCATCGGCTTTGGTCTATGTCTTGCTAGTAATGTAGGCTACGCTGTTACTCCTCACAGTTCCAGACAGGGCAGGTCGCAGAGCAGATGGAAACAGCAACAAACAACAGTGATTCAAACAGTCACACTTCCGGGGCAATCCGTGGTCCTATCAGCAAGGGATATCGGGCTGTGTACAAGCTGCTAAGGAAACCTGGCTAGCATGACAGCTAGCTAATGTGAGTTAGAAGCTAGGCTAGCGTCTGTGCCAATAAGGGAACAATGAGCTAGTGCTCTGGAGAAAAATAGACCTAATATTGTTCCCTGCAATACAGTTGAAATCCCTACACCTTATTGTGTATGTTGACAATTATTTGAAAATAATTATAGTTATTTTGCAAAAGAAAGCCACGAAAAAGATACATGTTTCAATGCATGCCACCGGAACTTGAACCCTAAAATAAAATACACTGCTCAAAAAAATAAAGGGAACACTTAAACAACACAATGTAACTCCAAGTCAATCACACTTCTATGACATCAAATTGTCCACTTAGGAAGCAACACTGATTGACAATAAATTCCACATGCTGTTGTGCAAATGGAATAGACAGGTGGAAACTATAGGCAATTAGCAACACACCCCCAATAAAGGAGTGGTTCTGCAGGTGGTGACCACAGACCACTTCTCAGTTCCTATTCTTCCTGGATTATGTTTTGGTCACTTTTGAATGCTGGCGGTGCTTTGACTCTAGTGGTAGCATGAGACGGAATCTACAACCCACACAAGTGGCTCAGGTAGTGCAGCTCATCCAGGGTGGCACATCAATGCGAGCTGTGGCAAGAAGGTTTGCTGTGTCTGTCAGCGTAGTGTCCAGAGCATGGAGGCGCTACCAGGAGACAGACCAGCACATCAGGAGACGTGGAGGAGGCCATAGGAGGGAAAGAACCCAGCAGCAGGACCGCTACCTCTGCCTTTGTGCAAGGAGGAGCAGGAGGAGCACTGCCAGAGCCCTGCAAAATGACCTCCAGCAGGCCACAAATGTGCCTGTGTCTGCTCAAACGGTCAGAAACAGACTCCATGAGGGTGGTATGAGGGCCCGACGTCCGCAGGTGGGGGTTGTGCTTTTACAGCCCAACACCGTGCAGGACGTTTGGCATTTGCCAGAGAACACCAAGATTGGCAAATTCGCCACTGGCGCCCTGTGCTCTTCACAGATGAAAGCAGGTTCACACTGAGCACATGTGACAGACGTGACAGAGTCTGGAGACGCCGTGGAGAACGTTCTGCTGCCTGCAACATCCTCCAGCATGACCGGTTTGGCAGTGGGTCAGTCATGGTGTGCGGTGGCATTTCTTTGGGGAGCCGCACAGCCCTCCATTTGCTCGCCAGAGGTAGCCTGACTGCCATTAGGTACCGAGATGAGATCCTCAGACCCCTTGTGAGACCATATGCTGGTGCGGTTGGCCCTGGGTTCCTCCTAATGGAAGACAATGCTAGACCTCATGTGGCTGGAGTGTGTCAGTAGTTCCTGCAAGAGGAAGGCATTGATGCTATGGACTGGCCCGCCCGTTCCCCAGACCTGAATCCAATTGAGCACATCTGGGACATCATGTCTCGCTCCATCCACCAACGCCACGTTGCACCACAGACTGTCCAGGAGTTGGCGGATGCTTTAGTCCAGGTCTGGGAGGAGATCCCTCAGGAGACCATCCGCCACCTCATCAGGAGCATGCCCAGGCGTTGTAGGGAGGTCATACAGCCACGTGGAGGCCAACACACACTACTGAGCCTCATTTTGACTTGTTTTAAGGACATTACATCAAAGTTGGATCAGCCTGTAGTGTGGTTTTCCACTTTCATTTTGAGTGTGACTCCAAATCCAGACCTCCATGGGTTGATACATTTGATTTCCATTGATAATGCTTGTGTGATTTTGTTGTCAGCACATTCAACTATGTAAAGAAAAAAGTATTTAATAAGAATATTTCATTCATTCAGATCTAGGATGTGTTATTTTAGTGTTCCCTTTATTTTTTCGAGCAGTGTAGTAAAATCAACGCAATGTTATCGCATAAAACTGACTCATCACCATTGTACAAAAAGAGGGCTTGCAATTTCAGCCAATCACGCACATTTACTTCATAATATGGTTGAATCAAGTCACACTTCAACAAACTTGTTCACTCGTCAGCGCATTTCAGCAACAAATTGGACAAAATCATTGCATGTTGCCATGCAAATTGTCAGAATTGCAGCAGCAAAATCAAGGAAATATCACAAAACATCTCAATAATAACAATAATGCAGAGTAATAGAGATGCCTGAGGCCTTTTATCAGCCATTAACACAGACTGCCAATACTCTAGCCACTGTTAGCCACCGTGTGCATTTACATCTGCCACCACCAGCACACAGAGAGAGATTACATTTGCCTGGCTTGGCTTAGCACAGTTACGCTAGCTCTCCGCTTGCTCTACCCCCTGTTTCAACTCGAGTTTCATGTTTAATCCATTGCAGTGTTGCTGGCAGGGGGGCCAATGTGACTCCACTATTATTTCCTCCCTTCCAAATTGGAATCTATGCGCATAAGGATGTATTCCAATGGGAAATGCAGCAAAAGGAATGTGTGAGCCGGGTGGGCAAACTCAACTGTGTTCATGCTGCCAGCGTTAGGTAGACAGGTCTCGCCGTGGTGCCGCCGGGGGGTAATGAATAGTCTTCATTTAAAAAGGCGAGGAAGAAGCGGGCCTCGCCATGTTTGTGTAACACAGCACACACACACAGCACTATGGATGGCAGTGAGTCCACACAGAAACAGGAGTCAGCGAAACAGGGCAATAAAAGTGGCAGGCAGGCAGTGCTTGGCGAGGCCTGCTCTAGGAATGATGATGGTGATCTGGTTTATTCTGGGCTGTTTGCACTGCTTTACACAAGCCTCTTCAAACTCCACTGAGTCATCACCTCCCTCCGTCTCCACTATTATCTGGCTTAATTATCACGGCCCGTTCATGTCACTGGCATACTGGGTGAGGGGGGGGGGGGGGTAGATGGGTGGTTAGGGGGGGGTAGATGGGGGGTAGAAGGGTGGTTGTGAGCCTTTATAGGGGATGGGAAGTGTGTGTGTGTGTGTGTGTGTGTGTGTGTGTGTGTGTGTGTGTGTGTGTGTGTGTGTGTGTGTGTGTGTGTGTGTGTGTGTGTGTGTGTGTGGTCATAATTAGATTTTTCTTTTGAAAAAAATATATAAAACCTGTGCTAGGGGAAATAGTCATCTTTACTGCTCCGGTGCGGTCTGAAAGTGAGAAGTTACATGTTTTATTATTCTGTTGTATTTCCTCCTCCTGAGTGTCGGGTGACCTTGTGTATCTGGCTGCCTGGACGAGGCAGAGACACGCATGCTAAAAGACCACAGAAGGATATCAGTCGCTCCGAAAGGCACTTTCTATATATAGATGAGAGGAGAGAGAAGTCATTTAGAACAGAAAAAAACATGCAAACAACGCATACTTTACTAGTTGGCAGGAAGTTAAAAGAGGAGAGGTAAATAAAGGGAGGAGAGGAGGGACAGAACGATAGTAATAGTAGATGGTATAATATGAGAATATAAGCAGGCAACAGAGAGGGAGAGACATGAGAGGAGTTGGGAGGAAGTTAAAAGAGGAGAGGTAAATAAAAGGAGGAGAGGAGGGACAGAACGATAGTAATAGTAGATTGTATAATATGAGAATATAAGCAGGCAACAGAGAGGGAGAGACATGAGAGGAGTGGGGAGGAAGTTAAAAGAGGAGAGGTAAATAAAGGGAGGAGAGGAGGGACAGAGCAATAGTAATAGAACAGACACTGGGAGGTCGGCTGGGGACTATTTTATCGGCTGGGGACTATTTTATCGGCTGGGCTATTTTAGAGCCCTTCACTAAACAAATGTCTCTCGTTCTCTTCGTGTTATAGAACAACTCCTCCCTCCATCCCTGGTTGTAGCTCGTGTCTCCTGGACTATTATTATTCGTCTGAGAGGATGTGTAACGTTCTGAGGCTCTTTAGCTTTTCGTTTCCCCACCGTCTCGCTCTCTATCCATCACTCGAAATGGCTGTCTCCTCAAGGCCACTTTTTACAACCTCCCCCCGTCAGACACGTCGCCCCACCGCGTTAATGCTGTTAGTGCTAGCTATCAAGGCCCTATGTATACAGCCAATAAGGCAGCCCGGTTGGGTCCGGTTAGCTGGGTGTGTCCTGATCAGCCGACACCAACGACCGGCAGCACTGGCTGGAACAGAGGGAGCGATACAGAGCCAGGAGGAGGGAGATGAAGAAGGGAAGCCTTTTATTGGGACACGGGCCCTGATAAAGGACGACACTCGCCGTGATTTATAGCCCTTGGGTCCGGCACGCCGGTGTCACAGTGATCTCCATCACCGCTGGCTGCCACCTCAACCACATTTTATTTTTGGGGTGCCTGCATGTATATTTGAATCAGGCCCCTAGGCCGGGATAACCGAGTGCCTGTGCGACACGGGCTGATTTCCTGACTTAATTCATATGTAATAAGGTGTAATTAACAGGTTAATAACATGGGGGAGGGGGAGTTTCCCATCCTTGATATACTCAACGTGTCGGTAGTAGGCAATGCAAGGCAGAGGGTAAGAAACTGAATGGAAAACAAGCAAAGGATCAGACTAAATGGAATCTGGAAAGAGAGGATTCTTGTCAGTATTCTCAGTCCAGATCATCCACTGAAACGTGCAGATGTGTAAAGTCTGCAGGCCATCTGGGGGCCTCTTGACATGACCAGCCTTTTGAGGGGGGTTAGGTTAAAACATGGCATCATGGTAACACCATGGTTGTGGTTCTATCTGTCCCCTCTCTCTTTTTCTTACTCACTAACTCACTCACTCACTAAATTCCCTGACACACATACATACACACACACATTCTATTTCTCTCCCCATGTTACCCATACTGGTCTTATGTACTCCCTCAGACCCTAACTCTCTCCTACCTGTCTCCCTCCAGACGAGGCGTGTGCCAACTGTTCATTCGGGGCGATCTGCGAAGGGCAGTCGGGCCGCTGTGTGTGCCCGCAGGAGTGTGTGGAGTCCCACCAACCTGTGTGCGGCAGCGACGGCTCCACCTACGGCAGCGAGTGTGAGCTCCACGTGCGCGCCTGTACCAAGCAGCTTGACCTGCGTGTGCTCGCCCAGGGAGAATGCAGTGAGTAATGCTACCGCCAAGTGTGTGTGTGCTGCGTCTGTGTGCCTGTGTGTTCTTACCAGCAGTGTGGTGGTACAAATATACTATATAAATGCAACATGCAACAATTTCTACGTTTTTACTGAGTTACAGTTCACATCAGGAAATCAGTCAATTGAAATTAATAAATTAGGCCCTAATCTATGGATTGGAAACACAGATACTGTTGGTAACAGATCCCTTTATCTTTTAAGTAGGGTCGTGGATCAGAACACTAGTCAGTATCTGGTGTGGCCACCATTTGCCTCATGCAGCACGACACATCTCCTTCACATAGAGTTGATCAGGCTGTTGATTGTGGAATGTTGTCCCACTCCTCTTCAATGGCTGTGTGAAGTTGCTGGATAGTGGCAGGAACTGTAAAATGCTGTCGTACACGTCGATCTAGAGCATCCCAAACATGCTCAATGGGTGACGTGTCTGGTGAGTATGCAGGCCATGGAAGAACTGGGACATTTTCAGCTTCCAGGAATTGAGTACAGACCCTTGCGTCATGGGTCTGTGCATTATCATGCTGAAACATGAGATGATGGCGGCAGATGAATGGCACGACAATGGGCCTCAGGATTTCGTCACGGTATCTCTGTGCATTCAAATTGATAAAATGCAATTGTGTTCATTGTCCGTATCTTATGCCTGCCCATATCATAACCCCACCGACAGCATGGGGCACTCTGTTCCCAACGTTGACATCAGCAAACCGCTCGCCCACACAACGCCATACATGTGGTCAGTGGTTGTGAGGCCGGTTGGACGGACTGACAAATTCTCTTGGACGTTGGAGGCGGCTTATGGTAGACAAATGAACATTAAATTATCTGGCAACAGCTCTAGTGGACATACCTGCAGTCAGAATGCCAAATGCATGCTCTCTCAAAACTTGAGAAATCTTTAGCATTGTGTTGTGTGACATTTTAGAGTGGCCTTTTATTGTCCCCAGCACACCTGTGTAATGATCATACTGTTTAATCAGCTTGTTGATATGCCACACCTGTCAGGTGGATGGATTATCTTTGCAAAGGAGAAATGCTCACTAATAGAGATGGAAAAAAATGTGTGCAAAACATTTGAGAGAAATAAGCTTTTTGTGTATGGAACATTTCTGGGATCTTTTATTTCAGCTCATGAAACATGTGACCAACACTTTACATGTTGCGTTTATATTTCTGTGCAGTGTCTATGTCTTATTAAAGTAATGTACCTGTATCTCTGTTGTATTTTAGCAGGGATATTCTTTTTTTATGATTCCACTGCATAGTCACCTATAACCCTTTGTATGTGCGTTTACAGAGACCTGTGGCAGCGCTGTGTGTGCCTGGGGGGCCCAATGCATCCAGAACAAGTGCGAGTGCACGCAGTGCCAGGGCCAGGCCTTCTCGCCTGTGTGTGGCAGCGACGGCATGACCTATGACAACACTTGTGAGCTGGGCTTGGCATCCTGCGTCTTCAAGAAGAAGATCGAGGTGGCCAAGCTCGGCAGCTGCGAAGAAGGTTGGCATTAGGAAATATAAACTGTTTTTAATAATATTTTCTTTCCATTGACGTTTGTCATTGTCCACTTTGTTTTGGTAGCTACTGTTGTTAGCTGGTGATGTTGATCAATCCCTATTGATACTGTAAGTATCTCCCATTGTCAGGAAGAAATGTACTTGTGGCCACTACTGATCGGGAAGAGAAAATCGAAACTATGAGACAGAGTGCTTTTAAAACATGACTTGCTTCATAAGTAGCAGCCTAGTTCACAATGTCAATCCTTTGTGGAGCTACTGGCACAGTTCCAAAGATTCTACTGCTCTCCTCTGTCCTACTAGCACAGTTCCAGAGGTTCTACTGCTCTCCTCTGTCCTACTAGCACAGTTCCAGAGGTTCTACTGCTCTCCTCTGTCCTACTAGCACAGTTCCAGAGGTTCTACTGCTCTCCTCTGTCCTACTAGCACAGTTCCAGAGGTTCTACTGCTCTCCTCTGTCCTACTAGCACAGTTCCAGAGGTTCTACTGCTCCCCTCTGTCCTACTAGCACAGTTCCAGAGGTTCTACTGCTCTCCTCTGTCCTACTAGCACAGTTCCAGAGGTTCTACTGCTCTCCTCTGTCCTACTGGCACAGTTCCAGAGGTTCTACTGCTCCCCTCTGTCCTACTGGCACAGTTCCAGAGGTTCTACTGCTCTCCTCTGTCCTACTAACACAGTTCCAGAGGTTCTACTGCTCCCCTCTGTCCTACTGGTACTGTTCCAGAGGTTCTACTTCTCCCCTCTGTCCTACTGGCACAGTTCCAGAGGTTCTACTGCTCTCCTCTGTCCTACTAGCACAGTTCCAGAGGTTCTACTGCTCCCCTCTGTCCTACTGGCACAGTTCCAGAGGTTCTACTGCTCTCCTCTGTCCTACTCGCACAGTTCCAGAGGTTCTACTGCTGTCCTCTGTCCTACTAGCACAGTTCCAGAGGTTCTACTGCTCTCCTCTGTCCTACTAGCACAGTTCCAGAGGTTCTACTGCTCTCCTCTGTCCTACTAGCACAGTTCCAGAGGTTCTACTGCTCTCCTCTGTCCTACTAGCACAGTTCCAGAGGTTCTACTGCTCCCCTTTGTCCTACTAGCACAGTTCCAGAGGTTCTACTGCTCTCCTCTGTCCTACTAGCACAGTTCCAGAGGTTCTACTGCTCTCCTCTGTCCTACTAGCACAGTTCCAGAGGTTCTACTGCTTCCCTCTGTCCTACTAGCACAGTTCCAGAGGTTCTACTGCTCTCCTCTGTCCTACTAGCACAGTTCCAGAGGTTCTACTGCTCTCCTCTGTCCTACTAGCACAGTTCCAGAGGTTCTACTGCTCTCCTCTGTCCTACTAGCACAGTTCCAGAGGTTCTACTGCTCCCCTCTGTCCTACTAGCACAGTTCCAGAGGTTCTACTGCTCTCCTCTGTCCTACTAGCACAGTTCCAGAGGTTCTACTGCTCTCCTCTGTCCTACTAGCACAGTTCCAGAGGTTCTACTGCTCCCCTCTGTCCTACTGGCACAGTTCCAGAGGTTCTACTGCTCTCCTCTGTCCTACTAACACAGTTCCAGAGGTTCTACTGCTCACCTCTGTCCTACTGGTACTGTTCCAGAGGTTCTACTGCTCCACTCTGTCCTACTGGCACAGTTCCAGAGGATCTACTGTTCTCCTCTGTCCTACTAGCACAGTTCCAGAGGTTCTACTGCTCCCTCTGTCCTACTGGCACAGTTCCAGAGGTTCTACTGCTCTCCTCTGTCCTACTCGCACATTTCCAGAGGTTCTACTGCTGTCCTCTGTCCTACTAGCACAGTTCCAGAGGTTCTACTGCTTCCCTCTGTCCTACTAGCACAGTTCCAGAGGTTCTACTGCTCTCCTCTGTCCTACTAGCACAGTTCCAGAGGTTCTACTGCTCTCCTCTGTCCTACTAGCACAGTTCCAGAGGTTCTACTGCTCCCCTCTGTCCTACTAGCACAGTTCCAGAGGTTCTACTGCTCTCCTCTGTCCTACTAACACAGTTCCAGAGGTTCTACTGCTCCCCTCTGTCCTAGTGGTACTGTTCCAGAGGTTCTACTGCTCCCCTCTGTCCTACTGGCACAGTTCCAGAGGTTCTACTGCTCTCCTCTGTCCTACTAGCACAGTTCCAGAGGTTCTACTGCTCCCCCCTGTCCTACTGGCACAGTTCCAGAGGTTCTACTGCTCCCCTCTGTCCTACTGGTACTGTTCCAGAGGTTCTACTGCTCCCCTCTGTCCTACTGGCACAGTTACAGAGGTTCTACTGCTCTCCTCTGTCCTACTGGCACAGTTCCAGAGGTTCTACTGCTCCCCTCTGTCCTACTGGCACAGTTCCAGAGGTTCTACTGCTCTCCTCTGTCCTACTCGCACAGTTCCAGAGGTTCTACTGCTGTCCTCTGTCCTACTAGCACAGTTCCACAGGTTCTACTGCTTCCCTCTGTCCTACTAACACAGTTCCAAAGGTTCTACTGCTCTCCTCTGTCCTACTAGCACAGTTCCAGAGGTTCTACTGCTCTCCTCTGTCCTACTAACACAGTTCCAGAGGTTCTACTGCTCCCCTCTGTCCTACTGGTACTGTTCCAGAGGTTCTACTGCTCCCCTCTGTCCTACTGGCACAGTTCCAGAGGTTCTACTGCTCTCCTCTGTCCTACTAGCACAGTTCCAGAGGTTCTACTGCTCCCCTCTGTCCTACTGGCACAGTTCCAGAGGTTCTACTGCTCTCCTCTGTCCTACTCGCACAGTTCCAGAGGTTCTACTGCTCTCCTCTGTCCTACTAGCACAGTTCCAGAGGTTCTACTGCTCTCCTCTGTCCTACTAGCACAGTTCCAGAGGTTCTACTGCTCCCCTCTGTCCTACTAGCACAGTTCCAGAGGTTCTACTGCTCTCCTCTGTCCTACTAGCACAGTTCCAGAGGTTCTACTGCTCCCCTCTGTCCTACTGGCACAGTTCCAGAGGTTCTACTGCTCTCCTCTGTCCTACTAACACAGTTCCAGAGATTCTACTGCTCCCCTCTGTCCTACTGGCACAGTTCCAGAGGTTCTACTGCTCCCCTCTGTGACAATCAGCTCTCTCTCTCTCTCTGTGTCTTTGTCACCGTATGGCTGTCAAGCATACAACGTCAGTGATAGTCCCTTGTGGCCAGACGTAGTCACCGTCACCGAGACTATCGTCATCGTCTGAGGAAGTGTGAACGCGGAGCAAATTTCACTTGCCAGAAATTCTGAGAGCGATGGAGAAGGGGAAAATAGACAAGGGGAGAGATGGAGAGGGGGATAGGGAGAAAATTGAGAGATGGTGAGTTGGAAAGAGGGGGAGATAAAGATATAGGGATGGAAGGGTGGAGAAGAAGCTATGTAGATGGAGGGACTGAGAGATGGACAGATGGAGGAAGGGGGTAAATGGGTGAGAGTAGTCTGTCCTGGGTTCTCTCTCTCTCTCACTGAGCCACTGAGCCATTATCTAGCTCTGTTCGCCAGCTGTTAACTCCCAGCTGGTTGTGGTCAATTTAAAATAATCTCATTGACTGAATTGAGTAACCTTTTGTATGTGTAGCAGAAAGAAATGTGCCATGATACACACACACTGCACATATAGTACACACGTGGGCACACAAACACACTGTGCCCCATATCATCATTATAATCACAAGCAGCACCTATAGTATATACACACACATTCAGAGACACACACACACTGCCCCATATCATCATTATAATCACAAGCAGCACCTATAGTATATACACACACATTCAGAGACACCGACACAGACACTGTGCCCCGTATCATCATTATACGCACAAGCATTAACCTATAGTATTTACACACACACACACACACACACACACACACACACACACACACACACGCACTGCCCCATATCATCATTATAATCACAAGCAGCACCTATAGTATATACACACACATTCAGAGACACACACACAGACACTGTGCCCCAAATCATCATTCTAATCACAAGCAGCACCTGTAGTATATACACACACATTCAGAGACACACACACACTGCCCCATATCATCATTATACGCACAAGCAGCACCTATTGTATATACACACACATTCAGAGACACACACAAACACACTGTGCCCCATATCATCATTGTACGCACAAGCAGCATCTATAGTATTCACACACACACACACACACACACACACTGCCCCATATCATCATAATAATCACAAGCAGCACCTGTAGTATATACACACACATTCAGAGACACACACACACTGCCCCATATCATCATTATAATCACAAGCAGCACCTGTAGTATATACACACACATTCAGAGACACACACACAGACACACTGCCCCATATCATCATTATAATCACAAGCAGCACCTATTGTATATACACACACATTCAGAGACACACACACACTGCCCCATATCATCATTATAATCACAAGCAGCACCTATAGTATATACACATACATTCAGAGACACACACACACACTGCCCCATATCATCATTGTACGCACAAGCAGCACCTATAGTATTTACACACACACACACACACACACACACACACACACACACACACACACACACACACACACACACTGCCCCATATCATCATTATAATCACAAGCAGCACCTATAGTATATACACACACATTCAGAGACACACACACACAGACACTGTGCCCCATATCATCAATATAATCACAAGCAGCACCTATAGTATTTGCACACACATTCAGAGAGACACACACAGATACTGCCCCATATCATCATTATAATAACAATCAGCACCTATAGTATAGTACACACACACTCAGACACACACACACACACACACACACACACACACACACTGTGCCCCATATCGTTATTCCACGCCTTGTCACCGTTCCTCTTGCCCCCTCCTAGCCATCAGAAGCTAAACAGCTAATTAGCTACAAGCTATTTAGTCATTGTTAGCCACTGCTAGCCGCCTCTACCTTCTGCACAGATACCAGACCTTTTTTTTTGCTTGGATAATACTCGCCAGCCTACCAGTAACGGACTGTCTCTCCACTACAATGCCGGATTCCTGCCGTAATCCCTGGACCATTACTCCTGATCTTCACAGCTAGCTAGCACCCACTGAGTTATTCAGTACCAAAGCTATCCCTGAGACCTCCCGGCCTACTCAGTTGTTCACCCGGACTCCACCCAAACACGGCTAGAACACACTACTCCCCCGGATCCTTGTCGTAAGCTCTGGACCTTGGCACCGGATCACTGCTGCTACCGAGTCGCTATAGTGACTAACGCCCCTGCCCCGAAGCTAGCACCAGTTAGCCGCGAGCCCGGAGAATCTCCCGGATAGAAAACTAAATTACTACAACTACAATACCTCTTTAGCCATCTGGCTTGGATCCTTAGTCGACACGGCGCCCCGCCGCACCACCACGGCAGGTCTGCCATTGAATACTCCATCCGCTGTGCCTTCAACCATTCTCTGTCGGACGTTGGAGCAGATGCTTCTACTAGCCCCGGGCTACTAACTTTAAACGCCGTGTCACCCGCATGATAGCATAGTAGCGACTACTCCGCGGCTTCCCTGTTCCATCTATTGCTACCCCCTGGACCCTATGATCACTTGGCTACATTTTTTTACAATTTTTATTTCACCTTTATTTAACCAGGTAGGCTAGTTGAGAACAAGTTCTCATTTACAACTGCGACCTGGCCAAGATAAAGCATAGCAGTGTGAACAGACAACAACACAGAGTTACACATGGAGTAAACAATAAACAATAAGTTAATAACACAGTAGGAAAAAAATAGTCTATATACATTGTGTGCAAAAGGCATGAGGTAGGCGAATAATTACAATTTAACTGATTAGATGTCCACTGGACTGTCCATTAATCACGGTACTCCATTCTGTTTATTTTGTTTTGTTTTGTTTATTTATTTATTTTGTTTATCTGTCGGCCCCAGCCGCCCAGTCATCGCCATTTTACCTGTTGTTGTTTTAGCTGATTAGCTGTTGTTGTCTCACCCAGTGTTGTCTAAGCTAGCTCTCCAAATCAACACCTGTGATTACTTTATGCCTCGCTGTATGTCTCTCTCATATGTCAATATGCCTTGTATACTGTTGTCGTGTCTTTGGCTATGCCAGATTAACAGATATGACATGCTATTATGCTATATGCTACATGCTATAAAATAATTTCTCCGTAATTAATATCACCTGGCTCCGGTTGCTTGGATGGGCTGTCACGCTGTGGAGCGTGACCATTCTGGATTTCCTCTAGATGGTACCTAAGGGTGGTATTCTGCTGCATTGCAGAGTCCACTTGAGCGCTTAGAGTACTGATTTTGGACACGTGAGTGTCGCACTTGCTCCTTTCGGTCTCAAACGTATCTGTCATGGTTAACGTCTGTCTGTTCCTTCCTAACCTTCGTTTGCAGATGCTGTTGCTAACTCAACGGCTAGGAGGTATCACTACTGTAGTGAATAAGAGTTAAAAAGTTCATACCATTCGCAACCAAAGCTCATGCTGATGTTGGCTTCGTTCTGTAGTTATCTAATTTCATATTCAAACATTTAAATTGAACAACAACTCCATGTGAATCCGATAACTCTAATGTGTAGACTTTCCACTGTAGAGTTTATGTCATCTTATCATTGATGAGAATGTCTCAGATGACAACGGAACTGACATCATATTCATCAAGTACCACCGCATATGTTAAATTGTTCGGATTACCAGAATATAGTTAATTTCCCCCCACCTTCTGATGTTTCCAGAATCTCTATGTTAACCAATGGTTTTGCAAATGTAACCTCAGTAGGGTAGAGAGAGGAAAAAGGTATTTTTTACTGGTATTTATGACTGTCATAAACCTACCCTCCAGGCCAACGTCATGACACTGTTAGTTATCATTGGTTTAGTTTACAATGGAGCCCCTAGTTCCAAATCAAATCAAATCAAATCAAATGTATTTATATAGCCCTTCGTACATCAGCTGATATCTCAAAGTGCTGTACAGAAACCCAGCCTAAAACCCCAAACAGCAAGCAATGCAGGTGTAGAAGCACGGTGGCTAGGAAAAACTCCCTAGAAAGGCCAAAACCTAGGAAGAAACCTAGAGAGGAACCAGGCTATGTGGGGTGGCCAGTCCTCTTCTGGCTGTGCCGGGTGGAGATTATAACAAAACATGGTCAAGATGTTCAAATGTTCATAAATGACCAGCATGGTCGAATAATAATAAGGCAGAACAGTTGAAACTGGAGCAGCAGCACAGCCAGGTGGACTGGGGACAGCAAGGAGTCATCATGTCAGGTAGTCCTGGGGCATGGTCCTAGGGCTCAGGTCCTCCGAGAGAGAGAAAGAGAGAAGGAGAGAATTAGAGAACGCACACCTAGATTCACACAGGACACCGAATAGGACAGGAGAAGTACTCCAGATATAACAAACTGACCCTAGCCCCCCGACACATAAACTACTACTGCAGCATAAATACTGGAGGCTGAGACAGGAGGGGTCAGGAGACACTGTGGCCCATTCCGAGGACACCCCCGGACAGGGCCAAACAGGAAGGATATAACCCCACCCACTTTGCCAAAGCACAGCCCCCACACCACTATCATTATACCTCTGATACCTCCTTTGTCGCCACCTCCCACACATGCGGTGACCTCAGCCATTATAATCAGCTTATCGAGAGATACAACCTCTCTTATCATCACTCAGTGACTGGGCTCACCTCCGCTGTTGGTGGGTGGATAGTGCATCACCGTGTGACTGCGGCCCAGTCTCCAAAGGAAGGGGATCATGCTCTGCTTCAGTATGTCACAGTACATGTTGGCATTCATGGTTCCCTCAATGAACTGTAGCTCCCCAGTGCCGGCAGCACTCATGCAGCCCCAGACCATCACACTCCCACCACCATGCTTGACTGTAGGCAAGACACACTTGTCTTTGTACTCCTCACCTGGTTGTCGCCACACACGCTTGACACCATCTGAACCAAATAAGTTTATCTCGGTCTCATCAGACCACAGGACATAGTTCCAGTAGTCCATGTCCTTTGTCTGCTTGTCTTCAGCAAACTGTTTGCGGGCTTTCTTGTGCATCATCTCTAGAAGATGCTTCCTTCTGGGACGACAGCCATGCAGACCAATTTGATGCAGTGTACGGCGTATGGTCTGATATACTGTATATCCATCGTGCCCTGCCTATCTAAAGTCTTCGAAAGCCAAGTTAATAAACAGATCACTGACCATTTCGAATCCCACCGTACCTTCTCCTCTGTGCAATCCGGCCTCATTAGCCGGTCACGGGTGCACCTCAGCCACGCTCAAGGTACTAAACTATATCATCACCGCCATCGATAAAAGACAGTACTGTGCAGCCGTCTTCATCGACCTGGCCAAGGCTTTCAACTCTGTCAATCACGGCATTCTTATCGGCAGACTCAATAGCCTTGGTTTTTATAATGACTGCCTCGCCTGGTTCACCAACTACTTTGCAGACAGAGTGCAGTGTGTCAAATCGGAGGGCATGTTGTCCGGACTTCTGGCAGTCTCTATGGGGGTACCAAAGGGTTCAATTCCCGGGCCGTCTCTTTTCTTTGTATATATATATAAATGATGTCGCTCTTGCTGTGGGTGATTCCCTGATCCACCTCTACGCAGACGACACCATTCTGTATACATCTGGCCCTTCCTTGGACACTGCGCTAACTAACCTCCAAAAGAGCTTCAATGCCATACAACACTCCTTCCGTGGCCTCCAACTGCTCTTAAACGCTAGTAAAACCAAATGCATGCTTTTCAACCGTTCGCTGCCCGCACCCGCCCGCCAGACTAGCATCCTCACCCTGGACGGTTCCGACCTAGAATATATGGACAACTATAAATACCTAGGTGTCTGGCTAGACTGTAAACTCTCCTTCCAGACTCATATTAAACATCTCCAATCAAAAATAAAATCTAGAATCGGCTTTCTATTTCGCAACAAAGCCTCCTTCTTTCACGCCGCCAAACGTACCCGAGTAAAACGGACTATCCTACCGATCCTCGACTTTGGCGATGTCATCTACAAAATAGCTTCCAACACTCAACTCAGCAAACTGGATGTAGTCTATCATAGTGCCATCCATTTTGTTACCAAATCACCTTATACCACCCACCACTGCGACCTGTATGCTCTAGTCGGCTGGCCCTCGCTAAATATTCGTCTCCAGACCCACTGGCTCCAGGTCATCTATAAGTCTATGCTAGGTAAAGCTCCGCCTTATCTCAGTTCACTGGTCACGATAACAACACCCACCCATAGCAGGTATATCTCACTGATCATCCCCAAAGCCAACACCTCATTTGGCCTCCTTTCCTTCCAGTTCTCTGCTGCCAGTGACTGGAACGAATTGCAAAAACCGCTGAAGTTGGAGACTTCTATTTCCCTCACCAACTACCTCTTACAGCTACCCCCCTACTTTTTTCAATTTCCGCCTGAATACCCAAATCTAACTTCCTGTAGCTCAGGCCCAGGACCAAGGGTATGCATATTCTTGGTTTCATTTGAAAGAAAACACTTTGAAGTTTGTCTAAATGTGAATTGAATGTAGGAGAATATAACACAATAGATCTGGTTTAGATAATACATTGATTTTTTTTTTGTTTTCATTTTTATTGTTGTATCATCATGTTTATAATGAACAAGACAAAACAAACATTCAGATAGGATGATGGGGACAATTTCAGTGAAAGACATGAGGGCCACAGTACTTGTGCAAAGTTTCAGAATGATAATTTCCAAAATGAGTGTGCTACATGAAAATGTATCATGAAGTCACCCAGGTGTCCCACACAAGTAGCCCAAATGTACTCAAGTGGCCAAATTGGTGAAGTTATACATTTTGAATGGATTAACTATATACAAAATACCAAAATGGTATTCTAACACACACACCCAAAAAATGGAGAAAAAACATGAAAAGAAAATATATACATTTACAAAATAACACTTTCAATATTTGGAAGACCCTCAGTCCTCTACACAATATTGTGCTGCTGATGCCAGGTGCCACAACAGTCTCTTTCTGCTGTAAAGCAGAGGGTCACCAAGCATGTGGTGCAGGTGATGGGGGACTTCATTTTGCAAAGAACACAGTGACGCCTCCATGCTGTAACCTTTTGGCCCTGAGGCACATCCATGCCTGCAGAAATACATTTGGGCAGATGAACACTACTTGTGGCAGGAGCTGGATGAACCAGCTTCAGTGGGGGATGGAAACCTTGGCACTGGGGGATCCCACTCGATGTCAGTGTCACTGTGAAAATGTTCAGTTAGAATAGTTTCACATATGAGCCCTGTATCAACAGGTATAATAAACAGATATATATAGAGTACAGAGAACATAAGGTTGAATATATTATTATAGACCTGCTAGATCTACTGTCTCATTTATATTATGACAGACCAGCTAGATCTACTGTCTATTTTATATTATGACATTTCAGCTAGATCTACTGTCTATTATATTATGACAGACCAGCTAGATCTACTGTCTTTATTACATTACAACAGACCAGCTGTATCTACTGTCTCCATTTCACTTTGGCCATTGTTGTGGGCCTGCCCTCCCCTCAAAAGCCTCAAATAGGCTATTTCATTTCACAAATAATATTTTATATTACTAATTTCAAACAACGGCATTGGCATGAAAAAAACTTACCAGTCCAAAACAATGTCCTTTGCGTTCAAGAAATATTCCTCCATTGGGAATCGCTAAATTAATCGTCCTCCAACAATCTCTGTCTCACTTTCCCGATCAATTTCTTCTAAAATTGTGTGTACATCTGTATATCTAGACTTAGATTTAGCTTTCCCTGACTTAGTCGCCATACTGATTGATATATAAACAGCTGAAGATGTGCTTTACCAAAACAACGCTGTGCGTAACATGCGTGGCTCCTTCTGGTATGAATCTTCAATGGCGAATGAACCTCTTTATGCCGGAGTTTACTGCATGGGCTGGTCTTCCAACACATAAACATTACATATTGCTGTTTACCTCAGCTCATTGAATATCTACCCAGCTAGATTTCAAGACGATCGGTGGTCATTGGGTTAAAATACAGTCAATACACGAAACAGCGGTCCTATCATTAGTGCACAACGATGTCATTACTTGTTGTCTTCAAATCGATTTCTTTCAGTCAATACGTCCCGCGAAATGACCCATCAGGTTTGGTTGTGTTACAATCAAACCAGTTGATTGCAATGAAACCAAACATGACTGGAAAAGTCACGTTTAGTGTGTGTATTTACATCGAATGTGTCGTCGAAAATGGAATGAGACGGTTCACAAAATGTTTCGTGTTAGGCTATAAAAATGGATTTTATCAAACAAAAGACCAGTCATTGTGTAACAATGAGCATTGGGATTGCAAACAGAGGAAGATCGTCAAAGGTAAACTATTTATTTTATTGCAGTTTGTGATTTTGTTATGCCTGTGCTGGTTGAAATAGTTGTTTTTTATGGGTCTCTATCCTCAGATAATCGCATCGTATTCTTTTGCAGTAAATCCTTTTTTAAATCTGACAACGCTGTTGGATTAGCAAGATTCTACGCTTTCGAAACATGTGAAACACTTGTAATTTCATGAATGTTAAATATGACTATTTATGTAACGATCACCGTATGTTGTCAAATTTCATCCCGCTAACCGGTTCGGTGCGCAGAGAGGTTAAACATCAACTATCTGAGCAGCTAACCGATCGCTGCAGCTGTACATACTCCATCTGTTAATAGCCCACCCAAACTACCTACCTCATCCCCATACTGTTTTTATTTTATTTACTTTTCTGCTCTTTTGCACACCAGTATCTCTACTTGCACATCATCATCTGCTCATTTATCACTTGTGTTAATCTGCTAAATTGTAATTATTCGCTCCTATGGCCTATTTATTGCCTACCTCCTCATGCCTTTTGCACACACTGTATATAGACTTTCTTTTTTCTACTGCGTCATTGACTTGTTTATTGTGTTATTGACTTGTTTATTGTTTATTCAATGTGTAACACTGTGTTGTTGTCTGTGTCACACTGCTTTGCTTTATCTCAAATCAAATCAAATTTTATTTGTCACATACACATGGTTAGCAGATTTTCTTGGCCAGGTTGCAGTTGCAAATGAGAACTTATTCTCAACTAGCCTACCTGGTTAAATAAATAATAAAATAAAAAACTAACCCACAACCCGCCTTTCAACTAGAAGCCAGGGCTTTGTTCATGGGGTAGTAGCTTAGTACCGGCAGAATTCTCCAACTCCAGAGAATTGAATGAGTGATTTATTTGTTTATTTAGACCCAACTTAAAAATCATATTCATTAGTCACAAGGAGAAATGGAAGTGTTTTCTCCCCATTTTATTTAGTGGTAATGAAAAATGACAGTGTCCCCACTGTTGGCTGTACGAGGGAATTTATCACCTGTTTAATTTCACACTCGACTAGGCCCGGGCTCAGCTTCATTGTCGACACTGACAAAGTTGCAGGTTAGCATAGTGCATCACCTTGGGGTCCCGGCCCATTTTAATTGAATTCACATTTACTAAACAGGATTATGGGTTGGGATATCACACGGTGATGCACTATCCACCCACCAATATGGAGAGAGAGAGAGAGAGAGAGATATGTGGAAAAGCGCTCTTCAAATGAAGATCAGGGGGTTTATCCTCCTTCGCAGCATCCATCCATAACCAGCACCTGTATCTATCTATCCTGAAACCTTTTTCTTTCTCTCTCTCCTCCCTGCCACTCCATCCTTCTTTATGTAGCAGGGGTTTGTTTGGATTCACATCATTCAGCAGCAGTCTGTCTGAGGGGTTGACAAATGGTGCAAAAACAAACACATGTCCGGAGCAACAAGCCACCAGCGTGTCTGGACTGACCAAGGTCACACTTTTTTTGATCCCACCTAATACACTTCAAAACACAGACGTGTATGAAGTAGCGGGGGGAAGTCTATATAGGTACATACAGTAGTGGAAAAAGTACACAATTGCCATACTTGAGTAAAAGTTAAGAAACCTTAATTGAAAATGACTCAAGTAAAAGTAGAAGAGACCCAGTAAAAGTCTAAACGTATTTGGTTTTAAATATACTTAAGTATCAAAAGTAAATGTAACTGCTAAAATATACTTACAGTTGAAGTTTACATACACTTATGTTGGAGTCATTAAAACCTGTTTTTCAACCACTCCACAAATGTCTTGTTAACAAACTATAGTTTTGGCAAGTTGGTTAGGACACCTACTTTGTGCACCTACAAGTCATTTTTCCAACAATTGTTTGCAGACAGATTATTTCACTTATAATTCACTGTATCATAATTCCAGTGGGTCAGAAGTCTACATACACTAAATTGACTGTGCCTTTAAACAGCTTGGAAAATCCCAGAAAATGATGTCATGGCTTTAGAAGCTTCTGATAGGCTAATTGACATCATTTCAGTGTACCTGTGGATGTATTTCAAGGCCTACCTTCAAACTCAGTGCCTATTTGCTTGACATATGCTTGACACTGCTTGAAAATCGAAAGAAATCCGCCAAATACCTCAGAAAATAATTGTAGACCTCCACAAGTTTGGTTCATCCTTGAAAGCAATTTCCAAATGCCTGAAGGTGCATGTTCATCTGTACAAACAATAGTACGCAAGAATAAACACCATGGGACCACGCAGCCATTATACCTCTTTGGATGGAGACACGTTCTGTCTCCTAGAATGGGATGTACTTTGGTGCGAAAAGTGCAAATCAATCCCAAAACAACAGCAAAGGACCTTGTGAAGATGCTAGAGGAAACAGGTACAAAAGTATCTATATCCACAGTAAAACGAGTCCTATATCGACATGACCTGAAATGTCGCTCAGCAATTGTTGGAGCGAACCATTAAGGAGAGAGCTGAGCATTAAATAGGTCTAGTTGCCAGGCTGAAATAGCAAGGACATGCACATTAACACCCAGGCTATACTCTATTTTTGAAAGAGTACATTAACCAAGACCATACGAACATTTATGACAGCTGGACATACTATGGTCAGCAGGATACAGAAAGAAAGATGGAAGCAAGATAACTGATGACTAACACGTGAAACATAAGCATGCAATACATACATTATTTTTAGAACATGGAAAGAGGTCTACCATCATTATAACCTAACCAAAAGCAGATATGGGCGTTAGTGGGTGTGAACTAGCTCTGAAATGAGAAGAAAATAATGGAGGAAAACTGAGCCCTTCCATGGAGGGCTGCGACAGAGCTGCGACAGAGCCTGGACTAGAACCAGGATCTCTAGTGGCACGACTGCGATGCAGTGCCTTAGACCATTGCATCACTCGGGAGGTCCTGTTAAGTAATACAAATATTACTTTTGACGATATACTACAGTGGGGCAAAAAATAATTTAGTCAGCCACCAATTGTGCAAGTTCTTATTTTCCACCATAATTTGCAAATAAATTCATTAAAAATCCTACAATGTGATTTTCTGAGTATTTTTTTCTCATTTTGTCTGTCATAGTTGAAGTGTACCTATGATGAAAATTACAGGCCTCTCTCATCTTTTTAAGTCAGAGAACTTGCACAATTGGTGGCTGACTAAATACTTTTTTGCCCCACTGTATATAATTTTGACTATCGCAATATCTTTGAGCTAGTTGCCTGTAACTGCACCAAAACTCCAGTATTCTTCCTTTATAGCTTGTTCTCCATCATCTTTTTGGTCATAGACTGTTCTCTCTGCTACCACACGGCAAGCCACACGTCAAGCGGTACCGGAGCGCCAAGTCTAGGTCCAAGAGGCTTCTAAACAGCTTCTACCCCCTAGCTATAAGACTACTGAACATCTAATCAAATGGCTACCCAGACTACTTACTGTCAAAGTTGTGCGCTACTGGTGGAGAAGTCAGGTGCAGGAGAGCAGAGAGTGAACAGGCGCACACTTTATTTAGGCAGAGGCAAATAAAACAAACAGACGCCACTGTGTCAAAACCTCCATCCAAAGGTAAGAAGAGCAAGGTGCGAAACAGTCACGAAAATAAGCAAATGTTTAACAATTAAACATCCTTAGTGAAATACCACGGAATACAGGGGAAAAACCAGCCTGAAACACGTAACAAAAACAATTCCACACAAAGACATGGGGTGGGGGGAACCAGGTGTGCAGGGAACAAGACAAAACAAATGGAACAATGGAAAAATGGAGCGGCGATGGCTATAAAGCCGGTGACGTCGACCGCCGAACGCCGTCTGAACAAGTAGAGGAGCCGACTTCAGCGGAAGTCGTGACACTTACATTGCCCCCCTTTTACGCTGCTGCTATTCTCTGTTATTATCTATGCATGAGTCACTTCAATAACTCTACCCACATGTAAATATTACCTAAATTACATCGACTATCCGGTGCCCCCGCACATTCACTCTGTACCGGTACCGCCTGTATATAGCCTTGTTATTTTACTGCTTCTCTTTAATTATTTGTTACTTTATTTATTTTTGGGGGGCTGTATATTTCTTAAAACTGCATTGTTGGTTAAGGGCTTGTAAGTAAGCAAATCAAATCAAATCAAATTTTATTTGTCACATACACATGGTTAGCAGATGTTAATGCGAGTGTAGCGAAATGCTTGTGCTTCTACTTCCGACAGTGCAGTAATAACAAGTAATCTAACTAACAATTCCAAAACTACTGTCTTGTACACAGTGTAAGGGGATAAAGAATATGTACATAAGGATATATGAATGAGTGATGGTACAGAGCAGCATAGGCAAGATACAGTAGATGGTATCGAGTACAGTATGTACAAATGAGATGAGTATGTAAACAAAGTGGCATAGTTTAAAGTGGCTAGTGATATTACATAAGGATACAGTCGATGATATAGAGTACAGTATATACGTATGCATATGAGATGAATAATGTAGGGTAAGTAACATTATATAAGGTAGCATTGTTTAAAGTGGCTAGTGATATATTTACATCATTTCCCATCAATTCCCATTATTAAAGTGGCTGGAGTTGAGTCAGTGTCAGTGTGTTGGCAGCAGCCACTCAGTGTTAGTGGTGGCTGTTTAACAGTCTGATGGCCTTGAGATAGAAGCTGTTTTTCAGTCTCTCGGTCCCAGCTTTGATGCACCTGTACTGACCTCGCCTTCTGGATGATAGCGGGGTGAACAGGCATTGGCTCGGGTGGTTGATGTCCTTGATGATCTTTATGGCCTTCCTGTGACATCGGGTGGTGTAGGTGTCCTGGAGGGCAGGTAGTTTGCCCCCGGTGATGCGTTGTGCAGACCTCACTACCCTCTGGAGAGCCTTACGGTTGAGGGCGGTGCAGTTGCCATACCAGGCGGTGATACAGCCCGCCAGGATGCTCTCGATTGTGCATCTGTAGAAGTTTGTGAGTGCTTTTGGTGACAAGCCAAATTTCTTCAGCCTCCTGAGGTTGAAGAGGCGCCGCTGCGCCTTCTTCACAATGCTGTCTGTGTGAGTGGACCAATTCAGTTTGTCTGTGATGTGTATGCCGAGGAACTTAAAACTTGCTACCCTCTCCACTACTGTTCCATCGATGTGGATAGGGGGGTGTTCCCTCTGCTGTTTCCTGAAGTCCACAATCATCTCCTTAGTTTTGTGGACGTTGAGTGTGAGGTTATTTTCCTGACACCACACTCCGAGGGCCCTCACCTCCTCCCTGTAGGCCGTCTCGTCGTTGTTGGTAATCAAGCCTACCACTGTTGTGTCGTCCGCAAACTTGATGATTGAGTTGGAGGCGTGCGTGGCCACGCAGTCGTGGGTGAACAGGGAGTACAGGAGAGGGCTCAGAACGCACCCTTGTGGGGCCCCAGTGTTGAGGATCAGCGGGGAGGAGATGTTGTTGCCTACCCTCACCACCTGGGGGCGGCCCGTCAGGAAGTCCAGTACCCAGTTGCACAGGGCGGGGTCGAGACCCAGGGTCTCGAGCTTGATGACGAGCTTGGAGGGTACTATGGTGTTGAATGCCGAGCTGTAGTCGATGAACAGCATTCTCACATAGGTATTCCTCTTGTCCAGATGGGTTAGGGCAGTGTGCAGTGTGGTTGAGATTGCATCGTCGGCAAATTGGAGTGGGTCTAGGGTGTCAGGTAGGGTGGAGGTGATATGGTCCTTGACTAGTCTCTCAAAGCACTTCATGATGACGGATGTGAGTGCTACGGGGCGGTAGTCATTTAGCTCAGTTACCTTAGCTTTCTTGGGAACAGGAACAATGGTGGCCCTCTTGAAGCATGTGGGAACAGCAGACTGGTATAGGGATTGATTGAATATGTCCGTAAACACACCGGCCAGCTGGTCTGCGCATGCTCTGAGGGCGCGGCTGGGGATGCCGTCTGGGCCTGCAGCCTTGCGAGGGTTAACACGTTTAAATGTCTTACTCACCTCGGCTGCAGTGAAGGAGAGACCGCATGTTTTCGTTGCAGGCCGTGTCAGTGGCACTGTATTGTCCTCAAAGCGGGCAAAAAAAGTTATTTAGTCTGCCTGGGAGCAAGACATCCTGGTCCGTGACTGGGCTGGATTTCTTCCTGTAGTCCGTGATTGACTGTAGACCCTGCCACATGCCTCTTGTGTCTGAGCCGTTGAATTGAGATTCTACTTTGTCTCTGTACTGGCGCTTAGCTTGTTTGATAGCCTTGCGGAGGGAATAGCTGCACTGTTTGTATTCGGTCATGTTACCAGACACCTTGCCCTGATTAAAAGCAGTGGTTCGCGCTTTCAGTTTCACACGAATGCTGCCATCAATCCACGGTTTCTGGTTAGGGAATGTTTTAATCGTTGCTATGGGAACGACATCTTCAACGCACGTTCTAATGAACTCGCACACCGAATCAGCGTATTCGTCAATGTTGTTATCTGACGCAATACGAAACATCTCCCAGTCCACGTGATGGAAGCAGTCTTGGAGTGTGGAGTCAGCTTGGTCGGACCAGCGTTGGACAGACCTCAGCGTGGGAGCCTCTTGTTTTAGTTTCTGTCTGTAGGCAGGGATCAACAAAATGGAGTCGTGGTCAGCTTTTCCGAAAGGGGGGCGGGGCAGGGCCTTATATGCGTCGCGGAAGTTAGAGTAACAATGGTCCAAGGTCTTTCCTCCCCTGGTTGCGCAATCGATATGCTGATAAAATTTGGGGAGTCTTGTTTTCAGATTAGCCTTGTTAAAATCCCCAGCTACAATGAATGCAGCCTCCGGATAAATTGTTTCCAGTTTGCAGAGAGTTAAATAAAGTTCGTTCAGAGCCATCGATGTGTCTGCTTGGGGGGGGATATATACGGCTGTGATTATGATCGAAGAGAATTCTCTTGGTAGATAATGCGGTCTACATTTGATTGTGAGGAATTCTAAATCAGGTGAACAGAAGGATTTGAGTTCCTGTATGTTTCTTTCATCACACAAATAACATTTGATTTGATTTTACAATTTTCCAGCACTTTTATTTACATGACTGATCAAAACTTGTTTTCTCATGGCTCCCATGTCCCTCTGCAGCAGACATGGTGAGCAATATGTTTGGAACATCGAATCGCAAAAAAATCACAGTATCGAATCGCAACACATGTAGAATTGTGAAAATTGCAATACATTTTGTATCGGCACCTAAGTATCATGATAATATTGTATTGTGAGGTCCCTGGCAATTCCCAGCCCTAGTACGGAGACGTGCAAGCACACACACACACAAAGGGGACTTGTGACAGATGAAAAATGGTCATGTTGACATTCACACGGGTCATGATCTTGGTACAGTGTTTTTTTACAGACAGGCGTGTTTCCTGGCCCTGATATTGATAGTACTGGGGTGACTCAGGCCATGTTCTTCAGAAGGTCACACCCCTTTCTCTACTTTACTTCCCATAATCCACCCTGTCTACTACTTCCCTCTAGTCATCACCTCATCCTATTAGTAAATCACGCATTACTTCCTCTATTGCTTCTACAGTTTTTATTTGCTTAGCCAATTCCCAGCTCTTCTTTAAAATAGAGCAAAACGTTTTTTCTTTTCTCCTCTCTCCACCGTAGTGTATTTGCTCATCTTAATGGCGATCCCTTGGCTAAATGGATTCTGGTTATGACATGATTGAGTAAAAGAAGCAGGCAGACACGGGTGCTGGGAGAATAGCTGATGCAGACATCTTCTCTGCTAATTAAAAGGTTCATAGGCAGTGCGGGTGGCAGCCACATCAAAGACCAACAGCTAATTACTGCCCCCCTCCTTCGATTAACTCCCTCCCTCTCTTCACTTTTATTTATTCCATTTCTTAGGTTTATTTTGATATTTTTCTATTCCTTGAGTTTGGACGTGCATGTGCAGAATATGAATCGGGTTGTGAAGGCTCTCTCGGCGCACTCCCACATTTCCCTTCTCATGGCAAGTTTGCATAAATGGACTCAGGTGGCCAGGCAGGCCGGGGCCTTGTTTATTTAACAGCTGCTTTGTGGTCAGTTGACTCATGCATTTGCATGGGAACCCGTCATTCTGGCCTATCACTGTCCCGAATCAGATAGCGTGTGGGCTCATCGTATGGTGCTGACAGACATTTTGCAATGCAATATCGCGATAAGCTTTAGATAACTCACAAAATGGCCTCTTATATAGTGGTATCAAATCCATTTTACAATCCTTTTTTATCATCCCCATTCATCATAATCAACACAGTCACAATGATAGCGAATCCTAATAAAGTGAATTCCCTTCCATTCTATCGACCCCTCGAGCCTGTCAGAGTCCATTGCTGATGACCCATATCAGGCTGAGGAGACGGACTGCTGCTCCTCTTGTCCCTGCACCGCTCACTACAGAGTGACCTGCCCCATAATCCACTTAAGAAGATGGGTTATGCTAATTGGCACTTCCACGACTACACTATTGATTTACCCATTAGGGCCAGTGGGGGCCTTGCTACAGCACCCCGTCAATACAGATGGGAGTGATTCAGATGGTCAAAACAGGCATTTGGGCTCCCTAGTACTTTACATCTGGTTTTAAGTGTTGTACAATAAGCATTATAACTGGTCTGGAGGATATCAAAAGGATAACTTGCATCATTCTTGTAACATCTTCCTCTGTCTGCCTGTGGAGTATCGTCCTCTTGCTCTCTCTCTCTATCTTGGTTTTTCTCCCTTTCGCTCTCTTGCTCTCTCTCCCCCATTCCTTCATTTCCCACAGGAGTCTTGTAAGTGTAGCTGGTGTCAACTGTCAGAATATCAAAAGAAGGACCCTCCTATTCTCCAGGGCTGAACTCCCTCCCATTTTGTTTGTATTAAATAAAACATTTTGGTCATGTCTTGCCCTGACCATAGAGAACCCCAAGTGCAATAGGTCAGAGCATGACTAAGGGGTGTTCTAGTCTTGAATTTCTATGTTGGTGTGAGTATGGTTCCCAATTGGAGGCAGCTGGTTGCCTCTAATTGGGGATCATGCTTATTGTGGTCCTTTTCTCACCTGCGTTTGTGGGATATTGTTTTGTTTTGGTTTAGTGCTATGTGCGCTATGAACTTGCAGGTTCGTTTATACTTTGTTGTTTTTTGAAGGTTCACTTTAATAAATATGTGGAACTCTACTCACGCTACACCTTGGTCCACTCATTATGTACAGTGCCTTGCGAAAGTATTCGGCCCCCTTGAACTTTGCGACCTTTTGCCACATTTCAGGCTTCAAACATAAAGATATAAAACTGTATTTTTTTGTGAAGAATCAACAACAAGTGGGACACAATCATGAAGTGAAACGACATTTATTGGATATTTCAAACTTTTTTAACAAATCAAAAACTGAAAAATTGGGCGTGCAAAATTATTCAGCCCCTTTACTTTCAGTGCAGCAAACTCTCTCCAGAAGTTCAGTGAGGATCTCTGAATGATCCAATGTTGATCTAAATGACTAATGATGATAAATACAATCCACCTGTGTGTAATCAAGTCTCCGTATAAATGCACCTGCACTGTGATAGTCTCAGAGGTCCGTTAAAAGCGCAGAGAGCATCATGAAGAACAAGGAACACACCAGGCAGGTCCGAGATACTGTTGTGAAGAAGTTTAAAGCCGGATTTGGATACAAAAAGATTTCCCAAGCTTTAAACATCCCAAGGAGCACTGTGCAAGCGATACTATTGAAATGGAAGGAGTATCAGACCACTGCAAATCTACCAAGACCTGGCCGTCCCTCTAAACTTTCAGCTCATACAAGGAGAAGACTGATCAGAGATGCAGCCAAGAGGCCCATGATCACTCTGGATGAACTGCAGAGATCTACAGCTGGGAGGTGGGAGACTCTGTCCATAGGACAACAATCTGTATATTGCACAAATCTGTATATTGCACAAATCTGGCCTTTATGGAAGAGTGGCAAGAAGAAAGCCATTTCTTAAAGATATCCATAAAAAGTGTTGTTTAAAGTTTGCCACAAGCCACCTGGGAGACACACCAAACATGTGGAAGAAGGTGCTCTGGTCAGATGAAACCAAAATTGAACTTTTTGGCAACAATGCAAAACGTTATGTTTGGCGTAAAAGCAACACAGCTGAACACACCATCCCCACTGTCAAACATGGTGGTGGCAGTATCATGGTTTGGGCCTGCGTTTCTTCAGCAGGGACAGGGAAGATGGTTAAAATTGATGGGAAGATGGATGGAGCCAAATACAGGACCATTCTGGAAGAAAACCTGATGGAGTCTGCAAAAGACCTGAGACTGGGACGGAGATTTGTCTTCCAACAAGACAATGATCCAAAACATAAAGCAAAATCTACAATGGAATGGTTCAAAAATAAACATATCCAGGTGTTAGAATGGCCAAGTCAAAGTCCAGACCTGAATCCAATCGAGAATCTGTGGAAAGAACTGAAAACTGCTGTTCACAAATGCTCTCCATCCAACCTCACTGAGCTCGAGCTGTTTTGCAAGGAGGAATGGGAAAAAATGTCAGTCTCTCGATGTGCAAAACTGATAGAGACATACCCCAAGCGACTTACAGCTGTAATCGCAGCAAAAGGTGGCGCTACAAAGTATTAACTTAAGGGGGCTGAATAATTTTGCACGCCCAATTTTTCAGTTTTTGGTTTGTTAAAAAAGTTTGAAATATCCAATAAATGTCGTTCCACTTCATGATTGTGTCCCACTTGTTGTTGATTCTTCACAAAAAAATACAGTTTTATATCTTTATGTTTGAAGCCTGAAATGTGGCAAAAGGTCGCAAAGTTCAAGGGGGCCGAATACTTTTGCAAGGCACTGTATATGACGAATGTGACAGAATATCCCACCACTACAGGACCAAGCAGCGTGCCATGGAGGTAAAGGACAACTGGACATGGGAGAAAATAATATGTGGATGCGAGACCCTTCCTTGGCGGGAGTCGCCAAGGAGTATAGGAGGACAGCGACGACGCCGGGGTCCGCGGCCACTGAAACCCCAAGATTTTTTGGGGGGGCATAAGGGGCAGGCGGTCGAGGAGAGAGCCAGAGACCGTCGGGGAGTTTATGGAGCTGTTGGAGGAAGGAGATCAGAGAGAGATGTTGGTTAGGTGAATTCTGCAGCGCATTCGCCCTGAAGAGTGCCTCCTCAGCCCTGTAGGTCCTGTGCCAGCTCCATGCACCAGGTCTCCAGTGCGCCTCCCCAGCCCAGTACGTCCTGTGCCGGCTCCCCTCACTCGCCCTGAAGAGTGTGTCATCAGTCCGGTGTCACCTGTGCCGGCTCCACGCACCAGGCCTCCAGTGCACCTCCCCAGCCCAGTACGTACTGTGCCGGCTCCCCGCACTCGCCCTGAAGAGCGTGTCATCAGTCCGGTGCCACCTGTGCCGGCTCCACGCACCAGGCCTCCAGTGCGCCTCCCCAGCCCGGGACGTCCTGTGCCGGCTCCCCGCACTTGTCTACCAGTGCGTGTGTACAGGCTGGAGTCTCCAACGACGGTCTACAGACCGGAACCTCCAGCGACGGTTCACAGTCCAGAGCTTCCCGTGAAGGTTCACAGTCCAGAGCTTCCAGTGACGGTCCGGAGATTCCAGTGACGTTCTACAGCCCAGAGCTTCCAGTGAGGGTCAACGGTCCAGAGCTTCCAGTGACGGTCAATGGTCCAGAGCATCCAGTGCGGGTCAACGGTCCGGAGCTTCAAGTGAAGGTCAACGGTCCGGTCCGGAGCTTCAAGTGACGGTCAATGGTCCGGAGCTTCAAGTGAAGGTCAACGGTCCGGAGCTTCAAGTGACGGTCAACGGTCCAGAGCTTCCAGTGACGGTCAATGGTCCAGAGCTTCCTGTGAGGGTCAACGGTCCGGAGCTTCAAGTGACGGTCAACGGTCCGGAGCCTCCAGTGACTGTCAACGGTCCGGAGCTTCCAGTGACGGTCAATGGTCCAAAGCTTCCAGTGAGGGTCAACGGTCCAGAGCTTCCAGTGAGGGTCAGCGGGCCGGAGCCTCCAGTGACGTTCAACGGTCCGGAGTTTCAAGTGAAGGTCAACGGTCCGGACCTTCAAGTGAAGGTCAACGGTCCGGAGCTTCCAGTGTGGGTCAGCGGTCCGGAGCTTCCAGTGAGGGTCAACGGTCCGGAGCTTCCAGTGAGGGTCAATGGTCCCGAGCTTCCAGTGAGGGTCAACGGTCCGGAGCTTCCAGTGAGGGTCAACGGTCCGGAGCTTCCAGTGAGGGTCAACGGTCCGGAGCTTCCAGTGAGGGTCAACGGTCCGGAGCTTCCAGCGACGGTTCACAGTCCAGAGCTTCCAGTGAGGGTCAACGGACCGGAGCTTCAAGTGACGGTCAACGGTCCGGAGCTTCCAGTGAGGGTCAACGGTCCGGAGCTTCTAGTGAGGGTCAACGGTCCAGAGCTTCCAGTGAGGGTCAACTGTCCGGAGCTTCCAGTGAGGGTCAACGGTCCGGAGCTTCCAGTGAGGGTCAACGGTCCAGAGCTTCCAGTGAGGGTCAACAGTCCGGAGCTTCCAGTGAGGGTCAACGGTCCGGAGCTTCCAGTGAGGGTCAACGGTCCGGAGCTTCCAGTGAGGGTCAACGGTCCGGAGCTTCCAGTGACGGTCAACGGTCCAGAGCTTCCAGTGAGGGTCAGTGGGCCGGAGCCTCCAGTGACGGACACCAGCCCGGAGCTTCCAGTGACTGTCCACAGCCCGGAGCTTCCTGCGCCGGAGCCATGGCTGGAGCCTTCCTCTGCACCAGTGCCCATGCTCGGCAGCCAGTCCCGCTCCATGGCCAGAGCCTTCTTCTGCGCCAGTGCTCATTCCAGGCACGGCGTCCAGTCCCGCTCCATGGCCGGAGCCTTCCTCTGCTGCAGTTCCCAGTCGAGGCACGGTGTCCAGTCCCTGTCCATGGCCGGAGCCTTCTTCTGCGCCAGTGCTCATTCCAGGCACGGCGTCCAGTCCCGCTCCATGGCCGGAGCCTTCCTCTGCGCCGGTTCCCAGTCGAGGCACGGTGTCCAGTCCCTCTCCATGGCCGGAGCCTTCTTCTGCGCCAGTGCTCATTCCAGGCACGGCGTCCAGTCCCGCTCCATGGCCAGAGCCTTCCTCTACACCGGTTCCCAGTCGAGGCACGGTGTCCAGTCCCTCTCCATGGCCGAGCCTTCCTCTGCGCTGGTGCCCAGTCCAGGCACGGCGTCCAGTCCTGCGTCCAGTCCTTACTTTAGTTTCCTTCTTTTCACTCTGTCAATTAGGTCATTATTGTGGAGTATCAACAATGTTGTTGATCCATCCTCAGTTATCTCCTATCACAGCCAAAGTTACCATTTGCCTCATGGTTAAATCCCTGAGCAGTTTCTTTCCTCTCCGGCAACTGAGTTAGGAAGGACGCCTGTGTCTTTGTAGTGAATGGGTATATTGATAAACTGTCCAAAGTGTAATTGCTCCAAGGGCTATTCAATGTCTCATTTTTTATACCCATCTACCAACAGGTGCCCTTCTTTGCGAGGCAGTGGAAAACCTCGCTGGTCTTTATGGTTGAATCTGTGTTTGAAATTCACTGCACCCCTCAGTGGCGGAGCGGTCTAAGGCACTACATCTCAGTGCAAGAGGCATCAATACAGTCCCCGGTTTGAATCCAGGCTGTATCACATCTGGCTATGATTGGGAGTCCCATTGGGTGGCGCACAATTATCCAAGCGTTGTCTGGGTTTGACCGGGGTAGGCCATCATTGTAAATAAGAATTAGTTCTTAACGGACTTGACTAGTTAAATAAAGGTTACATTTAAAAAATAATAATAATACAAATCTGTGCAGTACACAGATTAGGCAGTCATTCAGAAATCATGTTAAACACTATTATTGCACACAGTGAGTGAGTGTCCCTGCAATTTATTATGTGACTTGATAAGCACATTGTAAGGGGTGGCAGGGAAGTCGCAGAACTAGGTAATAGCCGGAGCAGTTTAATTCCAAAACCAACTGCATAAAGAAATAACAACTTGGGTACAAAACCCGATGCGCACCAGTAAACATGTGCACCGGCACTTACAACAAACAGTACCACACAAAGACATGGGGGGGAACAGAGGGTTAAATACACAACACGTAATGAGGGAATGAAAACCAGGTGTGTGGGAAAACAAAACAAAACAAATGGAAAATGAAAAATGGATCGGCGGTGGCTAGAAGACCGGTGACGTCGACCGCCCGAACAAGGAGAGGAACCGACTTCGGTAGAAGTCGTGACACACATTTTTATTCCTGAACTTATTTAGGCTTGCCATAACAAAAGGGTTGAATACTCAATACTCAATGACTCAAGACATTTCAGCTTTTCATGTTTAATTCATTTGAAAAACATAATTCCACTGAAGGCCAATGACACAAAATCTCAATTTAATTGATTTTAAATTTAGGCTGTAACACATCAAATTGTGGAAAAAGTCAAGGGGTGTGAATACTTTCTGAAGGTGCTGTATATTATATTTCTATGGAATCTCTATTCCAATATTTTTTCAGCTTTCTAAGTCTCCGATCTTTGGAAATAATTCCGGATGGTCGTTTGTCCTTGTTACCGCTCTCTGAAGAACCATTTTCATAAACATTTCAAGGACGGCTCGTTGAAAAGGCCTCTTTGATCCAGTGAAGTAGACTGTTTTACAGTAAATTAAAAGTTTACCTTCCACAGTCGCCAATACAAAAAGCATCTGAGTTACTTTTCTCTGAAGTCTGGTGAAAAGGTGTATTTTTCGTTTTTTATACAACTTATTGACCGACATAAGTTTAATTATTTGAATTTCATTCTGTTTTATTCAGTGACTTCAATGCGCACATTGCACTGCAGGTTCTCTAGAGATAAATCAGATCATATGCAAGAACAAGAGGGGATACATAGAGCAGTTTCTTTGAGGTATGTCTACCGGAAAATACATGAGCTAAGTGATTAATAGTTTGTATTCAGCAGTCATAAAAGTATGTTTATTTAGAAAAACTACTCAAATAGTGATTTTGTCAGACAGCGTAGGCAGCAGCTCTGTTGGGCTGAAATGATGACTTGGAATGAAATAAAGTCATCAAATAAAACAAATGTAATATACATAATAACAAAAATATTTTATTTAAGTAATGTGTATAAATGATGGTTCATAAGTGATCAGCAGGCATGGGCAGTCACTACCATCATGGATATTTTATTGATAGTCTGTGTTGTTACAGCATTCAACCCACATAATGCATAGTGCATTTAATGTAAAAATTGAAATAAAAAAATGAATACAAAAATAATATTTTTTTATAATCAAACCGAAACGGACCTCAAAAAGCACTAACCGTTCAGCACTACTGGAGTGGATTGATAATTGGATCTTACAGAACACTGTGCAATTAGTGGCTTCCTCATATCAGGAAATCTGTGTCCATGAAACAGGCTCTTGCATTGATTCCCCCTCGCAGGGATGCAAGTGATAATATGTTCCTCCTCCCTCTATCTTCAACTTTAATTGAAATGTAAAGGATGCCTCTCTGGTGGCGCAGCAATGTTGTGCCTAATTTATTTTGTCAATTGCTGGTCCTCTCCATGGTTGGTCATTATCTTGTACTTCCAGCAGCGCCTTTGGTTCAATCTCAGTGCCAACGTGAAGAAAATTCCAACATCAAAAGGTGGCGTGCTCTGAATGTATAAACACTCTGCCATTAACTTTTTTGGGGGGGGAAGACAAAGATGGAAGGCATTTTTACTGATGTATCAAAAGGTTAGGGGTTCTTAAAATGTGTGTCTGTGCTGGGCTGTTAATAACCACTTCAGTTTTTTCTCTGTGTGTTGTCTTTGCAGAGTGTGGTTCAGGAGGGTCGGCCTCAGGTGTTGAAAGCTGCGAACAGGATAGGTGTCGTACGTTTGGAGGCTCGTGGGACGAGGACACAGAGGATGACCGCTGTGTCTGTGACTTCGACTGCAATCGCGTGCCTCGCAACCTGGTAAGCCTTAACCTCCATAACTTAGCCTTCCCAACAACAACCCTCTACTTGGGTTTTACTTAAATAGTGGTGGTTTTCATTTCACGCAAGCCTATGTAATTCCTAGATAATGAATGCATGACATCTGACATTTACATTCAGTTAATATTAGTGCAATTTAATTTTCATATTGAGATGGAACTTGTCGCATGGTTTGAAAATGAACTATGTACATAAAGTCATTTGAAATGAAATTGCTATCACACGCTGCTATGTTCCAGCATTCATATGCGTATGACTACAATTCTCCTCAGGTGTGTGGCTCAGATGGGAAGACCTACAGCAACGAGTGTGAGATGAAGAAGGCCAGTTGCGAAAGGCAAGGGCATCTGCTGATCCAGAATCAGGGACCCTGCACAGGTGAGCTGCCTGGACATCCCACCATAAATGATCTAAGATCAGCCAGAGTAATAATCCATCTCGTACACTGGATTCACACAGTTTACTACTTTGTTATAAAGCAACGCCCAGAAATCCTGTTGTTTCTTCTGAATAGCACTTTGGTGGTAACATATCCAACACAGTGTCATTTCCCAGATTCAATGTTGCTACATATGGCTCAACGTGCATGTGGCTACCAAAGGCTCAACATGAAGAAGCTCCTATTTCTCTAGAGACATCCACCACAGGTGCTAGGCAGTTCAGTAGGGAACACTAGTTATACTCGAGTCTCTGCCTTGGCAGTGCAAACCACAAGCTTTAACTGAAGAGACAGTATAGTGATGTTTCTGTAGTAGGCCAGAGTGAAGCCAAAGGCACATAAAAGATTCTGTATGATCACTGCAGCCTGTTTGATTCCTAGCTGTCCTAAAAAAAAGAGGGAGGGAGCAAACGAAAGGGAGAGAAGAGAGTGATACGCTCGGATTTCACACTCGCATCCCTGTAGAGTTGTCCCTGCTAAGCTGGCATTTTGGCTGCTTTCTGTCACGCTTCTCCACCATCTGCGGATAATCAATCCCTTTTCTTGTGGAATGCTATTGGTGTGCGAGCTCTGGGTCCTCTTCTTCTTCTTCTCCCAAAAAGCTCAGATCAATGGGAATCTCATTGGGCCCTTCTTCATTAGCTATACATGCAGGAACTTGTCTTTGACCATGGTTTGATCTCCAAGCCTTCAAACACACTCAAGAAAAGCTCCTGTTGGCTTTCACGAACTAGACAAAACAAACAGGGATTGACCTCAACACGATCTTGTTGTTTTGTACTGTCCTATGTTGTTTATAAACAACTTATGTGTGGTGTCTCTGGGAGTTCTTTGATCTATGACAGCTGTCTCTGAAGAACTTTCAAGCTGTCCTATTTTGCATTTTCTATCCGATAACTGGGTCAGTGATTCCAGTCTTCATGAGGTCTAAAAAGATCCTGTGCTATATACCGTTGCTACGTGCAGAGGCACTCAATTCTCTCCTAGGAGACATACAAAGGCTACCTGTACAGAGCCGTGGCAGCAGCAGACCTTGAGATAGAGAGAGTAATACTCTCGCATCAGAGAGAACTGCATTATGCCAGACAATGGCCACTGAAGAGGAAAACCCTTGAAGGGTTGAAGAACATATGAAATTAAAAGTTCTCCCTTGCCCTAATAGGCTCAGTACAGATAGTAGCAGGAGCACTGAAAAGTGTCAAGTTAATGAACTGTGTCCAAAGCCCATCAATGGAGTGGGAAAGCACTGAAAAAAGAAAGAGCTAGTCATCACCATTAGGCTTCGGCTCATATCCACACCAGTAAGAGTGTGATTTATGGGCCGGTATCTGCAGCCTCCAAACTCCAAATGAGAAACACAAGAGAGGAAGAAAGAAGAGTGGAGTGGAGAGAGTGGAGGCCATTTTGATTCAAGGCTTGGAAAGAGTTTGAGCGATAAGATAATATATTGCCTTGGCTGTTGAACCACCTCCCTGCCTCCCTCTTTTCCCTCCATCCTTCCATCTCGCACTCTAGTTTCCCTTATACACAAGTCTCTGTTGGGTAACATATTTGTTTAGGGTGTGTTGTATGTGGATTTTCTTTTCGAGCTGTCACGTCGGCTTGGAATTTGGCACACGCACAGACAAAACAACTACACACATACGCTCACAGATTGGCCCAGTCCATCACATTCAGCCGTAGACTTGTTGTTTTCTGCTTCTGAAAGCTTGTAGAGATGTTGTGTCGCATGCTGCAATTTCACAGGAGAACAAATGAAGAGAATAGGCCTCCTAGGATGTGGCAAATGTCAGCTGTTCCACTAGGAGCACCATTGTTTGTTTTCAGGTAATGGCATAATTTCTCCCTGATTTTGAGCCGTTGTCAGGATTGGGAAAGTAGAATTGTTATCTAGAAGCCAGATGCCAGCTTTTCACCTCTGGCCCTCGAGGTGAACCTCATTGTTCGCTAGAAGTTGCACGTTGTTCAGAGATTGTGTCTTCTAACTCCTTTTAAAAGAGCCTTCACTGTCACTCTAAAAAGTTGTTTTATCTTTTCTTCCTCTTTTGTTCCATCCTCGTTCCCATCTCATCAGAGATTTCAGCCACCTCCCCACCAGAGCTGACAGCGCCACAACGCTGCATTCAGTCAGTCTACGGCTGTTGCCGCGACAACAAGACGGCGGCCCTTGGTGTGGGACTCGCTGGATGCACCAGTAAGCGTGCCAATCTCTTACCTGACATCTGATCTCTCACCTATGACCACTTGTATTATATCCATCACAATGGTATTAACTTATTGATGTACACAAACAGCCTAGCATACATTTGCTGGAAAGGAAAACCTGCATATGAAGTGATATCTGAAGGTCTACGTATAGGGCCGGTTTCCAGGACACAGATTCAAGTCTAGTATTGGACTAAAAGCTCTTTCAGTCAGTGCTGCTGAGGGGAGGACTACTCAAAATAATGGCTGGAATGGAGTATTTGGAATGGTATCAAACTTGTGTTTGATACCATTCACACCATTGCAGCCATTAAACTCCATTCCAGCCATTATTAGGAGCCGTCCTCCCCTCAGCAGCCTCTGCTGCTTTCAGTTGAGATACGCAATTGAATCCCGGACTAAGCTTAATCAGTTTCTGGGAAACCGTCCTTTAGTGGTCCATCTGATCCCCCTCTGGCATCGCCTCAGACTGGAGAGTTGTTGTTTTGATGTTGTAGCTGTGTAAAATGATCTCATTAAAGAAATCATCCATTCAGTCCTATCCTTATTGTGTCCCCAGGTACGTGCCAGTGTAACCCGTATGGCTCCTACAAGGGGACGTGTGACCCGGGCAGCGGACAGTGCTCCTGTAAGCCCGGCGTCGGGGGACAGAAGTGCGACCGCTGTGATCCAGGCTTCTGGAACTTCCGTGGCATTGTCACAGAGAACTTGAGCGGCTGCACACGTAAGAGAGCTCCTCCTACTTTGCTGCTTTCTGTTTTCTTCACATTAACTGTCCCGATGTAGGGAACAGAAGAGTTTTGGTCTTGTGCACTGCTTCATTTGTAAATCGGGAGGTGCCGGAACCAAAAGTGAGCACGAGAGGAGGGTGACCTGGGTAGCTCTGATGTACCTTTATAATAAAGCATTGCATCGCATTTGCATAGTGGTATAGAGCAGTAGAGTATAGGCGCTTACAGAAGTTGCACACATGGGGTACATTTTTAGTAGCCTAAGGGTCCTGGGAAAATGTTGCTTTTTATAAACGCATTTCATGCAACTCTGCACCATTTTACATGACTGGAGACTTTTGCAGTATCTTTAATACTGCACAAATGATCTAAATGACACTGAGAATCTGAGATCAATAAACACGACCTTGTCTTGAAACCATCAATAGCCTAGGTGTGTGGTGAAACACATATTGTAGGTTACAATGTGAGGAGGAAATTATCCTTCTAAAACTGCTTTCCAGTTTCACTGACTCACCCAATGATGCGCAGCGCACTCGCCGGTGATGGCCGATGTGTTCATGCCAGAAGCCTATCTGTCTCTTGTTTTACTTTGTAAAACACTATTTGGACGTTGATCAAATATTCTGGTAGCCAACAGCATCGTCTTCTCTTTGCAGCAGGAGCCATTTGCTTTCCAACCTGTGTTTTCCTGTGATTGTATTTGAAATAAAGGCCTGTTTTGTCTGCATGCTGTTCACTGACAGATTTGCTGTGTGTTCCCGACTGTAGGCTATGCTTTGTTATTGGGCAACACAAAATCCACAGCTATTTTTTTTCAGAGGCTATTGATAAATGATAGGCCTTCTCATGGTGTAGTAGGCTATTCTGAATTATTTGTTTGTTGTATTTGTTTGTTTTATTTGTTTCTGAACAGACAGTAGTAATTCTATAACTATGGCAAATGTATTTCAAATCGTCAGGGGTGCCGCGGCACCTCCAGCACCCTTCCCGCGGTTATGATTCTATCAGGAAATAAATGATGAAGTGCAACTCTGAAGAGATGAGAGTTGCAGGCTCATGTCTATCAGAGCAGAGAGAGGGAGAGAGATCATAGAAAGTGAATCTCATTCTAGTTCTGTGAGAGATACAGGCACACTTCTCACTGAACAAAAATATAAACCCAACATGTAAAGTGTTGTTTCCCAGAAATGTTCCACATGAACAAAAAACGTATTTCTCTAATTTGTGCACATCCCTGTTAGTGAGAATTCTCATTTGCCAAGATAACCCATCAACCTGACAGGTATGGCTTATCAAGAAGCTGATTAAACAGCATGATCATTACACAGCCACCCAGACAGTTGATAAAACTGTGGGTTTGCACAACCGAAGAAACAACCAACTGTCAGAAACCATCTCAGGGAAGCTAATCTGCGCGCTCGTTGTCCTCACCAGGGTCATGACCTGACTGCAGTTCGGTGTCGTAACGCTCACCTTCGATGATCACTGGCACTCTGTACTAGTGTGCTCCTCACAGATAATTCCTGGTTTCAACTGTTCCAGGCAGATGGCAGACAGCTTGTATGGTGTCGTGTGGGGGAGCGGTCAACATTGTGTCAACGTGGTAGGGTTATGGTATAGGCAGGCAAAAGCTGCGGACAACAAAAAGTATTTGAATGCACAGAGATACCATGACGAGATTCTGAGGCCCATTGTCATGCCATTCATCCTCCACCATCACCTCGTCTTTCAGTATGATAATGCACTGCCCCATGTCGCAAGGATCTGCTCACAATTCCTGGAAGCTGAAAATGTCCCAGTTGTTCCATGGCCTGCATACTCACCAGACATGTCACCCATTGAGCATGTTTGGGATGCTCTGGGCCAACGTATATGACAGTGTGTTCCAGTTCATGTCAATATTCAGCAACTTCACACAGACATTGAAGAGGAGTGGGACAACAAGCCACAATCAACAGCCTGATCAACTCTATGCAAAGGAGATGTGTCTTTGTTGCATGAGGCAAATGGTGGTCACACCAGATACTGACTGGTTTTCTGATCCACACCCCTACCTGTTTTTAAGGTACGGTGCATTCAGAAAGTATTCAGACCCCTTCACTCATTTCACATTTTGTTACATTACAGCCCTTTTCTAAAATGGATTAATAATATATTTTTTTAAATCCTCAGCAATCTACACACAATACCCCGTAATGACAAAATTAACATTTTATTTTAGAAATGTTGGAAAATGTATTACAAATAAAAAACAGAAATACCTTACTTACATAAGTATTCGCACCCTTTGCTATAAGACTCGAAATTGAGCTCAGGTACCTCCTGTTTTCATTGATCATCCTTGAGATGTTTCTACAACTTCATTGGAGTCCACATGTGGTAAATTCAATTGATTGGACATGATTTAGAAAGGCACAGATCTGTCTATATTAGGTCCAACAGTTGACAGTGCATGTCAGAGCACAAACCAAACCATGAGGTCAAAGGAATTTTCCACACAGGATTGTGTCGAGGCACATATCTGGGGAAGGGTACCAAAAAATGTCTGCAGCATTGAAGGTCCCCAAGAACACAGTGGCCTCCATCATTCTTAAATTGAAGAAGTTTGGTACCACCAAGACACTTCCTAGAGCTGGCCGCCCGGCCAAACTGAGCAATCGGGTGAGAAGGGCTTGGTCAGGGAGTTGACCAAGAACCCGATGGTCACTCTGAAAGAGCTCCAGAGTTCCTCTGTGGAGATGGGAGAACCATCTAGAAGGACAACCATCTCTGCAGCACTTCACCAATCATCCCTTTATGGTAGTGTGACCAGACAAAAGCCACTCCTCAGTAAAAGGCACATGACAGCCCGCTTGGAGTTTGCCAAAAGGCACCTAAAGAATCTCAGACCATGAGAAACAAGATTCTCTGGTATGATGAAACCAAGATTGAACCCTTTGGCCTGAATGTCAAGCGTCAGGAGAAGCGTCTGGAGGAAACCTGGAATCAGCCCTACAGTGAAGCATGTTGTTGGCAGCATCATACTGTGGGCAAGTTTTTTAGCGGCAGGGACTGGGAGACTAGTCAGGATAGAGGGAAAGATGAACGGAACAAAGTACAGAGAGATCCTTGATGAAAACCTGCTCCAGAGTGCTCAGGACCTCAGACTGGGGTGAAGGTTAATCTTCCAACAGGACAACGACCCTAAGCACACAGGCAAGACAATACAGGAGTGGCTGAATGTCCTTGAGTGGCCCAGCTAGAGCCTGGACTTGAACCCGATCGAACATCTCTGGCGAGACCTGAAAATAGCTGTGCAGTGACTCTACCCAGTCCAACCTGACAGAGCTTGAGGGGATATGCAGAGAAGAATTGGAGAAACTTCTCAAATACAGGTGTGACAAGCTTGTAGCACCATACACAAGAAGACTATGCTGTAACCGCTGCCAAAGGTGCTTCAACAAAGTACCGAGTAAAGGGCCTGAATGCGTATGTAAATGTGATATTTCAGTTTTTAATTTTTAATGAATTAGCAAAAATGTCATCCTGTTTTTCTTTGCCATTATGTGTGCAGATTGATGAAAAACGATTTAATAAATTTTAGGATAAGGCTGTAACCTAACAAAATGTGGAAATGGTAATGGGGTCTGAATACTTTCCAAAGGCACGGGGGGCTAGGGTTAGTCTTGAGTATTTCTCCTGTCTTATCTGGTGTCCTGTGTGAATTTAAGTATGCTCTCTCTAATTCTAATTCTCTCTCTCTTTTTTTTCTCTCTCTCTCGGAGGACCTGAGCCCTAGGACCATGCCTCAGGACTACCTGGCCTGATAACTCCTTGCTGTCCCCAGTCCACCTGGCCGTGCTGCTGCTCCAGTTTCAACTGTTCTGCCTGTGGCTAACCCTCACCTGTTCTCCAGATGTGCTACCTGTCCCAGACCTGTTGTTTCCAACTCTCTAGAGACAGCAGGAGTGGTAGAGATACTCTTAATGATCGGCTATGAAAAGCCAACTGACATTTACTCCTGAGGTGCTGACCTGTTGCACCCTCTACAACCACTGTGACTATTATTATTTGACCATGCTGGTCATCTATGAACGTTTAAACATCTTGGCCATGTTCTGTGATAATCTCCACCCAGCACAGCCAGAAGAGGACTGGCCACCCCTCATAGCCTGGTTCCTCTCTAGGTTTCTTCCTAGGTTCTGGCTTTTCTAGGGAGTTTTTCCTAGCCACCGTGCTTCTACACCTTCATTGCTTGCTGTTTGAGGTTTTAGGCTGGGTTTCTGTACAGCACTTTGTGACATCAGCTGATGTAAGAAGGGCTTTATAAATACATTTGATTGATTGACTGTATATGTGACCAACAGATGCATATCTGTATTTCCAGACATGTGAAATCCATAGGTTAGGGCCTAATGAATTTATTTACATTTCCTTATATGAACTGTAACTAAGTAAAGGTTGTTTTTTTTAACCCGGTTTTCTCCCCAATTTCATGGTAGCCACAGTCTTGTCCCATCGCAGCAACTCCCGTACGGACTCGGGAGAGCCGAAGGTCGAGAGCCGTGTGTCCTCCGAAACACAACCCAACCAAGTCGCACTGCTTCTTGACACAATGCCCACTTAACCCAGAAGCCAGTCGCACCAATGTGTTGGAGGAAACACCATGCACCTGGCGACCGTTCAGCGTGCACTGCGCTCAGCCCGCCACTGGAGTCGCTCGTGCATGATTGGACAAGAACATCCCTGCCGACCAAACCCTCCCCAAACCCAGATGACGCTGGGCGCCTCCCTATGGGTCTCCCGGTCGTGGCCAGCTGCGACAGAGCCTGGACTCGAACCCAGAATCTCTAGTGGCACAGCTAGCACTGCGATGCAGTGCCTTAGACCACTGCACCACTCAGGAAGCCTCTTCAGTAAATGTTTTGAAATTGTTCCATGTTGCATTTATATGTTGGTTCAGTTTTGGTTGCAGTGTTGCGCAAACCATAAGCCGGAATCAACTCTTAGAATATTGAGGAAACTCAAATTAACTTTGAACGCTTTTATCAAAATGTCTAGCCACGAAAGGTACCGGATCTGGCCAAATAGGATCCGTAATGAAACAGTCCAAAACGGTGAGGTGCCGGATCCTCTTCCGGCAAGATCCGGCTCAAGTGAAACAATGTTCCTGTGTAAATGTGATATTTCAGTTTTTAATTTTTAATGAATTAGCAAAAATGTCATCCTGTTTTTCTTTGCCATTATGTGTGCAGATTGATGAAAAACGATTTAATAAATTTTAGGATAAGGCTGTAACCTAACAAAATGTGGAAATGGTAATGGGGTCTGAATACTTTCCAAAGGCACGGGGGGCTAGGGTTAGTCTTGAGTATTTCTCCTGTCTTATCTGGTGTCCTGTGTGAATTTAAGTATGCTCTCTCTAATTCTAATTCTCTCTCTCTTTTTTTTCTCTCTCTCTCGGAGGACCTGAGCCCTAGGACCATGCCTCAGGACTACCTGGCCTGATAACTCCTTGCTTTCCCCAGTCCACCTGGCCGTGCTGCTGCTCCAGTTTCAACTGTTCTGCCTGTGGCTAACCCTCACCTGTTCTCCAGATGTGCTACCTGTCCCAGACCTGTTGTTTCCAACTCTCTAGAGACAGCAGGAGTGGTAGAGATACTCTTAATGATCGGCTATGAAAAGCCAACTGACATTTACTCCTGAGGTGCTGACCTGTTGCACCCTCTACAACCACTGTGACTATTATTATTTGACCATGCTGGTCATCTATGAACGTTTAAACATCTTGGCCATGTTCTGTGATAATCTCCACCCAGCACAGCCAGAAGAGGACTGGCCACCCCTCATAGCCTGGTTCCTCTCTAGGTTTCTTCCTAGGTTCTGGCTTTTCTAGGGAGTTTTTCCTAGCCACCGTGCTTCTACACCTTCATTGCTTGCTGTTTGAGGTTTTAGGCTGGGTTTCTGTACAGCACTTTGTGACATCAGCTGATGTAAGAAGGGCTTTATAAATACATTTGATTGATTGACTGTATATGTGACCAACAGATGCATATCTGTATTTCCAGACATGTGAAATCCATAGGTTAGGGCCTAATGAATTTATTTACATTTCCTTATATGAACTGTAACTAAGTAAAGGTTGTTTTTTTTAACCCGGTTTTCTCCCCAATTTCATGGTAGCCAATTGGTAGTTACAGTCTTGTCCCATCGCAGCAACTCCCGTACGGACTCGGGAGAGCCGAAGGTCGAGAGCCGTGTGTCCTCCGAAACACAACCCAACCAAGTCGCACTGCTTCTTGACACAATGCCCACTTAACCCAGAAGCCAGTCGCACCAATGTGTTGGAGGAAACACCATGCACCTGGCGACCGTTCAGCGTGCACTGCGCTCAGCCCGCCACTGGAGTCGCTCGTGCATGATTGGACAAGAACATCCCTGCCGGCCAAACCCTCCCCAAACCCAGATGACGCTGGGCGCCTCCCTATGGGTCTCCCGGTCGTGGCCAGCTGCGACAGAGCCTGGACTCGAACCCAGAATCTCTAGTGGCACAGCTAGCACTGCGATGCAGTGCCTTAGACCACTGCACCACTCAGGAAGCCTCTTCAGTAAATGTTTTGAAATTGTTCCATGTTGCATTTATATGTTGGTTCAGTTTTGGTTGCAGTGTTGCGCAAACCATAAGCCGGAATCAACTCTTAGAATATTGAGGAAACTCAAATTAACTTTGAACGCTTTTATCAAAATGTCTAGCCACGAAAGGTACCGGATCTGGCCAAATAGGATCCGTAATGAAACAGTCCAAAACGGTGAGGTGCCGGATCCTCTTCCGGCAAGATCCGGCTCAAGTGAAACAATGTTCCTGTGTAGTACAGTTACAAGACTCTGGCGCTTGTAATTCAAGGATCTTTGGCTCCCGTATATGTATGCATTCCCTTCTGTAAGACAAATATGTTATATTAGTTAAGTGTAGCACTTGGCTGTAAAGAGATTAAGTTGAAAAATGAATGCTTATTGTTGAAGCCAAGGAGGTCATAGGAAGAAAAAGAAGAAAAAGGACTAGATTTACATATGACCACTTGAAAGAAAAAAACAGAGACCCAAGAATCAGAGCTTTGTCAAAGCTGTCACACAATTGCGCTTGACATTGCCTCAATTCCTTTGTGTGGCTGTGTGTCCGTCATCCTTTTTGAATACTATCCTACTTGTGAACAGAGTTCTTGGCAATACAGTAGAGGACCCGCTGAGCTATTTAGTCCACAGCAGGAGCTTGTATCCGTCTCCACTGTAGCCTGACCTGTGGGGTTTACCCACGGACAAGGAAACAGTACACACATCAGTACATCAGTACAGAGTTCAGCAGGGGGGAAAACATTGATTCCAGGAACATGATGGGGTTTGATGGGGTTGATGTTATTCCTTGGGGCCTGGAGGCTCTCTGTGATCTTATTGGCCCATCTACCCACTTGCCTCAAGACTCTGGCTGGCCTCTGCCTGAACTATCCCTGACTCCAGTCCCGACACCGAGGCGCTGAGATTTACATCAACCTAGGGGTCACTTCTGAGGTAGCCTGAGTGTGTGTGAGAGGCAGGTTTCTATGACATAGATTAAGTCTAGTTCTGAACTGAAAAGCCCAATAGAAAATCTTGAAGAGTTTTAGGGAAAGAGTTAAGATGGATAATCAATATTCTTTATCTTGCATTGTGGTGAACAGGTGGATTGTTATTCACTGTATGTCATTAAGTACCACTTACCCTTTTGTTTCCATCTCTCTCCCTGTCTCTCTTCCTCCATTCCTTCCTTCTCCCTATTTATATCTCCCTTCCTCTCTTTCTTTCTCTCCCTCGGTGTTCCAGCGTGTAACTGCGACGCAGTGGGCTCGGTGAGGGACGACTGCGAGCAGATGTCAGGCCTGTGCTCCTGCAAGACTGGAGTGAAGGGCATGAAATGCAATGTGTGCCCCGACGGCAGTAAGATGGGCAGGAGCGGCTGCGACACAGGTACAGGGAGCCCCTGCTGACTGACGTGCGCCACCTGTTAACTCACCGCGCCACCGACAGAGCATTGCAACCCCTCGGCTCTCGTCTCGTCCCTGTAACTCCTCTCATCCAGGGAGCGGTCTTGCAGAAGCGAAGTCATGAACTCAATGGATTTTTCTCGAAGCCACCTGTTTTATCAGCATTAAGAAGTATCAGAAAGTGAAGCGGCTGCAGTACAATAACAATCAAATCAAATTGTATTAGTCACATGCGCCGAATACAACAGTATTCAGTGTTGTATGCTGAAATGCTTACTTATGAGCTTATGAGCCCTTAGCCAATAATGCAGTGAGAATGTTTTTTTTTTTACAAATAAATAAATAAAATGAACAAGTAATTAAAAAGCAGCAGTAAAATAACAATAGCGAGACTATATACAAGGGGTACCGGTACAGAGTCAATGTGCGGGTGCACCGGTTAGTCGAGGTAATTGAGGTAATATGTACATGTAGGTAGAGTTATTAAAGTGACTATGTATAGATGATAAGAGAGAGTAGCAGCGGTGTAAAAGGGGGGGAAGGAAGGCAATGCAGATAGTCTGGGTAGCCATTTGATTAGGTGTTCAGGAGTCTGAATGTTAGGGCTTGGGGGTAGAAGCTATTTAGAAGCCTCTTGGACCTAGCCGTGGCGCTCCGGTACCGCTTGCCGTGCAGTAGCAGAGAGAACAGTCTATGACTAGGGTGGCTGGTGTCTTTGACAACAATGGCTGTTGTTGTAGCTGTAGTTTTTCATTCTGTTATTTGAAGGAAAAACAAATCAGAATGGGAAATATCAGTTTAAGTACACAACCCCATTCACAAAAATGGTTTGCTCCTACAGACATTGAGTCAGGTGTGCCGGTTCCAGTACCTCAGTACCTCGTCTGTCCTCCTGGGCTTTACACGCACGACGGTGTCTAGGGTTTTATTTTTTTTATCCCTTTCTCTCCCCAATTTCATGTCATCCAGTTGGTAGTTACAGTTTTGTCCCATCGCTGTAACTCCCATACGGACTCAGGAGAGGCGAAGGTCGAGAGCCGTGCGTCCTCCGAAACACGACCCGCACTGCTTCTTGACATAACGCCCACTTAACACGGAAGCCAGCCGCACCAATGTGTCAGAGGAAACACTGTACACCTGGCGACTGTGTCAGCGTGCATTGCACCCGGCCCACCACAGGAGTCGCTAGTGTGCGATGGGACAAGAACATCCCTGCCCGCCAAAACCTCCCCTAACCCGGACAATGCTGGGCCAATTGTGCACAGTCCCAGGTCGCGGCAGGCTACGACAGATCCTGGACTCGAACCAGGATCTTTAGTGGCACAGCTAGCACTGCGATGCAGTGCCTTATACCACTGCACCACTCCGGAGGCCCCAGTGTCTAGGGTTTACAGAAAATGGTAGAACAAACAACAGTACAACAGTGGTGTGCAGAACAACATCTCGGAACAGACAACTCGTCGGTGCTTGTCACGGATGGTCTATAATGCAGTAGAAGGTTCCACTCCTATCAGCTAAAAAGAAGAAGAAGCGGCTCCAGTGGGCACACTGGAGCCGGAGTGGAAAAACATTGCCTCGTCCAACGAATCCCAGTTCCTGTAGCATCATGCTGATTGCAGAGTCAGGATTTGGTGTAAGCAGCATGAGTCCATGGCTCCATCCTGCCTGATGTACAGGCTGATGGTTACAATGGTGTGGGGAATGTTTTCCTGGCATACGTTAGGTCTCTTGAGACGAATTGATAAATATTTGAATGCCACACTTTGTTGAATCCATTCCCCAAATAATTCAATCTGTTCTGGAATCAAAGGGGAGTCCGGCTTGGTACTAGATGGATGTACCTAATACAATATTTGGGAAATTTATCCAGTATCCATTAATTTAGCCCTCCATTCTAATGTCTGGATGAATGGCAACCTAACCTAATGAATACACACAACTGAGAGGGGAAGGTCCCGCTGTGTTATCCGGGCACTGTCTCGTTAAGACCCACTGTCATCTATTGACAGGAAGTCAAGTGCTTAATGAAGTCAATAGTCCCAGCACAAAGTGGGGTGGGGTGGGGGGGCCGCACTTGAAAGCCGAGAGGAGGCTCTCTGCACCACATTAAGGTCAGCGCAGAGAGGAGAGCCCACACTTGATGCCTCAGGGGCTCATGGCAATGATTCTTAGCCCCTGTTGTTGCTGCTGATGCAACCCAGTGGTTGCTTCAAACAGGTTCCTTGGTCAACGTACCAGTAATCAAATCAAAGTTCATTTGTCACGTGCGCCGAATACAACAGGTCTTACAGTGAAATGCTTACTTAAAGGTTCTAACCAATAGTGCAAAAAAGGTGTTAGGTGAACAATAGGTAAGTAAAGAAATAAAACAACAGTAAAAAGACAGGCTATATACAGTAGCTATTAAAGTAGCGAGGCTACATACCGGTTAGTCTGGCTGACTGAGGTAGTATGTACATACTTCATGGCTACGGACGTGAGTACTAAGGTCTATAGTCATTTTGTCAGGTTGCCTTTGTGTTCTTGGGCACAGGGACTATGGTGGTCTGCTTGAAACATGTTGGTATTACAGACTCAGTCAGGGACATGTTGAAAATGTTAGTGAAGACACCTGCGAGTTGGTCAGCACAAGCCCGGAGCACACGTCCTAAAGGTCTTACTCACGTCAGCTACGGAGAGCCTGATCACACAGTCATCCAGAACAGCTGATGCTCTCATGCATGCCTCTGTGTTGCTTGCTTCAAAGCGAGCATAGAAGTGATTTAGCTCATCTGGTATGCTCGTGTCACTGGGCAGCTCACAGCTGAGCTTCCCTTTGTAGTCTGTAATAGTTTGCAAGCCTTGCCACACAAGACGAGCGTCGGAGCCGGTGTAGTATGATTCAATCTTAGCCCTGTATTGACGCTTTGCCTGTTTGATGGTTCGTCGCAGGGTTAGCATGATTTCCTGTCCCACACCTTGAAAGCGGCAGCTCTACCCTTTATCTCAGTGTGAATGTTGCCTGTAATCCATGGCTTCTTATTGGGGTATGTGCATACAGTCACTGTGGGGACGACGTCCTCGATGCACTAATTGATAAAGCCAATGATAGATGTGGTGTACTCCTCAATGCCATTGGAAGAATCCCGGAACATGTTCCAGCTTGTGATAGCAAAACAGTCCTGTAGTTTAGCATCTGCTTCATCTGACCACGTTTTTATAGACCGAGTCACTGGTGCTTCCTGCTTTCATTTTTGCTTGTAAACAGGAATTAGGAGGATAGAGTTGTGGTCGGATTTACCAAATGGAGGGCGAGGGAGAGCTTTGTACGCGTCTCTGTGTGTGGAGTACAGGTGATCTAGAATTTGTTTCCCTCTGGTTGCTCATGTTGGTATAAATTATGTAGAACTGATTTAGGTTTCCCTGCATTAAAGTCTCTGGCCACTAGGAGCGCCGCCTCTGGGTGTGTGGTTTCTTGTTTGCTTATTTCCTTATACAGCTGACTGAGTGCGGTCTTAGTGCCAGCATCTGTCTGTGGTGGTAAATAAACAGCCACGAAAAGTATAGCTGAAAACTCTTTAGGCAAGTAGTGGCCTGCAATTTATCACAATATACTCTACTTCAGGCGAGCAAAATCTAGAGACTTCCTTAGATTTCGTGCACCAGCTGTTGTTTACAAATATGCACAGACCGCCTGCCCTCGTCTTACCAGAGTGTGCTGTTCTATCCTGCCGGTGCAGCGTGTATCCCGCTAGCTGAATATCAGTTTTTGATGTCCTGTTGGTAGGATATTCGTGATCGTACCTCGTCTAGTTTATTGTCCAATGATTGCACGTTGGCGAGTAGTATTGATGGTAACGTCAGCTTTCCCAGTCGACTTCGCCGGGTCCTCCGGCTCTTTGTCCTCTGTACCTGCGTCGCTTCCTCTTGTAAGTAACGGAATGTCGGTCCTGTGGGGTGTTTGGAGAATGTCTTGTGCGTCGTCTTTGTTGCAGACAAAATCTTTGTCTAATCCGAGGTGAGTGATCGCTGTCCTGATATTCAGAAGCTCTTGTTTTGCCGTAAGATACGGTTGCAGAAACATTATGTACAAAATAAGTTACAAATAACGCGAAAACCCCCCCACATAATAGCACAATTGGTTGGGCGCCCGTAAAACTGCTGCCATTTCTTCCGCCGCCATTTTAACGATCAGTGCTGTGTAGGCAGGCGACTGACCCCAAAAACAACAAACATGACGGAATGAGACCAAATCCTTTTTTTATTGTCTTGAAAAGAGTCCACATATTTACTTTATACTAAAGATTCATCATTAATATATTTGCGTATGGAAAGCATAACAATATTTCATCTGCATAACCTACTCATGTTTCTATACAGTCTAAGAGTATTGAGACAGGGACAAATGTTTTGTTGTTTTGGCTCTGTCCTCCAGCACTGAATTTGAAAGTGAGATGAGTGAGAAAGTTACAGAGACAGAAATATCATACCCGCAAGACATGCTAACTTTTCAGAGGGGAGTTTAGCATTTTTGGGGGGTCGTATGATATTTGTGCGTATGTAACCTTCTCAGTCATCATTATTCAAGATTCATTCAGGACTATCCATAATCATTGTAGCATCCACATTAATGGAGAAGTGTTTAGAAACATATTATATTCATATTTACAATAAAAGTGACTCCAAATTGACACAATACATCGTTCATTTGTATTGGGCACAAAATAATCTGAAACACAACCAAAACAAACTGCATCCAACAAATGTGTAGAGTCACATGTAGTCATTACGTGCTATGAATATTGGACCAAATACTTTTTTTACTACTTTAATAAACATAGACTGAATTTGCCCCAATACTTTTGGTCCTCTGAAATGGGGGTACTATGTACAAACGGTGCTGTATTTGCTTATGAAAATACCCTCAAATTAAAGCTGACAGTCTGCACCTTAACCTCATAGTCATTGTATCACTTAAAATCCAAAGGGCTGAAGTAGAGAGCCAAAACAACAACAATTGTCACTGTCACATGACTTTTGGACCTCCCTGTATGTATGTGGAAGTGGTACCATGCATATACATTATTATGGTGATTATCAACTAGGATTCAGAGCAGTTAAAAGTACCAAGCTCACATGCTAATTTCAGCATCATGATTTGGACCATGAACACACATTCATATGATGGACAGTGATGGTATCCATTGACCCATGAGTTGATTTTAACCCCTTCATTCCCATCCCAGGTGCTGATGCCCCAAACTCATGTAATGAGCTGGACTGCAAGTTTGGTGCGTCTTGTGTTGAGGTCAATGGTCAAGCCCACTGTGAATGTCCCTCGCCCGACTGTGACGAGATGAACAAGACCAAGGTGGGCCTTTACATTATTCTCTCTATGTCAGAAATTCATCACAGAATCCAGAACACTTTATCTGGAACTACTGAGCTTGTGATCGGCCTAAAGAGGTCGGTAGTACGCAGGCATAGAGTTAACAAGCTGTGATCCTAGCCTGTTTCTATTTTTTTCCCCTGAGCAGGTGTGTGGCTCTGATGGGGTGACCTACGCTGACCAGTGCCAGCTGAGCACCATTGCCTGTAGGCGGGACAAGCACATCAGAGTGGAACACTTTGGCCAGTGTGCAGGTGAGCTCTGTCTGGCCTCCATACATCATTCTAGGGAATGTCCTTCTCCTGTTGTCAGGCCCATATCAAGAGATAATGAATAACGCCACAGGCGTTGGAAAGACCAACTGTCCTCTCTCTCCTTGTCAAAGCCAAGAGACTAGGGTATGGGTTGTGTCCTCTGTGGTTGGTGCAGTAGTGCTTCACTGTGTCTTTCACCGAGGTTTGTCTTTGGATAGCCTCCATGGCTATACTTTAAAGTATACAAATTTTACTTTACACATTACTGTAGTAAACAGTTTTTGAGACTGACTGTACCAGATATCGTCAAGTGTTTGTATTTTAGTGTATGTGGGCTCAATATGTGCCAAGAATTTGCAGTAAAGCACAAGTTTTCTTGTGGAAATAACGACCAGCTGGCGTGTCGTCAACATACCTGTGAGCGCACACGACGACAGCTGAGGCTCTTTACCATCATCCTCCCTGCTTCGGATGGCTGACAGAGAGGAGCGAGGAAGAGGGAAAACAATTTCTTGGGAGAGAAACGAGGCCCAAGATGCTCCCCTGGAGATAGAGAAACTATCGTTTGGCTGCAGCCTGAGCCACTGAATCGCCCATAAATGGTTGACATTTTACTGTTTGATTCCCTGCACCCCTGTGCGGATTATGGAGGTTTAGCTCCCAAATTCTCAGTGGGCAATCCCCTTCGCAGCTTTTAGCTGGATGAGTGCACCACTGTTCAGCTACCAGAGGGGAGATTGGCGAGATGCTTGAGGATGGGGGGAAGAGTAAGCCTTCTGATACCTGGTTTGGAATAGAGGTTGTGGGTAGAGGTCTTCACGGGTCCAAAAAGTTGGACCCATTCTGAAATGGATCCGTGGCGTTCCCACCTGACCGATATGCATAAATTCATATTTTTTTTGTAAAGAGAACTGTTCCAAATGGACCCACACCCACAGTGTGTACAGTGCTTTCGGAATGTATTCAGACCCCTTGACTTTTTCCACATTTTGTTACATTACAGCCTTATTCTAAAATGAATTAAATAGTTATTTCCCCTCATCAATCTACACACAATACCTCATAATGACAAAGCAAAAGCAGGTTTTTAGAAATATTTGCAAATGTATTAAAAATAAAAACTGAAATCACATTTACATAAGTATTCAGACCCTTTACTGTTGAAGCACCTTTGGCAGCGATTACAGCCTTGAGTCTTCTTGGGCAGCTATTTTCAGGTCTCTCCAGAGATGTTAGATCGGGTTCAAGTCCGGGCTTTCGCTGGACCACTCAGAAATATTCCAAACATAGTCTGAGACAGTTGTGGGATGCGAAGAAACCCAAATTAATACAACCACTAGCATAAAGTGTTTTAAGCAACAAGCATGACTCAACAGATGACAATGTTTTGCTTAAAAGGTTGAGAAACTATGAGTCTGTCTCTTCACATTAAAAGCGCAGCAATAGGTTGCCAGGTGCACGGTGTTTCCTCCGACACATTGGTGCGGCTGGCTTCCGGGTTGGATGCGCGCTGTGTTAAGAAGCAGTGCGGCTTAGTTGGGTTGTGTATCGGAGGACGCATGACTTTCAACCTTCGTCTCTCCCGAGTTCGTACGGGAGTTGTAGCGATGAGACAAGATAGTAGCTACTAACAGTTGGATACCACGAAATTGGGGAGAAAAAGGGGGTAAAAAAAAAAAAAAAACAGAAAAGATGATTGCTGCCCCCAAAGTTATTCATTCACTCATTTGGTCTCTCCCACATCTCTCCCAAAGATGATCTATTGCCTCAGCAAAACTGACTGTGCTCCAACTGGCCACCCCGCTCCTGCCTTGATGTCATTACTGGTTAATGAGACAGCGCATATTTGAAAAAAATAATCAGTACAATAAATTAAGTCCCAAACGGAAGGGAAATAGATTGTCATCTGTAGCCCCATGAAATCAGCCAAAACAAGCTCAATAATTTGATGCATTCACACACTGCTATAGGCCTATGCTACATCTTTATGTGCCCAGTTCATTAATAGAGATTTACAATTCAAATAAATGATCATTGTTGTTGTTGCTGTCTCTTCACATAAAAAATGCAGCAATAGGTTGCCAGGTGCACTGTGTTTCCTCCGACACATTGGTGCGGCTGGCTTCCGGGTTGGATGGCGCTGTGTTAAGAAGCAGTGCGGCTTAGTTGGATTGTGTATCGGAGGACGCATGACTTTCAACCTTCGTCTCTCCCCAGCACGTACGGGAGTTGTAGCGATGAGACAAGATAGTAGCTACTAAAACAACTGGATACCACGAAATTGGGGAGAAAAAAGGGTAAAATTCCAACAACAGGGTAGGGGTGGTATACAGAAGATAGCCCTATTTGGTAAAAGATCAAGTCCAAATTATGGCAAGAACAGCTCAAATAAGCAAAGAGAAACGATAGTCCATCATTACTTTAAGACGTGAAGGTCAGTCAATCCGGAAAATGTCAAGAACTTTTAAAGTTTCTTCAAGTGCAGTTGCAAAAACCATCAATCGCTATGACTGGCTCTCATGAGGACCGCCACTGGAAAGGAAGACCCAGGATTACCTCTGCTGCAGAGGATACCAGCCTCAGAAATTGATGCTCAAGTCAATGCTTCATAGTTTAAGTAACAGACAGAGGAGACTGCATGAGTCAGGCCTTCATGGTCAAATTGCTGAGAATAAACTACTACTAAAGGACACCAATAGAAGAAGAGACTTGCTTGGGCATTGAAACACGAGCAATGGACATTAGAGAGGTGAAAATCTGTCCTTTGGGCTGATGAGTCCAAATGTGAGATTTTTGGTTCCAACTGCCATGTCTTTGTGAGATGCAGAGTAGGTGAACGGGTGAGCTCCGCATGTGTGGTTCCCACCGTGAAGCATTGAGGTGTGATGGTGTGGAGGTGCTTTGCTAGTAACACTGTCTGTGATTTATTTAGAATTCAAGGCACACTTAACTAGCATGGCTACCACAGCATTCTGCAGCAATACGCCATCCCATCTGGTTTGCGCTTAGTGGGACCATCATTTGTTTTTCGGATCCCGGGTCGGATCTCAGAATTTAGGGTCTGTTAAACCCATGAAGACCTCTGGTGGGTACCTTCCTTTTCCCTGCTGATCTTGGTGCAGTTTGTCAGGCCTGAAGTAGGTGCAATGCTTCGAAGGCACCACCTCAACCCCTAACCAAGGCTTCTGAAATAGTGCTGTGTGGCGGCCTCATACATGCAGGTACACAGGAGCAGGGGTGCAACTTTCACTGGGGACATTCTGAAACAGCATTTTTGTCCCCCCGTTCTATCATAGGAATATGATACAAAATGAGGCAAAGGTGTGCTTTAGGACCATGTGGACGCCTCCGAGTGGTCAGGTAGGCTGTTTGGAGTGTATATAATAATATTATTATTATATAATATAGTAATTAAATTATATACACTCCATTATACCTAAAACCAGTTGCGTCCCTGCACAGGAGTAAGAGTAATTTGCTCTGTGAGAGGCCGACAGCACCTTGATCTGGTGATTAGCGATCTGACGCCGTCGGTTACCAATGAAATTCACTCCAGACTCATTCTTTGTTGCCTGGCGATGGAGAGATGGGTAGTATGTAAGTCCTTACCTAGTGTGGGGCTTCATTCGGAAGGAGAAAGAGTTCTCTCTCGCTCGCTTTCTTTGAGCCCAAGGGGAAGCCAGACGAACACAATTTGTCACAGCAGTTCGTTTAATTTCTTCCCCCAGATGCGGTCACGCCGTAGGTGGCAGCCCAGGTTGGAGGTTAGATCGAGCTCATTTCACGTGCGACTGGGTGCGAATTAGCATTCAAGCATCCTCACCCTGCCACCGCTCCTCACCTTCCGCCGATCTGATGCAGCTCTTAATACAAATGACAGAAACAACTTCAATGCTAATAGCTAGCGCAGAACCACTGCTGAAGACCTATGCCATTTCACACTGAAGCAAGTTCTGCAGAAACTACATCAAATGGCTACTACTGTGAACTTGTGATCTAACCCATCTCTCCGCCCATGCTAAGGGACAAGCACTTTGAGTCTTCTCTACACAACACAGCATTTCTGCTTCGGGCTATTCTAAGAGCTAGATGAAGCAAACCATGGGGAAACCTGTGAAAGTGTGTGAGGTACAAGCCACTAAAGGGGGGTATATGAACAAATGAGGAACTTCTGGCACCAATCGTGTCCAGACATTGACCATTGGACTGGTTCTCCCATATGTTGTCATCACCTGTAGGTTTGACGCAAATTGGCAGTGAACACTAGCATATGACATCATCAGTTTTCTGCCTTAATGTTTTTTATGCCTCCCGCGCCATCCTCATACTTTCCCTGAACACTTTTTCTGAACTTGTTCACCTTATTTCCTCCGTCCCTCTTTTCATGTCTCTCTCTTTCGTGCTCTCTTTCTCCCCCGCTCGTTTTTCTTCTTCTCTTCCATTTTCTCTTTCCCTTTTTCTGTCGACTTTCATATATCTGATTCCTCCTCCCCACTGAGCATGGCAGACACGGCAAACAATCTTAATAACCACCTTTCAAAGATGACTACACAGCCCAGACAAGTGAAGATGACAATGATTTGTCTCCCCGTCCGCCTGTCGATATAACCGCCTGCCTCTCGGAAAAAAAGCAAATGGAGTGTTAAACCTGATTAAGGAAAGCTTCCACTGAACTGACTGTGCTGCCAGTTGTCCATCCTTCCCTTTCTTTCTATATCTGTTTTTTATTTATTTTACCCCTCTTCGAGCGTTCGCCGTCGAAGGACTCCCAGCCGTAACACAGCACCTGAGTAACAGGTGTAGCCAAGAGGAAAAGCAAAGTATACCACCGCCTCGCACACGGCGATAGCAATTGATAGATGCACTCTTGGGCTAAGCCGACATACTGTATCTGCAGGCTGGCTCCTCTGCCTCCCCTCCTCTGGAGCCTAGCAGGATGGGAGATAGTGGGGTGCCTGCCTGGCTGATAACATCCAGCGCCTCATCAAGGTATCACATTTCACACCTCACGGCGTAATTGCCTATCAAATAGGAGATTATTAGTGTGCAATTAAATCCTACACATAATGTTTGCCGAATTCCAATGAGATGGAAATAATATACCGTAGGAGGTTTTTCTTTTGCCCTGCACAAACAACGGCTGGGGTAAAGTAGGAGCATCAGTATTAAGTGACGCCTGGCTGGTTTGCCGCCATCCTAGCAGCTACACTTACAAAGTGTCTCCCTTCCCTCCAGCTCTTGACTCGCTTCTTTCCCTCAGGAGTTTTTCTCCTATTTTATCGATTTTATCCGATACATGTTTGTCTTTGTACCCAAGGCATTGCATGGGTAATGCTGGTTTCTGCTGAAAGAAAAGCGGGTCCCTCTCTCTTGCGACGTCAAGAAAAGGATTTCTGAGAGTTTTTGGATGGCGTGTGTGACTGTGTTGACAAGGCTGCCATTCGCGGCGGAGTTGACGGATACTTGTGCGGCTGTGAGCGGAGTCTGGAGTCTTTGAAGCCGGAGTTAAACCCTGCTATTTCTGCCCCATTTATATCAATCATTCATCACCAGAGGCTTTGACTGTCTGTGATTAAAGCTCCGCTACAAGAAGGCAACATTTTAATATGTATATATAATTCATACCCACAGACACACACCAACACCAGCACATATACACACAGACACACTGAACAAACACACATGCCTCACAAACACACCAGTGCAATTGCAGTGCAGTTTAACCCTATATAGGGCACATTATTCTTCTCTGTACACAGACTGCAGTGCAGTTGAACTCAACAGTATGCCATCTTTTGGCATACTTCAGTGTAAGATGTTCTTATTTTCATGGTGTGTTTTGCTTCCTAAATCATGTGGGGTTAAAAGATTTCATCCAGGATTTCCGTTCCTATGTGCATAGGTTTTCAATTCTATTTTAGATGTATATTTCATATTGCAATGAGTCTGGCCTCTGCTCTTGTGTGTCGGTCAGTATTGGGTGCTCAGGTGCCTGACGTGACCAGAACACAAAAGACAACCATAAGGGGTACAGCAGTAGTATGAGGTAAAGGTGTACAATCGAAATAGGGGCTATAGGGAGAAGAAAATAAAAAAACAGATTTTCATCTTTGCTTACCCATTCATCCATTCCTTGCTTCCTCTCCTCCTCCCTTCCCTCCCCATGCAGAAAGCATCACCGAGCCTGCCAGCCGACCCACCCCTTACCCCCCCACCCCCCGCGCAAAAGCCACCACCCCCTCCCACGTCAGGCTTACGTCGCCGCGCCATGGCACATCATACTCTCCCTGGGACGATGATGAAACTGAGGGGCCACTAGCCTCATTCGTGGAGGCCCTGCCGCCCCCCATGTCCACTGAGAGACCGCTTACCACCAACCACCCCGTCATCACCCCCCACCACCCACCTCACTCCACCACCCCTCGCCTACCCAGCCACACCAGCCCTGGCTCCTCCCCTACAGCCTTCGAGGACTCAGGGAGCGGTGAGCCCAGCGGAGACGACCAGGTGGAGGAGATGGAAGAGGGTAGCGGCGTCGGAGTCCTGGAGGCGAGCGGAGAGGAGCCAGTTGGTAAATCAAAGCTATTTCACTTCATAACCCATAATTCTGCTCCACAGGGGGTCAAGGGTCAGAGGTCAGGGGAGGGTTGAATTACAGATGGGGGTTTGAAATTATTTCACTATTTGAATAGTGTCATTCATCTATAGCTAGCTAGGCTAATTGAGGCCACATTCTGCACTTTCTCCCCAACCCAATTCAGATAAAACAGGCTACCTCTTGGTTGCTCTTTAAAGCCTACTCCTTGTCATTTCACTAACTTTTTAATTCCGTAATTTTATTCCATCTGCATTGCATTAGTGAACTCTCACTCCCCTTGCTACACATTGAGCCTCTTTGATTGGCCTACTAGTGGTGTGTATTCATGGATGCCAAGGGAAGCCAAGCTTTCCTCCAAAAAGTACCAAGGGAAAAAAACATACAAAATAATGTATCTTTCGTCTCTCTGTGTTTCATAAATTTCCTTCAAAAAGCAAGAGGCTGAATGTATCTCACTGAAGAAAGCATCTGAGTGAACGAAGCAGTGTGTCTCGTTCTCAGTAGCGTATCTATCTGATGCTGTCTGGCCAAAAAGAGTATGACATTGTTGACTCCCGTAGCATTGAATGCAAGGGAAGCCAGCATGCATTTGCCTTCCCTTTGGCTATTATTTTATATATTTTTTTATCAATCAGTGCTGAGTGAGCTCAGCTTTAGATGGCCCTGGCGCACCCAAAAAAACGTGTCAAGGGATGCCAGTTTTGGATTTGGCTTCAGACCAATCACATCACATCAGAAGTCAAACATCATTGACAGAAAGAATGCATCTCGTTGTGTCATTGTCCTCCGGTGGCTAGCTAGCTATATTAGCCATGGATGGAGATAGGGATTTGGTCTTGTTTTACTTCATTCTCCGTACTTTCCAAATCAAATGTATTTGGTCACATACACATGGTTAACAGATGGTATTGCCAGTGAAATGCTTGTGCTTCTACCAATGATTATAACGGTGATTCTGATCCACACTTTCCAAATGGTCTTCAGTACAACTCCCGCAGCTACACAAAGTATTTTCCTTTTCGTCCTGACAAATGTTGAAGCTCCTGACCACCAACAGCTGAGTACAATGTTAAAGATAGTGATATAGGGTCCAGAAATTTATACATTGTGCCCCTGGTCTGAGAGGATGGAAGTTCAACATGTAGCTAGATGTAGTATGCTAATGTTAACCAGCTGGCCTGCAACAGTGTTGCCCATGAAAGGAAGTTACGCTAGCGAGCAAGCATTTGAGCCAGGTAGTCTAGGACAACAAAAACTAAAAGTGTGTACTGTATGACAGATTCATAGACCGTTTAGGCAACATGAAAGAGGAGGATGGCTTTGGCGTTTCTCTACAAGTAGGATGAGTCAACATGTTTTTTTCCCAATTGCACGCACGCACACACACACGAAGTAATCAGTACCATGACAGCCATATCATATTTAACTTACGTTGATTGGACTAAAACGTTTTTGGTATCTTTTAGTTGTCATTGTATTAGACTAAGCATTGATGATTAGATGTTGGAATAGTGGAGGAAGCGCCTGTTTTCTTTGCGACTTGCGGTAACTCTCCGTGTTTCTAAATCAGTAGTAGTCCAACAATGTTGGAAACTTGCTTGACCATGCTGTAGGTCACGTAACTGTTTGTTACATGCAATATATTTTGTGGACTTCACCGATTGCTCTCCGGTTTTGTAATGAAATAAATGTATTCTTATTGTCTCGGCCTTAGGCCTATACAGTATATCACGGTGTCAAGGCATATGAATTAACAGGTTAATAGAGCAAACAACCCAATTATCACAACACATAGGAATTAATAGGGCTTTATTTTTTCTGGCTTCCCCCGTGCACATCCCTAGGTTGAATATGGGCCTCTGAACTGACTCAAGGTTTGATATGTCATTGCTACATCATACATTTTACAATGGTAAAAAGTAGAGACTCAGAGCTACAAAATGGTATATCAAACACTGTATTTTTTTTTTTTTCAATTTAAAGTTTTATTAAGTTTTCTTGTTTTACAATCAACCAACAAAACACATTCCACATTCACAGATGTGACAGGCTTAAAAAAAAGTTAAAATATATAATATATATAATAATAATAATAATAATAAAAAAAATACAATTACAATAAAATATTTCAAAAAATAATACAAGTTTTTTTTTTGGTGTATATATATATACATACACATATATACGCATATCTACATATACACACACATACAAATATACATACATACATTCACACCCATACACACACACACATATTCTACATACCTACACATACTCACAAATAACACTTAAAAAAACATATATGAAACTTGCAGCAGCACTATCAAGGTTCTTATTAGCTATTTCTAGCCTTCGCTGAGACGACGAGCCAATAATTCGTTTGTAGATTTTACAGCACCTTACACAACATGTATCTGCACATTTCCCAAGTCACCCCGTTCACTCTGTCCAGAATCTGGCAATCTCTCTACAGCTCCAAAATACATGCATATAGGTACACTTTCAGAGGTACATCTTTTACAGTTAGGAGACATATCTGTTTTCATTCTATGGAGTCTCAAAGGAGTGTAATAAAATTTGTACAAAATGTGTAATTAGATTCTTTAATTTTTACATGAGTAGGTGCAGTATACCCTGTTGCAAACCTCCGCCCATAACTCATCACTGATAGTCAGACCTAAGTCCTTTCCCAGATTATTTTCAAAGGAGTAAAGGAGGAGCCTTTAGAGATATACGATATTTTGCCTTTAATGGACTGTGCTGTGACAAGAAGGGTTTCAACTTCATTCAACTGAGTTCTAAACCTCCTCTTGGAAGTAAATGAGGAAATTACATATCTAAGATCCATTTTTAAATGGATCTTGGCACATTGAATTCACTGCAGAGCTCTTGAAAGGATTTCAGTGTAGTGATTTTCTGGCATTCCTCAGGGCTTTTGGCAAGTCTGGGTTGCCTACTATAGGCGAGTGAGAACATATTTGGGAGGAAATGCCCAGGTATTTCTTACAGTCCCTCCACGCTAGTAGGGTGCTGTAAATCACAAAGGTTTTGGCTATTTTGCCCACTTCACTAAAGTTATTAATGAATATAATTGAGCTTAAGGGCAATGAACCACAGGATTGGGCTTCTATCCGAATCCACGTTGACTCTTGTCTGTTTGTGATCCATGTTAGCATGTTGCGGATTTGGGCAGACCAGTAGTACAATTGAAGGGAGTGAAGGACAAGACCACCCTTAGATTCAGGTTTCGATAGAGTGGAAAACTTGATCCTAGGTTTGTTATTGCCCCATATACATTTGGTGATGCTTTGGTTAGTTGTTTTGAAAAAGGAAACTGGGAGATAGCATGGGAGCATCTGAAATAAATAGTTCAGTCTAGGGAGAACGTTCATACGGATGACATTAATTCTTCCTACTAAGCTAACTGGGAGGGAGATCCAGGTTTGGAGATCGTTCTTGATTTGATCCAGGAGTGGAAGATAATTTTCCTTGAAAAGGCTTTTCAGATCTGGTGTTATGAAGATCCCGAGGTATTGAAACCCCTGTGTATTCCATTGGAAAGGACATAGTGTCTTCATAGAGCTGGTGAGTGTAATATTGAGAGGGCAGACAGTGGATTTGTTAAAATTGATATTATAACCTGAAAACTTGCCATACTGAGCAATTGTGTCTAAAATGAGAGGGAGGGATTTCTCAGGGTTGGATATGTAGAGCAAGACATCATCCGCAGAAAGCGAAATTTTGTGCTGCAGGCCGCCTGCAGAAACACCCATAATACTTGGATTGCTCCTTATCAGCTCTGCCAGAGGCTCTGCCCCCTACAACTAGAGCAGGGGGGACAGCGAGCACCCTTGTCTTGTGCTCCGTTCTAGAGGGAATCTGTCAGAGTTCAGTCCATTAGCAGTCACCATGGCATTTTGATGAGAGTATAGTGATTTCATCCATTTAATAAAATTTGGGCCCATATTGAACTTTTCTATGACTGAAAACAGAAAGCTCCACTCCATCCTGTCAAACGCCTTCTCAGCATCCAGTGAAGCCAGCAGGACAGGGGTCTTCTGTGCATTTACTTGATCAATAATATAAAAAAGACAGCGAATGTTATCAGAAGAGTATCGGTCTCTAATAAATCCAGTTTGGTCCGCTTTTATTATGACAAGCAGGATAGGGGGTCCTTGTCCTTTTTGAGCAACACTGTAATGCGAGCTGTGTGCATTAAGTCTGGAAGAACTCCATTTTTGCAAAAATCCTCCAGCATTGGCATGAAGATAGGGCTGAACTGGGGCCAAAAAGCTTTGTAGAACTCTCTGGGGAATCCATCTGGGCCTGGGGACTTATTAGGTGGCATGGAGGTAATTGCCTCCAGGATCTCCTCAGGAGTGAAGGGGGGAGTTGAGATCTTCTTGGTCGGTCTCTGATAGTTTAGGTAGCAAGATTCCCTCTAGGAAAGAGTGGAGTTCTGCCTCTGTGTGTTTTCTCTCAGAGTTATATAGTTTGCAGTAAAAATCATGAAAAGTTAAATTGATCTTTTTTGGGTCATATGTGACCTCGTCCTCTGCTGTTCGGAGAGCCATGATTGTACGCTCTGACTGCTATTTTTTTAAATGGTAAGCAAGCAATCTACTGGGCCTATTGCTATACTCATGGTATTTCTGTTTAGTAAAGAATTTTTTTTTTTTATCTCCCGAGTGTAGTCCAAATTCAGTTGGGCTTTGGCTGCTTTAAGATGACTCCAGGAGGTGCTGTCTGGGGATTGTTTATGTATTTTTTCACAGCGTTCCAGCTCCCTCTCAATATCTAGCCTGTGTGCTTCCATTGCTTTTTTTGTTAGAGGAAGCATATGCAATTAGATGGCCTCTTAGTGTGGCTTTGACAGCGTCCCACATTGTGGCAGGAGAAACAGGAGAATCTTTGTTGTCTTGTGTGTAGTTGTCTATCCATGTAGTTACCAATGTATGGAACGCTTCGTTTGATAGCATGGAGGTGTTGAATTTCCAGCTCTTTGACCTTGGGATGTTTTTGCAGAGGTCAAAGCGGAGGTGGACAAAGGCGTGATCTGAAAGTGCTATGGGTCAGATTGTACATGTGGCTGAATTTATGAAACTCTTTGGGATAAAAATGTAATCTATACGGGAGTAGGTGTTATGGGCATTAGAGTAGTATGTATAGTCCATAGATGAGCTATTAGTCTCTCCCCAGTTATCTATCAGTCCCATCTCTTTAGTAAGAGAGTTCAACATCTTTGCAGATCTAGGATTTGTGGTGGGGACTGATTTGTCTAGTGTTGGGTTAAGGGTACAATTAAAATCTCCGGCCACCACGGCAAAGGAAACACAATGCTCATTGAACAGGGTTATCATTTTTGACATGAAAGCAGGAGTATCTGTGTTTGGGGCGTATATGTTTAAGATAGTAATTGGTTGACCATATAGTGACCCAGTTATCAAAATAAATCTCCCCTCCGTATCAGATATGTTTTTGTCAATTATGAATGCATAGCTGGTTGGGAAGGGTGGGGGCGATCACGTCAAAGTTGCCCCAACTTTCATGACCACAAAACTAGTTTGGAAGAATGCCTGCCCTGTGAGTTCTGCTATACTTACAGACATAATTCCAACGGTTTTAGAAGCTTTAGAGTGTTTTCTATCCAATAATAATTATTATATGCATATATTAGCAATTTCTGACAGATTTTTTTTCAGTTTACTATGGGCACGCAATTCCTCCAAAGGGGGCAGTATTCTGCCTAGCCTTAAGAGGTTTTAAAGATTCACATGTGAGGTCATGTGCTAAACAGTGAGTAGTGTAGTAAAGATTTAGACTAAAAGTGGTAACACCTACAATAAGGAGGAATTCCAGGTAAACAGAAAGTGTCCAGATGTAAAGAAACCTTAATAGAAAATGACTGAAGTATAAGTCACCCAGGAAAAATACTACTTGAGTAAAAGTCTAAAAGTATTTGGTTTTAAAAATGCTTAAGTATCAAAAGTAAATGTAACTGCTCAAATGTACTTAAGTATCAAAAGTAAAAGTATAAATAATTTCAAATTCCTTAAACCAAGCGGCCCAATTTCTTTCATTTTTTTTCATTGACGGATAACCAGGGGCACACTCCAACATTCAGACATAATTTACAAACAAAGCATTTGTGTTCAGTGAGTCTGTGGGGTATGTCACAAAATCATGTAACGACCACACATAGCAAAATATTTATATATAAAATGAATATTGATTAGTCTTGCGAAGTGGATGCGTCTCTACGGAAGATGTAAATGGTACAGCCAAATGGTTACTTGCATAGTATCAATATCAGAAATAGATAGTGGCAATATAAATAAAATAATCTACAGTATGTACACAAACAATATTAATAACAATAGTGATAGACGAGGTAGTAGTATGCATACAATCAGGGAAAAAGTGGCTGAGCAGCAGGATAAAATATATATATAGTTGCAGCAACGTAAGGCGTTTGTGTTCTTAGAGAGTCATTTGAATCGAAGCACTGCAGATAGTGCTGATGACTGGTTCGTCCGAACAACGCATGAACAAGGGAATCTATATTCGGAGAGCCTGTTTCTGTCATGCCCTTGACTTTGGTGCAGGGCATGTGATGTCCATAGCCTCTTCATCACAAAACTCCCTGATCTTCTCAAAAAGATAAGTTTGTCTAGCTGTGTCCAGTCCAGGTGGTGCTTGTACAGGCAGACCACCTGTGGGAGGAAGGATGTCAGTGTTGCACAGCAGCTAAAACATGGTCCCGACTGAGTCCGAACACTCCTTGGCGACAACACCAGGCTCCAGAGCATAAAAGCTGTAAAACAGGAAATAGCACAACATCAATTCACCTCCCAAGTTTAGATAAGAATAATAACCTCATACAATGCAATGAAAATTACATTCACCTGAAGTGCTGGTACTGCTTGATCTGTGTCAGCGGCCTGAAATACAGAGTCAGGTGTTGTTGCCAACCATAGCTTTCCACCAGCACCGTACCATCCTCCAGTCCCACCAGCTGTGGGATGTTGTCCCCTGTCACAGTGCTGTCCTTCACAACACCAGCAATCTCAGACAAAGTGTTCACTCTGGTATTTCTGAAGCTCTGCTTGATGATCCTGAAGCACCAGTGTGTGGCCTGTGATCAGGAAGTGAAAGTCCAGACTGTGGTGGAGCTTGTGCATGGTCCACCAGGCACAGTGGCAGAGCACAAACTTAACAGCTTCTGGCAGATTGGCAGATCTGAAGACCTGATAGTTGTTCCTCTGGCACTGCCAGCAAAGATCTGCCCTGGGCTTAGTGCTTGAGATGTGGGGCAGCAATTTTCCCCACAGATTCCTGAAGGAAGACAGCCTGACTGCACGTACCTCTAGAAAATACAGAAATAATGTGAGATCAATAAAAGTAGTGCCAATCATGTTGGAGGTCAATTAAATAATCAAAATGTGTTTATGCTTTACATGCCAAGTGTTGTCATCGATTCCTTGTAGAGATGGCACACTGCTGCTTTTGTCACATGGGATGGAAGCAGCTCTCCACCAAAGTGTTTGTGTCCTGGGTGGCGTCCTGGTAATATTACTGCATTATCCTCTGCGTAGTTGTTGATGAAGTTCACCACTCGCTGCACGTCCTCATGCTTCAGGTATAACCTGTGCTTGCTTGGGCCAGCTCTCTTTTTGATGTGAGGCATTAGACCATTCTCCTTGTATGGAGGAGAGGCAGGCGTGTTCTACTGATGAAAGACAAATTCCAGATACTAATGTTACCCACACTTCATGCATGTAAGTTAATGTTATGTTAATGTACATGTAAGTTAATGTAGCAAGCCAGCCATCTCACCTCCACGAACATTAGCTAGCTAAAATAAGGTGACCAGATTTCTGAAATGACAACCGGGGATATTTCCAGTTTGGCGGTCAATATATCATTAAAATATCCAATGTTATTATCTATGAAATGAAAAAGGGGGACAATTCCGGTTTCATGTATTTAGTCTAACAGGCACATTGTGATAGAGAAAACAACTATACTACAGAAACACTACAGACAAGACAGAACTGATCTGAACAGCCATTCAGTGGTCCTGCTAGAATAAGAGCAGAAGAGAACATGAGCAAAATTGAAAAAACAGACAATAGTATATGTGAAATACTTATCATAATAAAGAAATAAGATGCTGATGAGGTTGGTAACCACATAATATACCAACCTAATCTGTATATTTCTCAGAAGAATGTATTTTCTTCAGGATTGCTCTGTCTTTGGCCAGCTTCTCCATTAACTCCTGGCAGGGAAGGTTAAAGTTTGTCTTCACAATAAGCATGGCCTTGATGGTAGGAACAGTGAACCTATTTCTTGCTGCTGTCCATACTGCATATCGTTCATTTGGAAGAACACTCTCTCGACTGGTGCATTACTTCTAGGTAAGCACATGACAACAGACGCTAATCTAGCCAGGTTAGTGTGTGGGATGTCGTTCTCTTTGAAGTGGTTAACCACCGTGCTCCATCTCTGACTAAGCCGCGTCTCAGATGTTTTCCATTCTTCAAGCGATCCCCCCCTTTAGGAACTCTTGCAGGCCAGTAACCTCGTCAAACAATGCATCCTCATTGATGGTCACATTGGGGCATTTTTCATGCAGTGTGTCTGCTGCCTTCTGGATGTCTTCACGCAGAGGTTGCCTTTTTAAAAGGAGACAATGTAAATATTTTAGATTATCTGTGTGCTTTCCCCATGCTTGCAAGTAGTTCACAGCCATAGTGAAGAATGATTGGGATGTTTTGAGAAAGCTCTCTTTAGACATGTCTCTATTTTCCTCTAGCTCTCTCAGAAGTCCTCTGACCACTGGGATGAAGTTGTCATCACGTCTTGCAGTCAATTTTGCCTCAATGTTTCTCAGAACTGCAGCTGACTCCACAGCACAGCGGTCCTGGCATTCAAGCATCTTGATCATGCCACTGAATATGGTCGAGTTTCCATGGACAAAGGCCAGCCAAAGTTCAGTCAGTGGATCTTTGAACATTGCTCGCAGGACAACAGGGCATTTGTCTTAAGAAAGAAAATGGCACATACCTTTTCAGCACACTTTCTAGTGCAGGGAGCATGGACAGCCAGAGAACATTACTGTGTCCTAAAATGTTATGGTACTCCTGGCCAACAAACTTTCTACTCTGATGGTGAAAATATGAAAATATCCAAATATCTTTGTGAGCAGGTACTCAACACCAAGGGGAATCATAACCAAAGCTGTTCTGGCCGTGTTATGAATGATGTGGGCAGAACAACCTAAGACAATCACCTCCCGCTGCACAGCATTTTTAACATTGGTATGGACATTGACCCTCCCCAGCCTATTCAGTCCTCCAAAGTTGGTATTTGTGTTGTCGGCAGAGAATGCCACGACTTTGTTTTGCAGGTTACATTTTTGGATGACCACCAGGACCTCAGCTGCAAATCTCCTCTGCTGTTTCTCCTTTAAATTCAACAAAATCAAGCAGTTTTGTTTTGACAGATGTGTTGCCACCATATACAGTGGGGCAAAAAAAGTATTTAGTCAGCCACCAATTGTGCAAGTTCTCCCACTTAAAAAGATGAGAGAGTCCTGCAATTTTCATCATAGGTACACTTCAACTATGACAGACAAAATGAGAAAAAAAATCCAGAAAATCACATTGTAGGATTTTTTCTGAATTTATTTGCAAATTATGGTGGAAAATAAGTATTTGGTCAATAACAAAAGTTTATCTCAATACTTTGTTATATGCCCTTCGTTGGCAATGACAGAGGTCAAACATTTTCTGTAAGTCTTCACAAGGTTTTCACACACTGTTGCTGGTATTTTGGCCCATTCCTGCATGCAGATCTCCTCTAGAGCAGTGATGTTTTGGGGCTGTTGCTGGGCAACACGGATTTTCAATTCCCTCCAAAGATTTTCTATGGGGTTGAGATCTGGAGACTGGCTAGGCCATTCCAGGACCTTGAAATGCTTCTTACGAAGCCACTCCTTCGTTGCCCGGGCGGTGTGTTTGGGATCATTGTCATGCTGAAAGACCCAGCCACGTTTCATCTTCAATGCCCTTGCTGATGGAAGGAGGTTTTCAATCAAAATCTCACGATACATGGCCCCATTCATTCTTTCCTTTACATGGATCAGTCGGCCTGGTCCCTTTGCAGAAAAACAGCCCTAAAGCATGATGTTTCCACCCCCATGCTTCACAGTAAATATGGTGTTCTTTGGATGCAACTCAGCATTCTTTGTCCTCCAAACACGACGAGTTGAGTTTTTACCAAAAAGTTCTATATTTGTTTAATCTGACCATATGACATTCTCCCAATCTTCTTCTGGATCATCCAAATGCTCTCTAGCAAACTTCAGACGGGCCTGGACATGTACTGGCTTAAGCAGGGGGACATGTCTGGCACTGCAGGATTTGAGTCCCTGGCGGCGTAGTGTGTTACTGATGGTAGGCTTTGTTACTTTGGTCCCAGCTCTCTGCAGGTCATTCACTAGGTCCCCCCGTGTGGTTCTGGGATTTTTGCTCATCGTTCTTGTGATCATTTTGACCCCACGGGGTGAGATCTTGCGTGGAGCCCCAGATCGAGGGAGATTATCAGTGGTCTTATATGTCTTCCATTTCCTAATAATTGCTCCCACAGTTGATTTCTTCAAATCAAGCTGCTTACCTATTGCAGATTCAGTCTTCCCAGCCTGGTGCAGGTCTACAATTTTGTTTCTGGTGTCCTTTGACAGCTCTTTGGTCTTGGCCATAGTGGAGTTTGGAGTGTGACTGTTTGAGGTTGTGGACAGGTGTCTTTTATACTGATAACAAGTTCAAACAGGTGCCATTAATACAGGTAACGAGTGGAGGACAGAGGAGCCTCTTAAAGAAGAAGTTACAGGTCTGTAAGAGCCAGAAATCTTTCTTGTTTGTAGGTGACCAAATACTTATTTTCCACCGCAATTTGCAAATAAATTCATTAAAAATCCTACAATGTGATTTTTTTTTCTCATTTTGTCTGTCATAGTTGAAGTGTACCCATGTACCTCTCTCATCTTTTTAAGTGGGAGAACTTGCACAATTGGTGGCTGACTAAATACTTTTTTGCCCCACTGTATCTTACAATATCTGACTACTACTGGCAGCAGCTATACATGTCCATGATTGAACGCATCAATGGACAGGACACATATTCAACCTGGTCTAGGTCCTGTGTTACCAAAGTAGTTGCCCATGGTGCTAACACGTTACTCACTATGGCTTCACATTTTGTCCTAGCACATGTACACTTCGGCTCATAAAGCTTTCGTGTCAGTTGTGCTCAATGTTCAATGTTAGCTAGCATTTGGATTAAACCGATAATAATGACATGTATAACATCAAACAAAGTCATTCTTACATTTTAAACATGTCATTGTTTGACATTATACATGTCATTATCTGATGTTATGTCACCACAACAGAAGTGTGTTTTCAAAGTGTCCTTTGCATTCAGTTTAATCCAAATGTTAAGCAGAGAAATACAAGAATGTGTTCCAAACGAAAACTGTTGTCACAGTATCCTCCATTCTGTCAAAATAAGAAGCTATTTCCATATTTGAAGCATTTCTCTCCCCACATAACAGATTTTGTAGAAATGGAAAACAGAAAGTTGATGAGATTATTGGCTTATGTTGGGGGGTTGTTTCAAAGCTGCGTTGATAGCTTGATAAGAATTTCTCTTACCTTGTCATTGCAGCATAGTGATACGGAACACAACTCTCACTCTACACAGTAAAATCCCTCCACGGCATTCTGGCCTTATAGCTAAACCACTCCACCAAGCACCACACTCCAGAGACCTGTAGACTAACCCTTTTCAATCAGCTTTTTTTACCATTCCAAAGCTCTGTGACCCAACAGCTTGCTTTGACACTCCTGAATTGATGGAACACGAGCCTCAGCGCTTCCTCTGACGCTTTTCCCTCTTGCAGATTTATTCTCTTGTCACCAGCGGACCGGAGCGCTCGCTGACGCCTGGCACACATGGCCTGTCTGCCAAGGAGACCTGGGTCTCCTATGTGTCTGTGTGTCTAGTTGTATGTTTATGTAAACAGGGGGGTGGTTGTGGTTGGGTAGATCTGTGTTTGCCTCCCAATGGAGCAATAGCACACCTCCCTACACCCCCATTCTCCCAACTCAATTGCTGTGGTCCGTAAATCAATGTGCCAACAGATGCCCTGTAGACGCCAACACTCCTCTCCATCATTCTCTCCCTTCCTTCCAATCCCTGACCTAGAGTTGTTTCTCCACAGACTCCTGTCCTAGCGGCGAGTGTTTCACTCAGAGGGCGACGACAGGGAGTCCTTGAAGAGACAACCTTCCCCCTTTGACGTCTTAACGACTTATTCAGCAAGCCACGGTTGTTTGCTCTACGATCATTTCTAATCATAGGGTGACCGTTAAGCTGCTCCACAGAGAAACATATCCCTGTAAGAGAGAAACGGGTGCAGGCCATTCCCTGGTGTACTGTGAGAGTAGCCACTTTACCCCATTTGAGATGAGGTCAGGGTACTCCTAGATTTATAGCAAAGGCAATGTTCTCAGGGACAAAGTGTTTGGAGATTGCCATCTGCCAATCAGTGGAAATGTGCAGATAGCAATCGCCCAATCAGTGGAAGAGATTAGCTGTTTCCGTGGTTATTTATCTACCCTCATCACAAAGTACTTAGTGCCATTATAACGGTATGTAGCCCATTATGTAGCTACTACAGTATGGCTCTCATAATGGAGATGAGTTCCAGATGCAGCTTCTCCGAGGTTGGGGTTACAAAGGTATTATGAAGCATTAAAATGAGCTATAAAGCATTATGAATCTCTTCCTCTCTCTCCCCTAGTTCCCTAGGCTGTAGCCACCACTGCCAGATTTAAGATGTGTTACAAGTGTTACGAATCATTATGAAGCGTTATGAGGTGTTATGAAGCATTATGAACCCTCCTCTTTCCCCTAGACCCCACAGCCGCAGCCACCACCATCCCCACAGCGGAGGACCGCTCGTCGTGTGACAACACTCCCTTCGGCTGTTGTCCTGATGGCAAGACGGCTTCCAGCAGCCCTGAGGGAGCCAAATGCCCCTGTAAGTACCCCACAACCCCCCTCTCCTGTTCCACTCCTATACTTACCACCTCACCTCTCTTCAACCCCTTTAGGAGGTACACTTGAAATTGAAGAGGACTATTGGATATGAAACAATGTGCTCATATAAAATCTAGAGCTGTGTTGCTTCTTTCTCATCACACCAACATGACCAGTCGCTAACCGTCCTTGACATCAAATCACACCAACATTACCAGTCGCTACCGTCCATGAAATGAAATCACACCAACATTACCAGTCGCTAACGTCCATTGAATGAAATCACACCAACATTACCAGTCGCTACCATCCATGAAATGAAATCACACCAACATTACCAGTCGCTACCGTCCATTAAATGAAATCACGCTATTAGCACTACAATACAGTCTCGGTACAGTACATCTGCAGTACGCCACATCACGCAATGACGAAATGCACAAACATCCATTTGTCAGCAGTGGCGAGGCGCTAACGGTGTCACACCCACCCTTTGTCGATTGATAGCTCATTCTGCCAAAGAGTTACCGATTTATAGAGTGTATCGCTCCTTAATCAATACGCCAGACCTATTTCTACTCCTGAGAACCGACCGGCAAGGTGTAATATCTTTCAGCGGAGCGTCTTGCTTTATTTTCCTCCTGTATTGATGGTGTAAGTGATCTCTCTGAGGAGAGGAGATAACCGCTATTTGCTAACTCCTAGCGAAAACAGGCGTAGTTAACTTTAGATCACCCTGTAAACGATCATCAGAAGGTGTGGACAAATTTTATTGGTGTGCAAATGGATATTTTGATCATGTTTGTGTTCCTTTAAACGTCCGAAATAATATAAGATAAGCATCAGTGGGAGTGATTTCAATAACTCTGACTTTGTTGCCACACCATTGAAACATCTGAAAAGTGTAATAACTTGTATCAGTTACAGTATATGTATCATGCGAATGGTTTCCCATTTAAAAATCTTTTTTTTTGTTGTCAGAAGTTAGAAAGTGACGTACCATTTGAAAGCTACAGCCATTGTCTTTACGGAAATCAAACTATCTCACTTGTTTACAATAGGAATAGTGAATGGGAAAAGAAGTGTCTGTTCAGCCATTTTGGCACGGTGACGACCCAAACCAGAGGTTTGGTTTGGTTTGAAGTTGCCAAGAGACATCATGTGCTCTCCTACTGGACAAACTGGGAATCAGACGGGATATATTTACGTCAATGGATAGGTAGAGACTTCAGCTTTCTCCTCATTTATTTTATTTTTATTTAACTAGGCAAGTCAGTTAAGAACAAATTCTTATTTACAATGACGGCCTAGGAACAGTGGGTTAACTGCCTTGTTCAGGGGCATAACGACAGAATTTTACCTTATCAGCTCGGGGATTCGATCTTGCAACCTTTCGGTTACTAATCCAACGCTTTAACCACTAGGCTACCCTGCTGCTCATATGTATATTATTCCAGTAAGATGAAAAATTATTCCTGTAATACGAAAAATTACATTGCACAAGTCCTGTCTGGGAATTTGTGCATGTTTAAAGCGACACCATTAGGTTTTTTCATAAAAAACAACCTTTTGGAACAATAATTGTTTACATATTTAATGTTAAACCTAGACATTCAAATCTCTCAATTGTGACCCCCCCACACACACACACATTAGTTTTATCTGCTGTATCTAAGGCTCTGTTATAGTCACATTGTTTCTGATCCCCCTTTATCACCCCCCTTTATCATAATCCCACAGTCCTTACCTTTCTAACTGTACTAATCATGTGTTTGTAGGACTTATAGTTTTGAAATGAAATCTACTTCATGAGGGTAGTATACAATATTATGAGTCATTTACAAAATGCCACCAGAGGGCGTCAGAGTTGAATATGTTAATACTAAGAACAAAGCTTCTGTCCACTTTCCCAATGCAAGTTGCGAGTGGCAAGTTAAACTCAGACAAGGCCTTTTAAATTTCACAGTTTAACCTTATCTGATAATCCCCCATCCCTCTCTTTGTCCATCACGGCTGCTGCTCGTCGGAAAAATGGCCTCCTCTGTTTTGTCTTCTACCCATATAAAAATAATCTGATCTATTGCTCTCCTCTCCTCTTTTTTCTGCTCTCCATCCAAACCTTCCCCATTTGTTCCTATTTAATAGCTGCCCCATCAGATTTGAATCGATGTGTGTCGTGCGGAGACAACGGCCAAAAAAAGTCCTTATCATGCAATTTTGTCAGTCACCGGTTTGGCGGCATTAGGAGACAATTATGGCTATCTTCCACGATAATCATACAAATGCTCTTCACTTTTTTTTTCAGGCGAGCTCCAAGCAGGGCACCATGATTGATTTGGGCAATTTGTTCAGCTGATTATGAGCCGTGGCATGAAACCTCAGCATCAGCGCCTCTCCTCATCTCCTCTCCAGCCCCCTTTCTCTCCTGCTTCCTGCTTTATTTCACTCTTCTCTTTCACGATGTCTTGAGTCTCGCTGCCATTGTGTTGCCGGAACAATTGCAAGAGGTCATTGGGGGTTGAAGGATTTTGAACAGGGAAATGGGGATGTTTGATGTTTAAGGGCAAGGTGTGGGACTGTCTTTGCCAAAGCTGGAGACTTTTAGAAAATGTTCTTAATTTTTCCTATGCGTGTTGTCTTGTCTGTCCCTCTCTGCTTGTCTTTGTAATATGTGTGTTAATATCTCCTGTCTATCTAACTGATCTCTCTCTCTCTCTACTCAGTCCTCCATGCCTCTGCCAATTTTTGGGACAAGTCTCAGTCTGGTAAACTCCATTACTCCACCCCCTGCCCTTCTGCTCTTCCTCTTCTATTCTTCTTTCATTCCTCCTTCATATCCCACCATCCACTCTTTCCACTTCCGCTGCAGCCAATCACAGGCTCTGCCCCCTCAACTCCACAGCCACACCCACCATAAAAAACAACCACACTAACCCTCCCCCCACACACACACTCCATCACTAACCCCAGACTGGCACTACTCCACCAAAATGGTCACTGTCTGAAGCCGAGGGCGGGTAGTTGAGGGCACCGCATGCCCCATAGGTACAGAAAGTAAACATTTATAACTTGTGTGTGACACCATTTCCTCCCAGCCACCATGCGGTTCAACGGCTTCCTGCACTTGGACCAGGTGGAGGGCCAGGAGGTCTTCTACACCCCTGAGATGGAGGATCCCAAGTCTGAGCTGTTTGGCGAGACGGCCAGGAGCATCGAGAATGCTGTGAGTAGCAACCCCCCTACATACAGAACTAGCTGCCATAGTCAGTGGTTCAACAACGGTCTGTCGAACAAGTGTGGGTTGTCAAAGTTAATGCTCGCTCTTAAACGGGGACATTGTGTGTGTGTGTGTGTGTGTGTGTGGGCGCACGCACACGTGTGCTTCTCGCCAGCTGTTGAAATGGTGTCACTGGCCCGCGTCGAAGCCTAATCTACCACCTCACAACACTCAGTGTGTGACTGTATGTGTGTGCATCCTACACCTCGTGGGGGCCAGCTGTGGCACTAGATAGCAAAACCATCCCTCTAGCCCCTTGTGTGTGTTTGTCTGCTAGAGACTGTGTGTGGATATCACCTGAGGTTAAAACTAGAGAGGGGGAGAGGTGGCCATGTTTCTGGTTCAGTATTGCCGTGTGGGGGTTTGTGTCTGGGCACACACATATTGGTTTTGTTATGCTACCTGCAGTCCCACCCTCTACCCAGCAGAGGTACCCGAGGAGTATGTACAGAGACATAAACATACAGTAGGCTAGTATAGAAAATGGAATATGGTGTAGTGGGAGTGATGTCATTCACCCCCATACAAATCATTTGGAGTGAACAGAGGAGGAACAGGAGAATAACCCAATTGTGTGTGCTTCAAAATCTCTTGAGATGAGTGGTCAGCAGGAGTTAGCTCTATTTTTTAAAATAAACAAGAATTAGGTCAGGTACTTGGTACAGCGCCTTATGTCTCCCTCAAGGTATCAAATTTGAGCCAACAGAGAGAGATACATGATGAATGTTATGCTCTGTCTAGTAGGGAAGCATGAAACCATGTGGATTACAAGCTTATTTACTTCCTGACAGTGACTTAGACTTCATTTGGGCACCAAAAGCACACACCCACATTGTGAATCAGAAGCTAAACCAATCAGCAGCCAGCGTGTGCCATGCTAACCTGACATTTACCACTGCCTCAGAAAAAAACATGTTCATGTAATTATACCCCTATCTGCAGCTAAATATCAATTTGTGCACCCAGACCAGGCCCAATGTGCTTCTACACAGTAGAAGACCTATTCCCTGACAAAGGCTGCGTCCCAAATGGCACAGGGGCCCTGATCAATAGTAGTGCACTATACAGGGAATAAGGTGCCATTTTGGATGCAGACATAGTCTTCCCCCATCCTTCCGGGAAATGAGTTTACTGCACTCAAATTGGATGAGCCACTGCACAGAGCTCATTACCTCGCTCATTCATCATCCTGGTTGTATTCATTATGCACGAAACAGAACAAAACAGACTGAAACAGGGAGGGACAACCTAAACTGCAAAATATTTGTCTGTGATATGTACTAATGAATGTGTTTCTCATCCCTGGCTCAGCTGAACGAGTTGTTCCGTAAATCAAAGGTGCAGAACGACTTCATGAGTGTCCAAGTCCGCAGCCTGGCGCCCAGCAACTCCATCCTGGCCTTCATCGAGGCCCACTTCAACCCAGGTAAAAACTTTTTTGATAAAAAGTAATGATGAACACACTCTGGGCCAGTTTCCCGGACACAGATTAAAAAGCATGTTCAATGGAGATTGTCCTTTGAAAGTGCTTCTTAGTCCAAGAAACCAGCCCTTACTGTATGGTATAGTATGGTAAATGTACTGTTATCATCAAATCAAATCAAATGTATTTATATAGCCCTTCGTACATCAGCTGATATCTCAAAGTGCTGTACAGAAACCCAGCCTAAAACCCCAAACAGCAAGCAATGCAGGTGTTGAAGCACGTTGGCTAGGAAAAACACCCTAGAAAGGCCGGAACCTAGGAAGAAACCTAGAGAGGAACCAGGCTATGAGGGGTGGCCAGTCCTCTTCTGGCTGTGCCGGGTGGAGATTATAACAGAACATGGCCAAGATGTTAAAATGTTCATAAATTACCAGCATGGTCAAATAATAGGTCTGGGACAGGTAGCACGTCCGGTAAACAGGTCAGGATTCCATAGCCGCAGGCAGAACAGTTGAAACTGGAGCAGCAGCATGGCCAGGTGGACTGGAGACAGCAAGGAGTCACCATGCCAGGTAGTCTTGAGGCATGGTCCTACGGCTGAGGTCCTCCGAGAGAGAGAAAGAGAGAATTAGAGCATACTTAAATTCACACAGGATACCGGATAAGACAGGAGAAGTACTCTAGATATAACAAACTGACCCTAGCCCCTCGACACATAAACTACTGCAGCATAGATACTGGAGGCTGAGACAGGAGGGGTCAGGAGACACTGTGGCCCCATCCGATGATACACCCGGACAGGACCAAACAGGAAGGATGTAACCCCACCCACTTTGCCAAAGCACAGCCCTTACACCACTAGAGGGATATCTTCAAGCACCAACTTATCATCCTGAGACGAAGACAAAGGCAGAGTATAGCCCACAAAGATCTCTGCCATGGCACAACCCAGACAGGAAGATCACATCAGTGACTCAACCCACTCAAGTGACGCACCCCTTCTAGGGACGGCATGAAAGAGCACCAGTAAGCCAGTGACTCAGCCCCTGTAATAGGGTTAGAGGCAGAGAATCCCAGTGGAAAGAGGGGAACCGGCCAGGCAGAGACAGCAAGGGCGGTTCGTTGCTCCAGAGCCTTTCCATTCACCTTCACACTCCTGGGCCAGACTACACTCAATCATATGACCCACTGAAGAGATGAGTCTTCAGTAAAGACTTAAAGGTTGAGACCGAGTTTGTGTCTCTCACATGGGTAGGCAGACCATTCCATAAAAATTGAGCTTTATAGGAGATAGCCCTGCCTCCAGCTGTTTGCTTAGAAATTCTAGGGACAATTAGGAGGCCTGCGTCTTGTGACCGTAGCGTACGTGTAGGTATGTACGGCAGGACCAAATCGGAAAGATAGGTAGGGGCAAGCCCATGTAATGCGTTGTAGGTTAGCAGTAAAACATTGAAATCAGCCCTTGCCTTGACAGGAAGCCAGTGTAGGGAGGCTAGCACTGGAGTAATATGATCAAATCTTTTGGTTCTAGTCAGGATTCTAGCAGCCGTATTTAGCACTAACTGAAGTTTATTTAGTGCTTTATCCGGGTAGCCGGAAAGTAGAGGATTGCAGTAGTCTAACCTAGAAGTAACAAAAGCATGGATTAATTTTTCTGCATCATTTTTGGACAGAAAGTTTCTGATTTTTGCCTTGAGGAACACTGAAAACCATTCACAGAGACAAACTGATATCTTTCCGACAGATAAGATCTAAACCAGGCCAGAACTTGTCCGTGTAGACCATTTTGGGTTTCCAATCTCTCAAAAATAATGTGGTGATCGATGGTATCAAAAGCAGCACTAAGGTCTAGGAGCATGAGGACAGATGCAGAGCCTCGGTCTGATGCCATTAAAAGGTCATTTACCACCGTCACAAGTGCAGTCTCAGTGCTATGATGGGGTCTAAAACCAGACTGAAGCATTTCGTATACATTGTTTGTCTTCAGGAAGTGAGTTGCTATGCAACAGCCTTTTCTAAAATTTTGAGAGGAATGGAAGATTCGATATAGGCCGATTCGTTTTTTATATTTTCTGGGTCAAGGTTTGGCTTTTTCAAGAGAGGCTTTATTACTGCCACCTTTAGTGAGTTTGGTACAACCGTTTATTATGTTCAACATAGGAGGGCCAAGCACAGGAAGCAGCTCTTTCAGTAGTTTAGTTGGAATAGGGTCCAGTATGCAGCTTGGAGGTTTAGAGGCCATGATTATTTTCATCATTGTGTCAAGAGATATAGTACTAAAACACTTGAGTGTCTCTCTTGATCCTCGGTCCTGGCAGAGTTGTGCAGACTCAGGACAACTAAGCTTTGAAGGAATACGCAGATTTAAAGAGTAGTCCGTAATTTGCTTTCTAATAATCATGATCTTTTCCTCAAAGAAGTTCATGAATTTATTACTAATGAAGTGAAAGCCATTCTCACTTTGGGAATGCTGCTTTTTAGTTAGCTTTGAGACAGTATCAAAAATACATTTCGGGTTGTTCTTATTTTCCTCAATTAAGTTGGAAAAATAGGATGATTGAGCAGCAGTGAGGGCTCTTCGGTACTGTCTTTCCCAGCTAGTCGGAAGACTTCCAGTTTGGTGTGGCGCCATTTCCGTTCCAATTTTCTGGAAGCTTGCTTCAGAGCTCGGGTATTTTCTGTATACCAGGGAGCTAGTTTCTTAAGATAAATGTTTTTAGGGGTGCAACTGCATCTAGGGTATTGCGCAAGGTTAAATTGAGTTCCTCAGTTAGGTGGTTAACTGATTTTTGCCCTTTGACGTCGTTGGGTAGGCAGAGGGAGTCTGAAGGGGCATCAAGGAAACTTTGTGTTGTCTGTGAATTTATAGCACGACTTTTGATGCTCCTTGGTTGGGGTCTGAGCAGATTATTTGTTGCAATTGCAAACGTAATAAAATGGTGGTCCGATAGTCCAGGATTTTGAGGAAAAACATAAAGATCCACAACATTTATTCCATGGGACAAAACTAGGTCCAGAGAATGACTGTGACAGTTATGGCTAGTGTAGCACATTCATTATACATATAAACAAGTTTCTAAATGCCAATGTAAGCAAAAGGCCACGGCAGTGTATCACTGCACTGGCATTATTGTTCAGGAAGTCATTCCATTTTACAAAACACACTAGACCGTGGCTATGCTATTTTCATTGTTATTCTCTTTTTCAGACGTGGGCTGTATTTGTTATTTGTAAGCGCCAACAGGGAAAAACTAACAAAACAACACCAACAACAATTAAATCCTCTCAGTAAGCTTGGTGGCGTTGTCTTTCAGAACTGGGTTCATTTCAGCCCCAGAGTGCTGTTAAGCATTGTTCACATTGCAGGCCTTAATGCTCAAATCAGTTCTGTTTTTGAATACTGATTGTGCAAACAACAAGTTACAAGTGATCAATTCGGATGTGTGTGTGTTCAGACAACAGTCATTTGCTGACACGGCTACGCTAGTTGTCATAGTAACGACGGGTGTGTGCACAGTAGTGTACGCTGATTAGTGGTTGTGCTTGTGCTTCCTATCACTCAGAAGTCATTTAACAACCAATTGTTGTCACCTTTGCTTTTTGGCTAGGCACAGCAGTCAACTACCCTACATGGCCAAAATGTGTGGATTCTGCTATTTCAGCCACACCCGTTGCAACCGGTGTATAAAATCGAGCACACAGCCATGCATTCTCCGTAGACAAACATTAGCAGTAGAATGGCCTTACTGAAGAGCTCAGTGACTTTCAACATGGCACCGTCATAGGAAGCCACCTTTCCAACCAGAGCTGCCCCGGTCAACTGTAAGTGTTGTTATTGTGAAATGGAAATGTCTAGGAGCAACAACTGCTCAGCCGCGAAGTGGTAGATCACACAAGCTCACAGAACTGGACTACCGATTGCTGAAGCGTGTAGCACGTAAAAATCCTATGTCCTCAGTTGCAACACTCACTACGGAGTTCCAAACTGCCTCTGGTAGCAACGTCAGCACAATAACTGTTTGTCGGGAATTTCTTGAAATGGGTTTCCTTGGCCAAGCAGCCTAAGATCACCATGCGCAATGTCAAGCGTCGGCTGGAGTTGTGTAAAGTTTGCCGCCATTGGACTCTGGAGCAGTGGAAACTCGTCTCTGGAGTGATGAATCAATCTACACCATCTGGCAGTCCGACGGACTGATCTGGGTTTGGCGGATGCCAGGAGAACCTGCCCCAATGCATAGTGCCAACTGTAAAGTTTGGTGAAGGTGGAATAGTGGTCTGGGGCTGTTTTTCATGGTTTGGGCTAGGCCCCTTAGTTCCAGTGAAGTGAAATCTTAGCACTACAGCACACAATGACATTCTAGACGATTCTGTGCTTCCAACTTTGTGGCAACAGTTTGGGGAAGGTACTTTCCTGTTTCAGCATGACAATGCCCCCGTGCACAAAGCGAGGTCCATACAGAAATGGTTTGTCGAGATCGGTGTGGAAGAACTTGACTCTCCTGCACAGAGCCCTGACCTCAACCCCATCGAACACCTTTGAGATTAATTGGAATGCAGAGTGCGAGCCAGGCCTAATCGCCAACATCAGTGCCCGACCACACTAATGCTCTTGTGGCCGAATGGAAGAAAGTCCCTGCAGCAATGTTCTAGTGGAAAGCCTTCCCAGAAGAGTGGAGATTGTTAAAGCAGCAAAGGGGGGGGACCAACTCCATATTAATGCCCTTGATTTTGGAATGAGATGTTTGACGAGCATGTCAATATACTTTTGGCCATGTAGTGTAGCTAGCTAGTGTAACTAGCTAACGAGTTAGCAACCACATGTTCTTACCTAACTGTCAACAGAGTAGCTAGCAAGCAATAAAATATGCCAAATAAGTATAAAAAACACTTGAGGGCAAGTAAATCAGATTTTATCATTCAGATAAAAGTGGCATGGACAGGAATAAGATTTGCATCCGACTTCGAACCATCTACGAAGGTGGTTTGAAATGTGCCTTGAAATATGAGATTCCATGTGCTTTTTAGCCGTTCAGACTGCAGGACAAATAACAGATTAGAATCGGATATTACAAAAAATTGGATTTGAACTTCCAATGTGAACAAGGCTTTGTGTGTGCCTCTCCCCTATTGGATTAAACCTCCAAAAACCTTGCCCTTCTCCACGCCTCTTCTCTTTTACATCCGCACAATAGACACTGCCATAAAGGAACTCTGCGTCGGCCATTTCAAATGGCCATCTGTGGAAAATGTTATGAGAAAGGTTCATCTGAACCTTAGTGAACTTTGTTGGATGGTAGGAGAATGACTGGTCCCCTTGGGTGTGTCGTTGTCTTGTCGCAAGCGGCCTCGATCGCTCTCGCAAATATTTACTGCAATGGGATGGAGGGAGGGGAATGACATTCCTAATGTCCTGCCGTTTCAGGACATTGCTTCTCTGTCTTCTAGTTCAGTGTCTCTCAAACCTCTCCTCTGGGACCAAATGTTTCACAGTTCTGTGGTAGCCCTGGAACTAATTTACTGTAACTAGTCAATGGCTTTATAATTAGTTGACAAGTTGAATCAGGTGTGCTAGCTCTGTGATATATAAAATACGTAGAAGTACAGCTATCCAAGTGTGTGGTGTCCTCTGGGTTGTTGTGAATGTCTTTATCCTCCATGTTGTCCCACAGAGACCAGTTTCACGGTGCAGGACATTGAAGGAGCCCTGCTCAAGCAGCTGAAGGCAGCCAAGGAGACAGCCATTGTGGTGAAGAAGCCAGAGGAGGAGAATATTCGCTTCAACAACTATGGTAGGACACACCCAGGGGATTGGCTTGCGTTGTCTACATGTAATGTAACAAACACGAAGCATGAGAGGACATGAAATGTTCTTAGGAAGGACGATGCGAGCATGAGTAGACATTTTTTGGTTCTTGTATCAAAGTCCAAGACTGACATGCTCCTTGACATTTGCTCTCTCTCTCTGAATCTCCCTCTCTTCATCTGTCTACCAGGCCTGTTCTCCCTCCCCTACTTCACTACCAGAGCTACCGCCACCACCCCCACTGCCAGCACTGCCACCATCACCACCCTGCCGCACCCCAACTCCCCTTTCATCACACGCCGTCCCCTGGGCACCACACGCCGTCCCTATACCAGCCGCCGGACCACCGCCGCCCCTTCTACCATGGCCCCCACTCCCACCATTACTATCACCCCCCTCCACAGGACCAGCCCTGTGCCCCACTACACCAAAGCTCAGCAGCCCTGTGACTCCCACCCATGCCGCCACGGCGGCACCTGCGAGGACGACGGCGCCGATTTCACCTGCATCTGCCCCGCCGGGAGAGGGGGCGCTGTCTGCGAGAAATGTGAGTGGTGCCCCCTCGCCCTCTTCCTTGACCGACACACACAAACAAACACAAACCTTAGGTTCCATCTCTGAACTTTGAAAGGGAGATGGAATTGATCACAATCCTAGAAGAGAACAGTAGGTTTCTATTTAAGTATTGATGTCCTGAAATGACAGTGCTGAAGTGACCCCTACCTTGCATCAAAGACCATGCCCATACCCATACAGCTTACCTCCCAGTCTATTTAACTCAATAGATATCCAACCTCTATCAACGTTGCTACACCACTAGGTAAATAACCAACGAGGTTATCAGACTATACTAGTCAACACTAAAGTAAACTGATATCAAATCAGTGTCTTCTGTGCCGAGCGCCAAAATCATGTGTTGAGTGCTGTCAGAGCAATCTCAAGAGCTTTTTTCCCCTTAGTTTCTCTGATAAGAAATTACCTCACGCAGCTGCATCTTATAATAATTTACACTAATTGCTTTGATCGGGATTAACTGGTGGAAATGTGTGTTCAAGTCAGAGTGTGTGTGAGTGACAGCCCCATAGCCTCCCTCAAATCAATCAATCAAATCATTAGACAAGATGATTTCATCAGCCTACATTCTCCCAAGACAAAGAAAGGCGGACAGAGAAACAGACGGCTCAGGAGTTTGTTGAGTTTGGAGAACAAAGATGATAATGTAATGGCAGAGTGAGAGAAACAAGTGTGTACGCGGTGGAGGGATACATCCAAGGTGAGGATTTGCAGATTTACTCCCGTGTACACCTGTGTCACGGCTGGGGTCTGCCCCTATATATAGACACACATTCTCTTTCATTTTCTCGGTAGACGCCCGCAATGGTTTGAGGTACAGTCTCGCTTGGATGAGGGCTTGGCAGCCTCTACACTGAGAGGATATTTGGCCACTATATCTTCCTGCCTTGTGGGGTGGATGGACAGGCCGGTGGGGCGCTATCCTTTGTTCTCCAGGTTTATGAAGGGGGTTCGTTGCCTGCGTCCAGCTAGGACCCGCTCAATGACGAGCTGGGATCTGGATGTGGTCTTGGCAGCCTTGGCAAAGCCGCCTTTCGAGTCTGCCTCCCTGAAACACCTCTCTATGAAGGTGGCTTTCTTGTTAGCGATTACTTCCATGAAGAGGATGGGTGAGCTCCATGTTCTTTCAGTAAGTTCTGAGTGCTCCCGGATGGACCCAGGGGGAGGAGTATAATCTCTCCGTCCCAACCCCTCATTCCTCCCCAAGGTTCTGCTTACGACCCCCCGGCAGTGGCAGGGAAATCTGCGCCTCCCTCCGGCATGCTGTGCCCTGTACCCTCCGGCACTGGCTGCCTATGTGGAGCGGACACGGTCAGGGGTAACAACAGACCAGCTCTTTGTCTGCTATGATGAGAGAGTCCTGGGGGCTGGGCTATCAAAGCAGAGGTTCTCTCACTGGATCGTGGACACGATTACGACAGCATACCTCCTGGCTGGAAGTCCAGTGCTGGGATCTGTGGTGGCACATTCAACACGAGGTGCGGCTGCGTCCTGGGCACTACTGAGAAGAGTGCCCCTCGCTGATATCTGTGGACACGATTACGACAGCATACCTCCTGGCTGGAAGTCCAGTGCTGGGATCTGTGGTGGCACATTCAACACGAGGTGCGGCTGCGTCCTGGGCACTACTGAGAAGAGTGCCCCTCGCTGATATCTGTGCTGCGGCCAGCTGGGCTGCCTCTTGCATTTTTGCTAGGCACTATTTGGGTAAATGTGGCACCTCCCTCTGCAGTTGGTTCAGCAGTCCTGGGCGTTTCCTCCCCTTATGGGGACTGTGCCAGGACCTCCCTTCCACATCGACGGCCCCTGCGTCTCGGTCCCGCGCTGCCTGGCCAGGTCCCTCTGGAGTGATCCAATATAGTGAAACATAATACGCAACGTATGTAAATTATATGGATCACTCCAATCCTCTACAGTGCTAGAGAACATGTGTCATGATCATGGGGTCTATATATAGGGGCGAACCCCAGCGTGACACAGGAGTATATCTGTAAATCCTCACCTCTGATGTATCCCTCCGCAGCGGAGTGTTACCAATATATTGGAGTGATCCATATAGCTCACATAACCATGGTTCCATACGTAACCTTAGTTTTGTGTGTGTGTGCGTTCATGTGTGCATTCGTGTCAAAACTCCAAGTATAAAATCGAAAACGCATCATCAAGCTGTCCTTTTCTACCTGACGATACAGACCAGCACATGTTCTGTAAGTCACAGGTTCTCTCTTTCCACACATCTGTCTGTTGAGCTTACTGTATGACCTACCTAGCTAGGCTAGGCTATATTACCTTAACAAGGCTCTTGTCTCCAACTGTACGAACAACAATTTACAGACACACAAACAATGACTACATCTCCTCTGCCCAGACCTGCATGCTCACACCCCCATCCCCAGTGCCTGCATTATTGTTGGCCACTTCGCCTTAAATTATACCAATTTATTTTTCTTCTCGCCGATGCTACTTCAATAATAAATAATTTGATTTTTCCATTGTGTCAATGATGGCGGATTGACTTCTAAGTTTTTAGTAGTTTTTAGTATATGTTTTTTTCAAGATGAGTGATGAGAAGAGAATCGTCCAACCCATTGGGTATCTCACTACACCCCCATATGCTATATCTTGAAATATACAGACAGCGGATTAGAAGTAAGTTTCCATTGCAATACTTCTGACTTTGCAATACTTCACTTTGTAGTTTCGCCCACAAACTCCGGACTTTATAGCATTCCCAGAAAGCATGGATTACGACGTCGTTATGATTATGTATATCTTATCTATCATATGAACATTTTCTGACTCAAATAAGATTCCCTCAAGGTTGCTCTGATGTACAAAAGATTTTAACTCAACAGTTTGTGATATATAACTTTTAAGTTGCATATATTTGAAACTCTCTTTATTGGTACCTTTTAATTCTGTTACGGTAATACATGTATTTCCTGTTACCAAGTCATTTACGGTTTCTATGCCTATAGTGTTCCATGTGGACCAATTTATCTGTGAATTCTCAAAAGCTTTCCAAGGATTGTACCATAAGGTTGTGTTTTTAGAGAGGGATATTGGTTCTTGTAGAATACGTTTCATTTTCTTCCATATTGTTATAGTGTTCTTTACTATGAAGTTAATGTTCTTAGCTTTATCCTTTGAAAATAGACATGTAAAAATATTCTGGGAGTGAGCATGAGCATCTTCAATATATACCCATTGTTTCTCTTTGATGCATTTAACTATATGTCGCAAGTAAAAGACTTGGGTAGCGAGTTGATACAATTTCAAGTCTGGAAGGTTAAAACCACCTCAGACTTAGGAAGATGTAAAACTTTCCTTTTTATTTTATGAATTTTATTAGCTCAAAGATTTTTTAAAGCATGTCATCAGTGGGATAATTGGTATTACCAAAAATAAATACCCCTCTCTTCTTCCCAGTGATCACATACTTCATCCCGTCATTCGGGGGTAAGTCCTATCTGGCCTTCGACACCATGAGGGCCTATCACACGGTCCGCATCGCCATGGAGTTCAGGGTGGCCGAGATGACGGGCATCCTGCTCTACAATGGCCAGGATGGCAAGAAGGACTTCCTGTCTCTCACCCTGGTCAATGGCAAGGTGGAGCTCAAGTGAGTGGACGGGTGGAGGTGATAGAACAGGAAGGGACAAAACAGGAAGAGGTTCAGTTGTGTCAAAGGGCATTGATAGCAAGCTGTAGATCAGGGTGTAAAAACATACGGCCCGGATCCGGCCCGTGGAGGTGTCCAATCCGGTCTGCGGGTGGTTTGAGTAAAAAAATGACATGTACACTACATGACCAAAAGTATGTGGAGACTTGCTTGTCGAACATCTCATTCCAAAATCATGGGCATTAACATGGAGTTGGTCCCCCCCTTTGCTGCTCTAACAGCCTCCACTCTCCATGGAAGTCTTTCCATTAGATGTTGGAACATTGCTGCAGGGACAAGAGCATTAGTGAGGTCAGGCACTGATGTTTGGCAATTTGGTCTGGCTCGCAGTTGGCATTCCAATTTTTCCCAAAGGTGTTCGATAGGTTTGAGGTCAGGGCTCTTGGCATTGCACATGGTGATCTCAGGCTTGTGTGGGGGTGCTCGGCCATGGAAACCCATTTCATGAAGCTCCCGACGAACAGTTATTGTGCTGACGTTGCTTCCAGAGGTAGTTTGGAATTCGGTAATGAGTGTTGCAACCGAGGACAGACCATTTTTACGCACTCAGGGGTCCTGTTCTGTAAGCTTTTGTGGCTTACCACTTAGCGGCTGAGCTGTTGTTGCTCCTAGACGTTTCCACTCCACAATGACAGCGCTTACAGTTGACCCGGGCAGCTCCAGCAGGGCAGAAATTTGATGAACTGACTGCCACATTGAAAGTCACTGAGCTCTTCAGGCCATTCTACTGCCAATGTTTGTTATTGGAGATTGCATGGCTGTGTGCTCTATTTTATACAGATGTCAGCAACGGGTGTGACTGAAATAGCCGAATCCACTAATTTGAAGGGGTGTACCAGTCCAGTTTTGACCCACCTACTCATTCAAGGGATTTTCTTAATTTTCTACTATTTTATACATTGTATAATAATAGTGAAGACATAAAAATGAGGAAATAACACATATGGAATCATGTAGTAAACAAATAAAGTGTTAAACAAATCTAAATCTCTTTTAAATCAAATTTATTTATATAGCCCTTCGTACATCAGCTGATATCTCAAAGTGCTGTACAGAAACCCAGCCTAAAACCCCAAACAGCAAGCAATGCAGGTGTAGAAGCACGGTGGCTAGGAAAAACTCCCTAGAAAGGCCAAAACCTAGGAAGAAACCTAGAGAGGAACCAGGCTATGTGGGGTGGCCAGTCCTCTTCTGGCTGTGCCGGGTGGAGATTATAACAGAACATGGTCAAGATGTTCAAATGTTCATAAATGACCAGCATGGTCGAATAATAATAAGGCAGAGCAGTTGAAACTGGAGCAGCAGCACAGTCAGGTGGACTGGGGACAGCAAGGAGTCATCATGTCAGGTATTCCTGGGGCATGGTCCTAGGGCTCAGGTCCTCCGAGAGAGAGAAAGAAAGAGAGAATTAGAGAGAGCATATGTGGGATGGCCAGTCCTCTTCTGGCTGTGCCGGGTGGAGATTATAACAGAACATGGCCAAGATGTTCAAATTTGATTTTGATTTGATTTGATTTAAATCTCTTTTAGATTTTAGATTCTTCAAAGTAGCCACCCTTTGCCTTGATGACAGCTTTGCAAACTCATGGCATTCTCTCAACCATCTTAACCTGGAATGCTTTTTCCAACAGTCTTGAAGGAGTTCCCACACATGCAAGCATTTTTGGGCTGCTTTTCCTTCACTCTGTGGTCCAACTCATCCCAAACCATCTCAATTCGGTTGAGGTCGGGTGATTGTGGAGGCCAGGTCATCTGATGCAGCACTCCATCACTCTCCTTCTTGGTCGAAAAGCCCTTATACCGCCTGGAGGTGTGTTGGGTTATTGTCCTGTTGAATAACAAATGATATTCCCACTAAGTGCAAACCAGATGGGATGGCATATCACTGCAGAAGGCTGTGGTAGCCATGCTGGTTAAGTGTACCTTGAATTCTAAATCAATCACTGACAGTGTCACCAGCAAAGCACCCCAACACCATCACACCTCCTCCATGCTTCACGGTGGGAACCACACATGTGGAGATCATCCATTCACTTAATCTGCGTCTCACAAAGACATGGCGGTTGGAACCCAAAATCTCAAAATTGGACTCATCAGACCAAAGGACAGATTTCCACCGGTCTAATGCCCATTGCTCGTGTTTCTTGGTCCAAGCAAGTCTCTTCTTCTTATTGGTGTCCTTTAAACGTGGTTTCTTTGCAGCCATTCGACCATGGCCTGATTCACACAGTCTCCTCTGAATAGTTGATATTGAGCTGTGTCTATTACTTGAACTCTGTGAAGCATTTATTTGGGCTGCAATCTGCAATTAATCAACTTGTCCTCTGCATCAGAGGTAACTCTGGGACTTTCTTTCCTGTGGCGGTCCTCATGAGAGCCAGTTTCATCATAGCGCTTGATGTTTTTTGCGATTGCACTTGAAGAAACTTTCAAAGTTCTTAAAATGTTCCGTATTGACTGACCTTCAAGTCTTAAAGTAATGATGGACTGTCATTTCCTGTTGCTTATTTGAGCTGTTCTTGCCATAATATGGACTTGGTCTTTTACCAAATAGGGCTATCTTCTGTATACAACCCCTACTTTGTCACAACACAACTGATTGGCTCAAACACATTAAGAAGGAAAGAAATTCCACAACTTAACTTTTAACAAAGCCACACCTGTTCATTGAAATGCATTCCAGGTGACTACCTCATGAAGCTGGTTGAGATAATACCAAGAGTGTGCAAAGCTGTCATAAAGGCAAAGGGTAGCTACTTTCAAGTATCTCAAATCTCAAATATATTTTGTTTTGTTTAACACTTTTTTGGTTACTACATGATTCCATATGTGTTATTTCATAGTATTGATGTCTTCACTATTATTCTACAATGTTAAAAATAAAGAAAACCCAAGGAATGAGTAAGTGTGTTCTAAAACGTTTGCCTGGTACTTTATATATATATATATATATATATATATATATATATATATATATCTCAATATACTTTAAAATGACTCAGATCAAATTGAAACTGTGTAGAAATAATTATGGACCTCCATTCCAACAGTAGCTCTATAAAAATCCCATTAGAAAACAGAGTTGAGGGCAATTGATTATGAGAAATATAATACTATCAATTCTCAACCAAGTTTTCCTTAGGTACATGTAGGGCAGTTAATCAGGTGTAGCTGGTGCACCTATGAACCTCTAATCTGCTTCCTTTAAAAAAAATTATATACTGAAAAACATATGCAGTATGGGCCAGTTTCCTGTATCCAGATTTAAACCTATTCCTGGATTAAAAATAATCTTTCAATGCAGAATCTCCATTGAACATATTATATAAAGATGATGGTTTGCTACCCATCCCTAGGTTCAACACCGGCTCGGGCACAGGCACACTGGTCAGTAAAGTCCAGGTGAAGCAGGGTCGCTGGTACCAGCTGGTGGTGACGAGGAACCGGCGCAACGCCGTGCTGAGCGTGGATGACGAGCTCCACATCGAGGGCGCCAGCCCCCCCGGAACCGACGGCCTCAACCTGGACACACACCTCTACATCGGAGGGGTGCCCGAAGACATGATGACAGAGTAAGGCCTAACATGAAGATGGCATTAGTATGGTTGTATGTTAGCAATATAATTAGTAATGGAATAGTATATATATATATATAGAGAGAAAAGGAGATTGATGGAGAAAGGAGTTGTTGAGTTATATAAAACCAGTACAGTACGGAACTCTCCGGTACCATATTGGTTTATTGAGACGCGTACACAGTGAGCATTAGCAGAGCTGCAGGTATTGCTTTTTTCATATTATTTGTTTGTTTTTTCTGTCCAGCACCTGTGTTTATTTTTCCTATTTTTCACTAAGTTGATTTGAATAACTATTGAATGGCTGATGGTATATTGTCATTCACACTCTTTCTCTCTCTTGCTCTCTCTGTCTCTCTCACTCCCTCTCTCTCCCTCTCTCCTCTCTCTCTCTCTCTCTCTCTCTCCCTCCACTCTCCTCTCTTTCTCTCTCTCTCCCACTCCCACTCCCGCTCTCTCCATCCCCTTCTCTCTTAGTGTGAAGGAGAGGACCTCCACCGGTACAGGTCTTGTTGGCTGTGTTCGCACGCTGGACGTCAACAACCTGGTGTACAACCTGCAGGAGAAGGGTGGCAACGTGCTCTACGGCACCGGCGTAGGCGAGTGCGGCAACAACCCGTGCCAGCCGAACCCCTGTAAGAACAGCGCCTCCTGCCAGGTCAAGGAGGCTGAGATGTTCCACTGCAAGTGCATCAACAGCTACTCCGGTCAGCCAAACACTTTTTCTTTCTAACAACAGAGTCCTGGTCATTAGGCACCAAACGTCTGAAAGTGGATCGCAACATCAAGGGACTACCTGGACTTGTCCATTGAGAAACGCCATTGCAACACGTCTCAAAATGTTTTTTGTTGCATGCCCTAATGAACATGACTCAGACCTCAGTTCTTGGCACTATTTGGCTTCACAAATAGTACTTGATTGAGCTTGCCTGGCACAATAGAACCAAATTACATAGTCCCCACAGTAGAGGTCTTCATGGATCCACCTGTACCCGAATACCCGAGACCCGGTCCGGGTCCCGAGCGAGTCCGGATACAGAATTCTAAATAATGTCACAGGTCTGGGTCGGATCTGATATAGTTTGTCTCGATCTTGGGTATATGTAATTGTAACTGACTTGTTTGGAAGGGCACGTACAGATCTGAACGTGACTGCTGCAGTAGAGAGAGAGAGAAATATCTTCTTATTTATGTTGCTGCTCTTGCTTTTCACTTGTGTGGACTGTGGCGTGTGTAGCTTGTGGTTGGCCAGCCATTGCTGCAACAGGCTACGGTCATATAGCCTCTCTCCATGTGTGGCAAAAGTTAGGAGCTATCTAACCAATGGAAGATGGAATTAAAAGTTAAAGTAGAGGGTTAGGCTTCAACGACCAAGAGCCAACAGAAAGGCTGCATCTTAATATTCTGAATTGGAGTTGTTGTTATTTGTAACTCTAGGATGAGAAAGCGCATGCACTGCAACCTCAGTTAGCCTAGCTAGCTAACATTAGCTATCTAAATTAGCTTCTCCCGGTTTGATGCAGTCAAGACGGGTACCACATACTCATATTTGATGATAAATAGCCTAGCTAAGGCAGATATTAGTCTACTATGGCGCGAGTCGGCTTGGTTGGTTGCCGTCTCTCACTTCTCCCTCCCTCCTCACATTGTCACTCGCTCACAGTATGGCCCCTCCCCCGCCTACTAGAGCGGCATCTCCCTCCCTCCTCACATTGTCACTCGCTCACAGAACGGCCCCTCCCCCGCCTACTAGAGCGGCATCTCCCTTCCTCTTGCGCTTTATCTTCTCCGGTTAATAAAGTAACTTATAAAAATACTTTTCTGTGGCTTCCCCCACTCGGATTGGATCTGAGCCCGATCAGGTCTGTACGGAAAGGTTCTAGTTGTCTTCGGGTCTGTTCGAAACGGGTCTCTAGATTACATTGTTTATTTATGCATATCGGGTCTGGGTGGGAAAGCCCCAGATCCATTTCGGAACGGCTCCAACTTTTTGGACCCATGATTACCCCACACTGCACTCCTCCTTAGGCTCAATCAACTGCTCAAAGGTATTTGAAAGCGAGCCAATACTATTTGAACCAATGTCTGAGGAATAAACCGCAGTCAGAATTTAGCCATTTGAAAAGCTCACAGCACGTTGCCTCTGTCTTGTTTAAGACTTGTCTGGGATTAGGTGTAGTGCAGTAAAGGAACCCATTGAAGACTATAACCAAATGCTCCCCATCGCCTGGCCTTTACCCCTCTCTCCTCTCTTACAGTGGTCCAAGTGCAGTGTCAGGGGCAGAGTGAGTGTTATTTAAGATACTCTTCAAAGAGGTAGGGTTTCAGATGTTTTCGTAAGATGGGCAGGTACTCCGCTGTCCTGACTTTAGAGGGAAGCTGGTTCCACCATTGGGGTCCAGGACTGAGAAGAGCTTTGACTGGGCCGAGTCGGAGCTGCCCTCCCATAGGGGTGGGAGGGCCAAGAGACCAGAGGTGGCAGAATGCAGTGCTCGGGTTGGGGTGTAGGGTTTGAGCATAGCCTAATGCACGAAGGGGCAGTTCCCCTTGCTTCTCCATAGACAAGAACCAGGGTCTTGAAGATGATGCGAGCTTCGACTGGAAGCCAGTGGAGTGTGCAGAGGAGCGGTGTGACATGGGAGAACTTAGGAAGGTTGAACACAAGGCGGGCTGCGGCATTATGGATAAGTTGCAGGTGTTTGATGGCACAAGCGGGGAGCCCAGCCAACAGAGAATTGCAATAGTCTAGACAGGAGATAAGTGCCTGGATTAGGACCTGCACCACTACCTGTGTGAGGAAAGGTTGTACTCTTCAAAGCAGTGACTGCAGGAGCAAGTCACTGCTTTGATGTTTGCAGAGAACGACAGTGTCTTGTCCAGGGTCAGGCCAAGGATCTTTGCACTCTTGGAGGGGGACACCATGGAGTTGTCAACCATGATGGAGAGGTCTTGGAGCGGGCAGGCCTTCCCCGGGAGGATGAGTAGCTCCGTTTTGTCGGGCTTGAGCTTGAGCTTGAGGTGGTGGGCCGACATCCAAGCTGAGATGTCTGCCAGGCATGCAGAGATGCGTGTCGCTACCTGTGCGTCAGAAGAGTGGAAGGAGAAGAGTAGTTGAGTGTCATCCGCATAGCAATGATAGAAGACACAATGTGAAGATATGACAGAGCCAAGTGACTTGATGTAAAGAGAAAAGAGGAGAGGTCCTAGAACCGAGTCCTGGGGGACACCAGTAGTGAGAGCACGTAGTGCAGTCACAGGCGACCTGTCAGGTAGGATGCAATCCAAGTGTTTGCAGATCCTGAGACACCCAACCCTGAGAAGGTGACGAGGAGGATCTGTTGAAGGCAGCAGATAGATCTGGGAGGATGAAAACAGAAGAGAGCGAGTCCGCTGTAGCAGAGCGGAAGAGCGTCTGTGACACAGAGGAGAGCGGTCTCAGTTGAATGAGCTGCCTTGAAGCCTGACGGGTTAGGGTCAAGAAGATAGTTCTGAGAGAGATAACGAGAGAGTTGGTCAGAGACAAGAGAGAGAGGGAGATGGAGTAAGAGAGAGGGAGGGAGAGAGACGAGAGAAAGAGTGTGTATGTGTGTGCGAGAGAGAGTGAGTAACAGGAGAAATTGATGAGAAAGAGTGTAATAGAACTCAGCGGAAGGGGTTAATTACAGCATTCTCCTCGCCTCAGGCAGCTCTGGCTACTTAAATAATGACAGCTGAATTGGGATGCGTCCTGGCTAGCGTAGGGCAAAGCCAATTTAGCCATCCGGGAGCCATTTCAGACACCTCTCCCACAGCCAAGAACCGTCTCCATACGCATGACTGCAAAACAGCAAGACAGGGTGCCTGGGTCTTTCCTTAATCTTTCTAAATCCTATTAGAAAAGGACCTCTATTACTGAGGAAATCATGGAATGACGGGAAAATGGTCTGAAAGGCCTAGGTTGTATTAATTAGGGCATACCGTAGCAAAACGGTTTGCAAT